>NC_134857.1:94302392-94902392 GCF_049852395.1 Peromyscus maniculatus bairdii | reverse complement strand
AGGAAATGTTAGTTTTATGAGTTATGATTTCACAGTTTGTGTTCAGTTGCCCTGGTGCTTTTGGTCCAGAGAAAAGGCAGAGCAATCTGGTTAGGAGTGTGTGGTGAAGCAACCTCATGGGGGTCATTCCAAACCCAAACAATGGCACTTGATACCTTCTCTCTGTCACTGATTAGCTGTTTTACTTCCAGGAGTTTGCTCATATAATTTTCCTTACATATAATGTAGGAGAGTATCTCAAAGGTTGGTTTGTGAGAATTAAAAAGCTTCAGTAAAAGTGACTGGTGTATTTTCTACAAGTTCTCCTTTAATGAAAGTTACTATTATTATGATTCAATTCTAACATTCTGTTCAACCCTGTTCTTCTCTTATTTAGAAAAAATATGATAGTTACATAGTCTATTCCAGGATATTTACTGATTACATGGTTTGTGTTTGTACTGCCTCCATAAGTGCCTTGGAAGATAGAAAAACAGATTGTTAGCTCTTGGATGACTGTGGTGATGATTGACTTTGGGATCTTTTTGAACAGTAGAATAAAGATAGCAAATTTTAAGACATTTTTAAATTGTCTTTTGAAAGAATCAATTGAATAATAAGGTAAACATTTATGCTGAAGACATGAGGCACAAACATGGATGTGTGGTTCTTTGGTGCTCTCTGAAGCTTGTTGAACTTTAGTGTCCCAGCTCTGTCATTTAGGCTAAAGTGAAGAGAGAATCTGAGTGGCAAGTCTGCCTGATGCACAGTAAATATCTGTTAAACAATCAGCTTTTCAGTTAACAGCAGTTTCATCTGTGCCTTAGCATCTGTGGCTTCCATGGTTTTTACTATGTTGGGCTGCCTACAGGTAAGTTATGGAGTTCTGTCCTGCGCATATGCAGTATTAGCAACGTCCCTACTCATTTAACTTTCTAGCATCCTCCCTCCAGTTATGATGACAAAAATGTCTCCAGAAATTGCTAAATGTC
This sequence comes from Peromyscus maniculatus bairdii, assembly GCF_049852395.1. Lineage (NCBI taxonomy): Eukaryota > Metazoa > Chordata > Mammalia > Rodentia > Cricetidae > Peromyscus > Peromyscus maniculatus. The sequence continues at coordinate 94,901,421 of NC_134857.1, read as the reverse complement.
ACAAATGTCAAAATCACCTCCGTTAAGCACAACTGATCCAATTATATCCTCAGATCTTTTTTTTTTTTTTTTAATTATGGAGGAGGCCAGTTTTCTGTTAACAGCTGATTATTGAAATAGGCTTTGCTACATCTTCTGGACCCAGCATACCTTGTGTCTTTAAACTTGGTCTTTATCTGACTTATCTAACTGTATATAGGATTGAAGTCACTGTGCTATGATTGAAATGGACAATTTATACAGTGCCATAGTGTGTACGATTCACCTGGGATATAGTGGTAACTACAGAGCTGCTCTTCCACTGTCCCAGTATTCTCTGGACCACAGTGGTTGCTTTAGTGGTATACTAAATGGCCGTCTTCACAGCTTCTGGAGATCAGTAATTTTCCAAATGGAATATACTCTTTACTTAAATTATACGACAACAAAGAATCCATCTTATTCAGAGAGGCAGAATAACTTTATATAGTTTGCCTGCCTATGGACAGGAGTTCCAGATGTGGAGGGGCATTCTGATTTTGTTTATATTTGTGATAGTCTAATTGAATTTCCTTTCCTTTAAACAAAATATTCAAATTTTTCCTAGGAGGAAAGAGTCTAGAGTCTGGCTTAAATCATTTGTGCAGACTAGCCTGTGAAATACAATTGGTGTTGCTTGCGGGTGGTTTTACAGACATGAGAGATCTAAATTTTACATAACTGTGAAAATAAATTAGGACCTTCTCCAGATGATACTCCCTGAACTATAAATCTCCTGTGAAGTTTCAAGTTCTGTCCAAACAACTTGGCATTAAAATTCATTCAATATAATACACTGGGCTAGAGCAGGTGTAAGGAATGATGGCAATTAATAGGGAAAGGCCAGAGAGAAAGAGATAAAATGGAAGTAGCGGAAAGGAATGGGGAAGCCGCAGAGCATAATAGGACACAGAAAAAAAATGAGCACCTCAGAACGATTTATAGGGCTGATTTAGTAAAAGAGAGAGAGAGAGATGAGAACCCTTGATTTGACATCAGATTTCTTAATATGCATAGTGTGCCTGAAGATATGCAAGACAGTTATCAGCCAAGAAAGTGGACTTGGACAGAAAAAGAGTTTGAGGTTTAATATCATTCAAAAAGCACTGTTAATGGCATCAGTAAAAGAGTCACTGGTTGTATCAAGACCACCATCAAAGGGTGTGAAGCAAAGAGGGGATTCAAAGAATGAAATCCAGACTTTTCCATCACCAGAATCTCAGGACAGAGTAGGAGTTCTCAGATTTTAGCCTGAACTGAACCAGGAGAACTTTCAACCCAGATGCTAGACTTGGTCATAGAGTTTCTAATTCGGTAAGAGCACAAGTGTTTTCTTTTGTGATGAGTTTGTGTGGGATGATAAATCTACTAGACTAGAAGCCATACTGTGAACCACACACATTTAGCTTTCATTGAGATCTATGTGAAACCTACATTCTGGTTGCATAAAATTAGTGAAGACTACTACCAAGGTGTTTTTGCATGAGGAATTCTTTAGAAGAGTATGTATGCCCTGTTCCACTTTGGGCTACTTTGTTGGGAACATAGGTTAGCATGGTATACAAAGAGAATTAGTGCTACATGCTATTGTCCTCATGGATATTTTATATTTTTGGAAATTGTGGGTGTAAGAGTGTGAAAGTGTATGTGAGTGTGTGCATTTGTGAGTATCAGTTTGTGTTTGCGAGTATGTATGTGTGAGGCAGAGATCCTGTGCTATTTGGATAGACTCTCTCTGGCTGGGTTTTCCTTTGTTCTCTTTTTTTTTGGCAAGAAAGATGGAAAAGATTTGCTGCTTAACAAATTCAGAAATTACACTGTCAGAGATCACTGATAAACCATTTCACACATTTTGAGAATATCAACTATTAAGAATATGTCAGGATTTATCCTCAGAAAGTAATTTAGAAATAAAAACCACTGTAGTTTACCAGTAGTGATAAATTCAGAGAGTGAATGCTATGGTTTGTGGTGGCATTCTAATTGTACTGAAATGTGATTTTGATTGTATGTTAATAAATAAAGTTGACAGTGGGTCAGAGCTATTAGAGCCATAGACAGAGTGTGGCAGTGGTGGTGCACGCCTTTAATCTCATAGATCTCTGTGTGTTCAGGGATACAGCCAGCATTGGAGACATACGCCTTTAAGACCTAGAGGGCTGTTCATACACACAGTGACGAGGCAGTCATATGTTTGGGTTTACAACCAATGAGAAGGCAAAATGAATATAAAACGACTTACACACAGGAAATAGCTCTCTTTCAGGAAGCTGGGACACCGCAGGAGGAAGGGTGAGATTTTAGCTCTGAGCTCTGACCTCTCGGCTTTCTCTTTTACATTGTTTCTGTGTTTCTTATTTAATAAGACGGTTGGTTACATCTACAATGGTTTGAATGTGGAATTCCCCCTACAGACTCATGTGTTTGAACACTTTGTCCACAGCTACTAGTGCTTTCTTGAGAGATAACAGAACATTTTGGATATGGAAACTAGTAGGCAGACACAGGCCATTAGAGTCATGTCTTGAATTATGCTTGCTTACACTTCTAGGTGAGCTTTCTGCTTCCTGGTTGCCCATCATCATGCCATCAGCCAGCTCAAGCTCCTATCAGTATGGACTGACCCTACAGTCATGTGTTCCTTGCTGGTCTAGTTTCATTTCTGTTGATGCAATTCAATACCCTTGTGGGAGGCCAGCTCCCACCTTTTACAGGGTTCCTATGAGGACAAAGAAGAAGAAGGAATTTGTAGATAGAAAGATAGCAGAGATGAGACAGACAGAAACACAGGATAGCTTTGGGAGGATCTGGGTCAACACCCCATGGCTCCTTCTGTCTCTTTAAAAGAGCTTTTTATAACAATGTCAAGGGGTGGGGCAAAAGATCTCCCCTTGCTAGATTGAAGCATACTGCACAGTCAAGTACAGACCCTTCCAAACACCTGGTAACCATTCACGTGGTCAAGGCATCCTCTTATGCAGCCCTAATGGGTAAAGCAAACTCACATCTCACTAGGATACCCTGACCAAAAGCTGTTCAGGGGAGAAAATGGTTTATTTGAGTTAGGTTACACAGTCCATTGCTGAGGGTAGTCAAGTCAGGAACTTAACCCAAGAACTTGAAATCAGGCCATCTTGCTACTTTACACAGCATTGCATATCTAAAAATATTTTATATATATTAAAATATATATAAAGCAGAGCAGAGCCTGGTACATTCAGTTGAGGCAGGTCTAAGTCCCTCCCCCTGCATCAAGACAGTGCAAGGTGTCCCACCATAGGTAGTGGACTCCAAAGTCACCTCATGTACTAGGGATAGATCCTGATCTTACTGCTGGGAGCCTTTAAGAAGATCAAGCAACACAACTTTCTCACTTAGGCAGAGGGCCTAGTTCAGTCCCATGGAGGCTCCACAGCTGTTGGTCTAAAGTCCATAGTTCCCACTAGCTTGGTTTGGTTGTCTCTGTAGTTTTCCCCATCATGATCTTGATGCTCTTGCTCATAGAATCCCTCTTCTCTCTTTTTGACTGAACTTCTGGAGCTCAGCATGGTGCTTGGCTATGGATCTCTATATCTGCTTCCATCAGTTACTGGAGGAAGCCTCTATGATGACAATTAGGGTATTCACCCATCTGATTACTGAGGTAAGCCAGATCAGGCACCTTCTCCTGATCTTATAGTCTAAGCTGAGGTCATCCTTGTGGATTCCTGGGAACTTCCTTAGCACTAGGTTTCTCCCTATACCTATGATATATCCTTCTATCATGGTATCTCTTTCACTGCTCTCTCACTCCTTCCCTCTTCCAGCTTGACCATCCTTGTGTACTAATCGCCAATCCCCTACCCTCTATTGCTCCCCCACCTCCAGTTTACTCACAGAGATCTCATCTATTTCCCCTTCCCAGGGTGATCCATGTGTCCATCTTAGGGTCCTCCTTTTGAGCTAGCTTCTCTGGAGCTGTGGGTTGTAGTCTGATTATCTTTTGCTTTAAATCTAGTTTCTACTTATGAATGAGTACATACCATATTTGTCTTTCTGAGACTGGGTTACCTCACTCAGGATGATATTTTCTAGTTCCATCCACTTGCCTGCAAATTTCATGATGTCATTGTTTTTTACTGCTGAGTAATACTCCCTTGTGTATATGTACCGCATTTTCTTTATCCATTCTTTGATTGAGAGGCATCTAGGTTGTTTCTAGGTTCTGGCTATTATAAATAATGCTGCTATGAACATAGTTGAACAAGTGTCCTTGTGGTATGATTGAGCATTCCTTAGGTATATGCCCAAGAGTGGTATAGCTGGGTCTTGAGGTAGATTGATTCCAATTTTTTTGAGAAACCACCATACTGATTTCCAAAGTGGCTATACAAGTTTGCACTCCCACCAACAATGGAGGAGTGTTCTCCTTGCTCCACATCCTCTCCAACATAAGTTTTCATGAGTGTTTTTGATCTTAGCCATTCTGATAAGTGTAAGATGGTATCTCAGAGTCATTTTGATTTGCATTTTCCAGATGACTATGGATGTTGAGTTATTCCTTAAATATCTTTCAGCCATTTGAGATTCTTCTGTTGAGAATACTCTGTTTAGCTCTGTAGCCTATTTTTAATTGGATTGTTTGGTGTTTTGATGCCTAGCTTCTTGAACTCTTTATAGGTTTTGGAGATCAGTCCTCTATCAAATGTGGAGTTGGTGAAAATCTTTTCCAATGCTGTAGGCTGTCATTTTGTCTTATTTACCTTGTCCTTTGCCTTACAGATGCTTCTCAGTTTCAGGAGGTCCCCTTTATTAATTGTTGCTCTCAGTGTCTGTGCTACTGGTGTTATATTTAGAAAGTGGTCTCCTGTGCTAGTGTATTCAAGGCTACTTCCTATTTTCTCTTCTATCCAGGTTCAGTGTAATTGGATTTATATTGAGGTCTTTGATCCACTTGGACTTGATTTTGTGCATGGTGATAGATACAGATCTATTTACAATCTACATGTTGACATCCAGTTGTGCCAGCACCATTTGCTGAAGGTACTTTTTTTTTTCCATTGTACAGTTTTGACTTCTTTGTGAAACATCATGTGTTCATAGGTAAGTGGATTAATGTCAGGGTCTTCAATTCACTTCCATTGGTGCATATGTCTTTTTTTTTTAATGCCAGTACCAAGCTGTTTTATTACTATAGCTCTATAGTAGAGCTTGAGGTCAGGGATGGTAATGCCTCTAGAAGTTGCTTTATTGTACAGGATTTTAATTTTAAGCTATCTTGGGTTTTTTGTTTTTCCATATAAAGTTAAGTATTGTTCTTTCCAGTTCTGTGAAGAATTGTGTTTGGATTTTGATGGGGATTGCAGTGAATCTGTAGATTGCTTTTGGTAAGACTGCCATTTTTACTAGGTTAATCCTACCTATCCATGAGCATGGAAGATTTTTTGATATCTACTACAATCTCTTTCTTCAGAGATTTATATTTCTTGTGATACAGGTCTTTAACTTGCTTAGTTAGAGTTACCCTAAGGTATTTTATGTTATTAGTGGCTATTATAAAGGATGATGTTTCTTTGATTTCTTTCTCAGCCCTTTTATCATTTGGATATAGGAGGGCTATTGATTTTTTTCAGTTAATCTTGTATCCTGCCACGTTAATGAAGGTGTTTATCAGTTGTAGAAGTTCCCTGGTAAAATTTTTGGGGTCACTTATGTAGACTATCATATCATCTGCAAATAGTGAAAGTTTGAGTTCTTCCTTTTCAATTTGTATCCCCTTAATCTACTTTTGTTGTCTTATTACTCTAGCTAGCACTTCGAGTATTATATTGAATAGATATGGGGAAAGTGGACAGACTTGTCTTGTTTCTGATTTTAGTGGAATCACTTTAAGTTTCTCTTCATTTAATTTGATGTTTGCTGTCAGCTTGCTGTAAATTGCCTTTATTATGTTTAGTATGTTTCTTGTATTCCTGATCTCTCCAACACCTTTATCATGAAGGGGTGTTGGATTTTGTTAAAAGCTTTTTCAGCATCTAATGAGATGATCATGTGGTTTGTTTATATGGTGTATTACATTGACAGATTTTCATATGTTGAACTATCCTTACATCTCTGGGATGAAGCTTACTTGATCACAGTGGATGATTTTTATTTTATTTTTTTATTTTATAATTTAATTTAATTTTACATATCACCCATGGATTCCCCTGTCCTCCCTCCTCCCTCTCCCTCCCCTCAAGCAACCCCTCATTCCCATCTCCTCCAGGGCAAGGACTCCCATGGGGATTCAACTCAGCCTGGCAGATTCAGCCCAGGCAGGTCCAGTCCCCTCCTCCCTTCACCCAGGCTGAGTAAAGTGTCCCTTGGAATCACTTTGCCAGTATTTTAGAAAACATTTTTCATCAGTGTTCATGAGGGAGATTGGTCTGTAATTCTCTTTCTTTGTTGCATCTTTGTGTGGTTTGGTTATTAGGGTGACTGTAGCCTCATAAGAGTTTGGTAGTGTTCCTTCTGTTTCTATTATGTGTAATACTTTGAAGAGTATTGGTATTAGCTCTTCTTTGAAATTCTGGTAGAATTTTGCACTGAAACCATCTGGTCTTCGGCTTTTTTGGTTGGGAGACTTTTAATAACTGTTTCTATTTCCTTGGTAGTAATAGGTCTATTTAAATTGTTTATCCGGTCTTGATTTAATTTTGATATGTGGTACCTATGATTTTCCAATTTTGTGAGTACAGGTTTTTGAAGTACGACCTGATGAGTCTCTGGATTTCCTCTTTGTTGTTATGTCTCCCTTTTCATTTCTGATTTTGTAAATTTGGATGTTCTTTCTCTCTGCCTTTTGGCTAGTTTGGATAAGGGTTTGTCTATCTTGTTAATTTTCTCAAAGAATCAACTCTTTGTTTTTATCTTTGTATTGTTTTCTTTGTTTCTACTTTATTGGTTTCAGCCCTCAATTTGATTATTTTCTGGTGTCTATTCTTCCTGGGTGAGTTTGTGTCTTTTTGTTCTAGAGCTTCCAGGTGTGCTGTAAAATCATTAGTGTGAGATTTCTCCAGTTTCTTTATGTGAATATTTAGTGCTATGAATTTTTCTCTTAGCACTGCTTTCATAGTGTTCCATAAGTTTGTATATGTTGTGCATTCATTTTCATTGAATTCTAGGAAATCTTTAATTTCTTTCTTTATTTCATCCTTGACCCATTGGTGATTCAGTCGAGCATTATTCAGTTTCCATGAGATTGTAGACTTTCTATAATTTTTGTTGTTGAAATCTGACTTCAAGTCTTAGTGGTCTAAAATACAGGAGATTATTCCACTTTTTAAAAATATATATCTGTTGAGATTTTCTTTGTGACAGAGTATGCTGTTGATTTTAGGGAATGTTCCATGGGGTGCTGAGAAGATATATTCTTTTGTGTTAGGGTGGAATGTTCTGTAGATATCTATTAAGTCCATTTGAGTCACAATAACTTTAAGATCCCTTATTTATCTGTTAAGTTTCTGTCTAGAAGACTTGTCCATTGGTGAGAGTGGAGTGCTGATGTCTCCCACTACTAGTGTGTGGCATTTGATCTGTGATTTAAGCTTTAGTAATGTTTCCTTTACATATGTGGGTGCACTAGTATTCGGGATATAAATGTTCAGAATTGAGACTTCATCTTAGTGGATTTTTCCTGTGTTGAGTATGTAATGTCCTTCCTGACCCATTTTGATATTTTGTTAGGAAGCCGCAGAGGTCATAGGGAGATGGGTGGGATTGGGGTAGGGAGTGGGTCTTGCATATAGCAGAGTCTGATTGGGGGTATTGGTAAGGAAGCTTGGCCCCAAGAGTCTTTCCTGCAGGCCTGCCACTGAAGCAGTGATGGGTGGGTGTTGTGGGGTTGTCCACACTTGTATTCTTTACATCTCAAGTTCTCCAGTGCTGAGAGTAAAGCCCTAGGTTCCCAATTCAGTTTTTGCTAATAATTTTAAAGAAACTTGCAGTACCTAAGGAAAACAGCTTATAAATTAACATATAATACACTATGAAACCTGCTATAATGAGAGCGCATATGAAGTAAAATGAGGATAGATAAAAGGGAACAGAAAATGTAGTACAAATGGGTAACTACTTCTAGAATGAAACACCTAATGAATGTTGAATATAACCCTTTATAATCAGTATTCAAAATAAGGTAACTATTAATTTTAGTGTGCTTTAACTATGAAAATAAGAGCCTGGAAATAAATTTTCTAATGTAATCTTGTTTTCTACATTAATCCATCCAAAATAAGGTTCCTCTTCCTTTCATTAGTAAGTCTTTTTCTGTCTACATTTTCCACTTTGTAAGTGTTCCAAGTAGCTCACAGTATTTGATATACATAACCATTTACTAAGGAGTTAAAGATACTTGAAATAATTTACCACTATTCCTCAACAAAGCACTGAGTTTCAAAATCTTCTAATTTTGAGTATTCTTGAATCAAGGTGTGATAGAAGTTGATTCTGGAAGGATAATGGCTTAATGTATATCTAAATGTTCTATAGTATCATTGAATGTCAGAGCTAGAACTAAATTGCTGTGGGATGTCTTTCTGTATGCTGTGAATATCTGTTGCTCTGATTGGTTGATAAATAAAGCCATTTGGCCTATGGCAAGACAGCTTACAGGCAGGTAGAAAATCTGAGAGAGACAGGAAGAAAAGTTGAGTCTAGAGATGCTGTGAGATGCTGGCAGGAGAAGCAAGATGTGAAAATACCAGTAAGCCATGGCCATGTGGCAACTTATAGGTTAATAGAAATGGGTTAATTTAAGATGTAAGAGCTAGCTAGTGAGAAGCTTGAGCCATAGACCATGCAGTTCGCATATTGATATAAGCTTCTGTGTGGTTATTTGGGTCTAAGTGGCTGCAGGACTGGGTGGGACACAGGAAAACTTCTAGCTACACTAAATTTTAGATTACCTTAGGTTAATAATACCAATGGAGTCATTGTAAGGTTGCATTAATTCCCTTTAAAAGTTGAAATGTGCCCATGTTTGGAATATGTTCAAAGTTGAATAGGTTTCAAATGAGAAGTTTCTTTGACCAAGAATGCAAATCATGTAGGCAAATGGGATGTGGTATAGTAGATTGAAAATAGTAACTTGAATAGTAACTTGGCAAGAAATCATAGAAATTAACCCCTTTTTAAAGAAATAGTTTTTTTTTTGTTGTTGTTTATTTTTTTAAGTTAAAAGTATGCCTGCTTTGGAATAGTAATTTATGTGCTTCCTCAGCAGATCCTACATCAGTGGGGTCTTGGAAATTGCAATGGACCTTTTATCTTGCTTGATTAATACAGAAACTGATTGTTATAAACTCAAAACTTATTCCTCCAAATTTGTATGTTGAAGCTCTAACTCCAAATGTGGTAGTGCTCTGAGATACAGATTTCAGAGGAAAGATCACAAGCACAGAACCCTACTCCAATGGAATTGATGTCCTTATTGAATGAAGAAGAGAATCCAGGCACATCTTTTCAAATAGGAAAAGAGACACTGGAGAGAGAGAGAGAGAGAGAGAGAGAGAGAGAGAGAGAGAGAGAGACATCTCAAGCCACAAACACTCTAGCATGTTGATTTTCGATGTCCTGTGTCTAGAATGAGAAAATTAACATCTGTTCTCGAAGCTGCATATTTGATGTTGTCATCATATATCAACCCAAGTTTACTGATAAACTGCCTAAGGGTAAGAAGTAATACATCCTAATTGTGTGTTGCTCCTGTTTGCTGTGGATATTGCTCTATATGCTGTGAATGTGTTGCTCTGATTGCTTAATAAATAAAGTGCTGATTGGCCAGTAGCCAGGCAGGAAGTATAGGTGGGACAAAGAGAGAGGAGAATTCTGGGAACAGGAAGGCTGAATCAGGAGTCGCCAGCCAGACACAGAGGAAACAAGATGTAAAGGCAGAACTGGGAAAAGGTACCAAGCCACATGGCTAAACATAAATAAGAATTATGGGTTAGTGTAAGTGTAAGATCTAGTTAACAAGAAGCCTGAGCCATTAGGCCAAACAGTTTTAATTAATATAAGCATCTGTGTGTTTATTTGGGTCTGAGTGGTTGTGGGCCCAGTCAGGACTGGAGAAAACTCCAGCTACACCTGTTGGTCTCAGTTTCAACAGAATATTATATTAATAGTCGAGATTTGATGGATATTTCTGAGTAGTATTTTATAAAAAGACTGCAAAGACTCCTTTGTTGCAAGACTGAAATGCAAAGGCAAGAAATTGCTTTAAATGTACATGATTTTACATAGTAAATTAATATAGCAATGGATGTTCTGCCCTTGAAAAAGCTCCAAATATTCAGACCGTGGATAAAGAACACTTGTTGGTATATTTTAACTTTGTTTGCTCAGTACACTTCTCAGATTCATGTACAACATGTACTGTGACTAATGCAAACAGAGCAGCCATCAGATCCATTTCATTAAGAAAAGATTAGGTAGATATTCTGAAAATTTCCCATGAAACTTTGATGTACAATTCATCCCTTAATTAAAAGCAAACAGCCTTTCTTTCTGGGATTAGGCTATGCAAGTCTACAAAAATGAGAGAACACGTTGATAAAAAGTGTTTAAATAAAAATGGTAGAAAATATCACCAAGAATTTGTCCCAAATGAATGTCATACCAGAAAAATGATACAAAAGAGTGAAATCCAGAAAGTGCCTTTGAATAATCTACATTCCAAACTCTCTCAGTTTATAAAGAACTAAAATACCCATCGTTCCAAATCCAGGTCACCATCAAATTCATGTGACATCAAGAAAGGGAACAGTCAGAAGAGGCTGTTGGTCCAAAATATAGAGTTTGTCTCTCTGAGATTGTAGGGTTTATTTTGACCTCCCCTACTCACTCTGTGGCCAAAGGCAAGTGAGTTAATCTTTCTGTGACTTCATTTATGTCTTTGTCAAGTGGAAATAATAACACCTACTTCATGGGGAACATTCAATGAGGTTTAATTAAATTAGTGCTTTGAAGTTCTCAAATGAAAGTTGCTATAGAAATGCAAAGTACAATTATTGAAGTCATTTCTCCTTATCCTGTATGCAATATGATGATTGAAACACATTTATGTTAATTGGAAAAGTGACTAATTACCTAAGAAATCCTTCCTCATGTTGTACGATACATGGGGCAACAGGTCAAAGCTCTTTACAATTAATTGGGTCATAATCTAATTATTTGGTAACAATAAATAATTTAACCTGTGCAAAAAGATTTAGTTGCTTCAAGTCATATAAAAATACAAATACTTACAGACAAAAGCAATGGTATTTAGCTTATAATCTGTATCAGAAATATTGAGTTTTCTTATATCATTACCACATAACTGATTTAATTCTATGATCACTGATTTAATTCTTTTTTTTTTTTTTTTTTTTTTTTTTTTTCGAGACAGGGTTTCTCTGTGTAGCTTTGCGCCTTTCCTGGAGCTCACTTGGTAGCCCAGGCTGGCCTCGAACTCACGGAGATCCACCTGGCTCTGCCTCCCGAGTGCTGGGATTAAAGGCGTGCGCCACCACCGCCCGGCTCACTGATTTAATTCTATGATAATATTTCCTGGTAAAATGCCTGGTTTGTTTTTTGTTAAAATATAAACAAAAGAAATAAACATAAATAACAACAACATTTCCCAGTGCCATTAAAGAAGATAGGTGTACTCTGGAAAGTTTTCAGTAGCCAGCAAGGAGGTTAACATGTCTCTGAGAAGAAAAAGTTATAGCTCCTACCATGGTCTGGAGAAATGGCTCACAGTGAAGAGCGTATATTGCTCTTGCAAAGCATCCACATTCAACTAATTCAATTATTAGCACCTATGTCAGGTAACCCCAGGAGATCTGATACCTTCCTCAGTCCCCTGAGAGCTCTGTACTTCTACACACATCTCTCTCTCTCTCTCTCTCTCTCTCTCTCTCTCTCTCTCTCTCTCTCTCTTTCTCTCTCTCTCCCTCCTTTTCTTCTCACTCTCCCTATCTTCCAGACATACACACATACATGAACACAAAGATACATAATTAAAAATATCATAAATTATACAAAATAATTCAATCCAAAGAATGATCCTCCAGGAGTCTTATACAAAGAAGCCAAGATAGTTGCTGAGAAGCATGAGGTACAGAAATCAATGAGCCCCAATAGTAGATTATAATCTACATTAATTTTGAGGACAGAGATGATGAGACAGATTGTAAATTTCTGTTTATGAAACAGGGATAGCTATGGGTCTACAAATGATTCATTAAAAAATTATTTTATTTTACATACCAACCACACCTCTACACACACACACAGACACAGACACACATACACACACACACACACACACACACACACACACACACACACACACCCCTGTTGTCATCTACTCCTCCAAAAGGATAAGGCCTCCCTTGGGGGGTCAACAAAGCCTGGTGCATATGAGGAAGAACAAAGCCCTACCCTACCCCTGTCAAGGCTGAGCAAGGCCTCCCACCATGGGGAATGGGCTCAAAAAAGGCCAGATCATGCACCAGAGAGAGATCCTGGTCCCATTGCCAGGGGCCCCTCAAACAGACCAAGCTATAAAACTGTCTGCCACATGCAGAGGGCCCATGCAGGCTCCACAGCTGTCAGTCTAGAGTTCTTGAAGGATGGTACAAATGATTCTTTATAGAAGTGGAATGATTCCTCAGTCCTTGGATGGGGTTTATGGCATCACTATTTGGGTGTCTGGCCATTCCATCACCAGAGTAGGTCAGTTCCTGCCGTCTCGCGACCATTGCCAGCAGTCTTTTGAGGGGGTATCTTTGTGGATCTCCGTGGGCCTCCCTAGCTCTCTGCTTCCTCCCCTTCTCACCTTCCCATGTGGTCTTCATTTACCATGGTCTCCTATTCCTTGTTCTCCCTCTCTTTTCTTGATCCAGCTAGGATCTCCCACTCTTTCCCTCGACTGTCGCCCTTCATTGTTCCCACTCATGACCAGGCTATTCATGTAGATCTTGTCCATTTCTCCGTGTCTTTTTTGGGGTCCCGTTTTCCAGGTAGCCTCACTGGTGATGTGAGTAGCAGTCTAGTCATCCTTGTTCCACATCTAGCATCTTCCTATGAGTGAGTACATACCATATTTGTCTTTCTGAGTCTGGGTTACCTCACTCAGGATGATTTTTTCTAGATCCATCCATTTGCCTGCAAACCGTGTGATGTCGTTGTTTTTCTCTGCTGAGTAGTATTCCATTGTGTATATGTGCCACAATTTATTTACCTACTCTGGTGATGGAATGGCCAGACACCCAAATAGTGATGCCATAAACCCCATCCAAGGACTGAGGAATCTGAAGGCAGACATCCACGGCTGGGCCCCTGGTGGAGCACTGGGAGTCTAATTAGTGAGTATGAAGGGGATTTATATGAGCGAGAATTGTTGAAGCCAAGGTTGGATAAAGCACCGGGATAAATAACCAAATGAATGGAAGCACAGGATCTATGAACCAAAGGCTGAGGGGCCCCCAACTGGATCAGGCCACCTGAACGGGTGAGACAGTCAGTTGGCTTGATCTGTTTGGGAGGCAGCTGTGCATTGGTGCCAGGTCCTGGGCTCGTTGCATGAGTTGGCTGTTTGAATCCTGGGACTTATGCAGGGACACTTGGCTCGGTCTGGGAGGGGGGAATGGACCTGCCTGGACTGAGTCTACCAGGTCAACCCCGGTCCTCGGGGGAGACCTTGATCTGGAGGAGGTGGGAATGGGGGGTGGGCTGGGGGGAGGGGTGGGCGAGAGGGGGAGAACAGGGGATTCTGTGGCTATTATGTTGAACTGAATGGTGTTGTAAAATAATAATAATAATAATAATAATAATAATAAAAAAACCAAAAAAAAAAAAAAAAAAAAAAAAAAAAAAAAAAAAAAAAAAAAAAAAAAAAAAAAAGAAGTGGAATGAATAGGGATGTCTGACTGTGGGAATGAATGAATTGGTGTTGTTTTTCAGTCAACAGACTTTGGGAAATGGTGAATTAGCCAAGGGGACTGAGACACATCTCTAGACTCATGTGTTATAGGGCAATTTGGAGAGAAAACAGTTATTTTCTGAAAGGGATTTTGCATCATTCAGGGAGAGTCAGGTTTCCCTGGGACTCAGCAAAGAGTCTAAGCTCCAATTGCTCTCTACAATCTCCTTAAAAATTGTAAAAACAATGCTGCTGTAATCCTCAGAGTGGAGCAAAGAAATCAGGATTCATGGTGAGGGCCTCTTGAGAACAGAATGAACAAAACCAGCAAAATATGTAAATATTGTTAGCTACTTTTTGACAAAGGAGCAAGGCAGTGCTATGAAATAGCAGGGGCTTTCAACAAGTTAGTTGGACTGAGACAGCTGGCCATCACATGGGAAAATTAATGTAACCGCAGGCTTTCCTGCTTCACCAACCTGAACTCTCAGTGGATTATAGATCCAAAAGTGAAATGCAGAACTACAAAACTCCCAGAAGAAAATCTAGGAGGAAATCAATATGACTTTGGGATTGGCAATGATATTTGGTTTAATAGCAAAGGCATAATTCAACAAGGAAATCATTAGTGAGCTAGAGTTCAACAAATAAACATTTTTCTGCATTGTGTATGACATTGTCAAGATAACGAAAAAGAACCAATATAATGAAAAAAAATCACTCTAAGTCTGAAAATAAATATTTGTGTAGGGCATATCAGACAAAGGATCCAATCCAAATATACAAAGAAATGTCAAAAACTAACATTAGAAACATTAGTAAACAAATTAAAAGTGATCCAGAGATTTTGAAGAGGCACATCACCAAAGAAGGTATGTATGGTAAGCAAGCAAGGTATGTATGGTAAGCAAGAAGGTATGTATGGTAAGCAAGCGTATAAACATGATCCATATCTTCACTAGAGAAATCAAATTGAAGCAACAATGAAGACAAGGAAGCAGAGGTATGAGGGATGCTCCAAATTTGAGGCCTACCTCACCTGTACGGTGACTTTGATGACAGCTAGGGCTATATAGTAATTTCAGAACCAAACAGAAAACCAGAAACAACAATGAGTCATTATCAAATTAATACACTGGCCCAAATTCAGAACACTGACTACAAGCCATGCTGGTGAGGATTCGGAACATCGGAACTCTAACCCAGTTCTGGTGGGAATTCAGGATGCACCGTGTCAGTTTCTCACAAATCTCAACATTCTCATCAAAGAGTTCAGCAATTTTGCTCCTTGCTGTTAATTTGAAGGAACTGAAAACATATGCCCACATGCAAAAATATCTGAACACAAGTTTACAGAACTTTGTCTATAATTGGAAAACTGGATATCGAGTGCAACATACTTTAGTGAGTGAGAGGATAGATAAACAGATAAAGACACAGGTACATTTAGGTAAGGGACTATCCTTCAGCACTGAAATGAAATGAACTATTAAATAAACCATAAGAAGTGCAGGGGCTTTAAATGCATATTACTAAGTGAAGGGATCCAAGGTGAAAGGTTAGATACCACTCTATTCCAACTATTTGATGTAGAAAACAGAACTATAGCCACTGTGTAAGCCAGGTCTGGGAAAAGGAAAGGAGCAAGGACATTTACATGGCGGTGACATTTCTCTCTAAGGTAGTATAGTGATGGATGCATGCCATTGCACGCTTGCCCACCTTTGTAGAGTGTTCAACACCAAAAGTGAAACCACTGTTAACATAACTTTGGTTGATGATGATGTGTCAATATTGGTTTACCAATTGCAAAACATAGACCAGCCTAATCAGGACATGGATAATGGGGAGAAGCTGGCTACTTACATCGGGAGAGAAGAGGGCATAGAGTTTCTCTTTGAGGTGTCCTGCTAAACGTTTCATTGTATCTTGTTAAAAGTTTTCCCTCCCTCTACTCCTCTTGGTTCCTCCCTACCTCTTCTCCCATCTGGATCTACTCCTTTTCTGACTCTCATTGGGGAACAGTCTTCTAAGGGATAATAATAACATATAATAAATAAAATATAAGACAAAACAAAACTATCTCACTAGATTTGTACAAGACAAAAAGAGGGAAAAAGGCTCAAGAGAACCACAAGAATTAGAGGCCCATTCATTTGCACACTCAGGAATCCCACAAAAAACACTAGACTGAAAGTCATATTATATACACAGATGACCTGGTGTAGACCTGTACATGCTACTTCATTCTCTATGAGTTCATATGAGCTTTGTGATGTTGATTTAGAGGGCCTTGTTGCTTTAGCATTCTCTGTCCTCTTTTCTTTTCATAAAACAGTGAGCAAATGTCTGCCAAACTGCTCTCTAGTAAATTATGTTTTAGATCTAGTACTACACAGAGGTTTCAGTTAGTGTAAGTAGTGAAAAACCCTGAGAACTGTGTTTAGGAGGATAGGACATATTGATGATCAGTTTTTTCCTCTAGAGCCTTTCTTGTAGGGTCAGAAGTCTGGAAGTGGAACCATAGGGTGTTGGAGTGAATTAAGTTAAACCAGATGACCTCAGCCTGTGCAAGCTGGGCATGCAGAGACAAACATCCCTGCCAGGAACATACAGAGTCTTCTTGCCTCCTTTTAACATGAGACACAGAGAAGAGTAGAGAAAACTATTTTTTAGCATCCAGGATCTCATGTTGATTCTTGCCATTAAGGAGAAGCTTTGGTTAATAAACCTGTAAAGACCTGTGAATTCTGTTTTGTTGTGTTATTGTTGTTGGTTTTTTTTTTTTTCATGCTTACAAAAATCTGCATCTCAGTCAGAGAGACTCATAGATTTTGACAACTGAGGGACTTGGTGCCAGCCAGTTTGTAGATTGTGTTCCGTAAGAGTGAAACCATCTCAACACAGTGTTCTGTTAAGGACCAGAAAGGGAAAAACATTTCTCTCCCTGCTATGGACTTCAACTCACCAAAGCTCTCCAGAATGTTACATTTCATGGTCTGGCCACTTGGCTGTCTGTAGGTTGTGGGTAAAATGAGATTTTACAACTTCTGTGGTTCTGAGTCAAGTAATAGAAAAAACAAAAAAACAAAAAAGGGAGGCTTTCTCAATGTCAACACATATTGAAGACTTGATATTTCATAAGAATTTAAGAAGTCAATAAAGGGAACATAGTATTTAGGATAGAAGATAACCTGCAGGACCTCACTTTTCCTATATTCTTTGAAAGCTATGGCACTTTTGTGGCATTTAGAGAAAATGATACTGAAATGCAGTAGGACTGTGGGCAAATGGCCCAATCCATCTCACTTAATCAGACTCAAAGCCAATGTTGTTTACGGCACTGCAGACTTTATGCACTTTCCACCCAACTGTGCTCTGGTACTTTCCATCATTCCATCACTCCTGCAAGGCATTTGTTTTATTTTCCTGGCTGAAGCATTGGGTGTAGGCATTGCTCTGCAGATTGCCTGGGGAACGCTCTAAAGGAGAGTTACTTATTACTGCAACAGATGTGGATGATTTTTAGGGAAACGCTGACTCTATATTGTGAATCTTTATCTCTCTCAGGGAAAAATAAGGAATTTCCAATTGCCTGCTAGCCATAAGAACAGAAGGGCTAAACAGCCTGGCGATAAAAGTAGAGCACTAAAATTCTGACAAGGGGGAGAAAAGAAATGTCAGGAAATACTCATGCTAGTCCTGATTAGAGGGGAGGCAAATCAGTCTCTCAGTGGTTTATCCTCCTGTTATGGTTCCACAGGCACAATTATGGGAAAGGAAGAAAAGTTCAGCCAGGGTTTTGAAAACACTAATCTCTGCTATCTGCGTAAAGAAATAATTATGATGACAACAGAAGAGAAAGTAGATGCGATGTGCTTTCCTCCTGTCATTAGCTCAGTGCTGCTGCCATTGGTATCAATACTAGCCAGGGAGTGGCAGTGCTTGTGGCAAGCATTACGATGAGCATAATGCCCCATTGTTATTCTTTCCCAGGTAAAAGAGCTCAGCCATTTGACATATGGAATAACATTTGCCATTTATTTTCTTTTGCTATGGGATCACCTCGTTTGAACAAATATTCAAACCTATTGTGGGCATAAATTGAGACTATCTAAGCCATATAGAATTTGAAGGGGGCAATAAACATTGGGTATTAAGTTCTGACTTTAAGATAAGTATATTTTGTCAACAGTGGATTACCTCATGCCTTCATTTATATACTGAGTTAATCCCATAGATATTTGTTATGGAAAAACACTGCATTAAGGACAATTAAAAATTGTAAGGCAGCTGTGATCTATGATAGGATGGTGCATTCAGCTGTACCACTTAGCAGTATGAAAACTATCCAAAATCATCAGATTCAGGGGTGTAGAACTAAGTCCCATTGTCAAATTTAGTTGAATGGCCTTTTGTCAAAGTGCCTAGTCAAGAAAAAAAAGGCTATATGTTAGATACTGAAGAACGAGAAACATGTTTCTCACCAGTGGGCATGACTACATCTTGCCCTACCAAAATCACAACACACATAGTCACTCATCAGCAACTGCAAAACTCAGAAAAGTTTAATTACTCATTGTGTTTTCATAATAAACTAAAAGTTAGGTTGTTGGGTAATTATTGGCATTTTCTGACCACAGCCATAAATATATTCTGACCAAAGGAATGGGTTCTTTCAGCTAGCCACTGACAGTGTATAATAACTAGGACATCTTATTTTTAAATCCTTATTTGAAAGCTTAACTTTGTCATGTTAGGTTTCTTCACTTCCTATTTAATCATTCTGATCTCAACTATTTTTGGGAATTCCCCCTTGTTTTGGTGACACTGCATTATTAAGATTTCAGAATGTTTGTACTGGGTCTATTCAAAGTCAGGTCCAAGAAAACTGTGGGAAAGTTAGAAGCTCCAAACAGAAATATCAGCATCAAAGTTATTGATATGGTAACAAAAACTCTATTTGGGGATTCTGTAAAGGAGATTTACTTTTTGTTTCTTAATACATAAGGGCATTGTATTATTCCTTCAGATCAACATACCCTTTGTGAAACTATAGGGTGAAGTATCAGTTTAAACATGCAGTTTATGTCATAAGATTTTATAGCACCATTAGTCACCTCTGATAGATTTTGGTCTAACAAAACAGCTCACAGTAATTTGGAGTGTTAATAATTTGAACTGTGCAGGGAAGGGACAAGGATTTTGTGTCTGTTTTATGCTCTTGTGAACTGGTCCTTTGTTGACATCAGTTCACCCAAATCACTCTGGACTCCAGCAGAGACAAACTCATTGATTCCTTATAAGTCTGTCTGACTCCTGTTGTACCTCACTTTTGAATGCTGGTATTTTGGGTGAAATGTGGTTTGCCTGGTCAAGGGAGCAACATACAGAATCTTTAGTTTACTAGGGAATAATAATATGCTAATGTGGATGTTACTTTCAACAATAGGAAACTCATGGTGCAGGGTGGAAGAGAGATAATAAACAAATAGTTATTGTAACAATACTGTGAAGGAAGGAAGTTACAAGGTAATGTGACTCCACAGACACAAAGAAGGAGCAAACTACATAGTTAAGGGGACAGTTCCTAAAGCTCTCTATAAGTAGCAAAACCAAAACTTCCCTTTAGGACATAAGCACAGTGTGATCAAATAGACAAAGATGTGAATGGTATGCCACAGGTGGAAAGGATCTTTGGGGGACAATGAAACTGACTTTATGTGTGCTCAGGCTGCTGAAGAACTACATCAACTCTGAAGAGGATTAGAACTTTATCCCCTAGGGAATCTAGTAGAAGAGACATCAGTTCCTCTCTAGATAAGCTGCCTTTAATTTACATGAGCATTTGTATGAGGCATCACTTAGATAGACAGTAGTTCCAAAGCTGGAGATGTAAATGGATTTCTTAGACATCCGATAATAATTGAAATGATAAGAGAAGTTGACTTCATAAATGCTATGTAAGATGGAAGTCTTTATTTTGTTTTATTGTACGTTCATGATGTTTTGCCTCTGTGTAAGTGAGTATGTGTACCATGTATGTGCCTGGTGCCAACAGAGACCAGAGCAGTTTGGTCCCCTGAAACAAGAACTGGAGTCATGTATGAATGTCTTGTGAGTGCTGGGAATCAAACCTTGGTGGTCTAAAGAGCATCAAGTATTCTTTTTAAAATATTATTTTTATTTATTTATTTATTATTAATAAATTTTTTATTTTTTCCACATACCAACCACAGATACCTCCCTCACCCCTTCTCCTGCTCCCTACCCCCCAACTTTCGCCCCCAGTCCACCCCCCATCTCCTTCTCTGAAAAAGTGTGGCCTCCCATGGGGAGTCAGCAAAGCACGTTCAGCTGAGGCAGGTCCAAGCCCCTCCCTCTGCATCAAGGCTGTGAAAGGTGTCCCCACCATAGGCAATGGGCTCCAAAAAGCCAGTTTGTGCACCTGGGATAGATCCTATTCCCACTGTCAGGGGTCCCTCAGACAGACCAAGCTACACAACTGTCTCGCCCATGCAGAGGGCCTAATCCAGTTCCATGAAGCATCGAGTATTCTTAACCACAGAGCCCCAAAGGGAAACTTAAATTTCTGAGTTAGGGGGAGAAGATCCACAGGTACATTTTAGGTAAATAGTAGAATAATTTAAAATGTTTGTCTTTGTTTTAACATAACAGAAGTTGCTCCTTAGAAACGGATTGGAAACTTTTGGAAACAGTGTAAGCATACTTTCCCTTTCATTTCTTTCTGGCCTCTGGTGTTTTCCCTACAGGCTGAGCTACACAAGCACCGGAATCCCAGTTCATGAACAACCTTTATTGATCTTTTAGAAATACTCAGCACTTGAAAGTCAGAGCTGCAAGAAACCTTGGGGACCATATAGTTAAGTGGTTTCCATACTTTGTTTTAAACAACAAAGTGCTTCTTGGGAATAAGGGCTTAAAATAGAAACTTTTAAAAAGTGTTTAAGAATAAGGTTGCTTTCATTGGAGTTGGGAAGAGTGTTTGTGATTTATTATCTCTGTCAAATTAAGTTTACCTCTCCTTTCATGACAGGGCCACAGGAATGGAATCGCTTGCAAACTCCAGCTTGAAAGGACAGCATTTGAAGACTATTGATGGCATCAGATACTGTTGCTTACAGAAAATAGAAATGTTGTCAAAGACATGGCATTAGATTTAGTTTTTGAACAAGTATTCTAACTTTTTCAATAGGTTTTTTTTTTTTAAATATAGAAAGGATGTCCTTTATGATTTCTCTTATAAGGCATTGGAAGGTGCTCCACTTTGGAATGATTGACTGCCCAGTGACCACTGGGTTTTTTTAAGCAGCAGCCTTTGAAAGGAGGCCATGAAATGCAACTGGCCAACGAGGCTTCTTCTCTTGGTTCGGTAGCACAAGACACCCTTTATAAAGTTCTGTCTGTTCTTCTGAAAACAAAGAAGATCTTCCTCACAGAGGGAAAAATGGGAAACAGGGAAGCAAAAGCTGAGCGTAGAGCAAGCTGCAATTTTACTTTAAAAATGGCTAGTATTATTACTTCTGATTTTGTGTTTTTATGGATCTGGGGTTTGTGTGTGTGTGTGTGTGTGTGTGTGTGTGTGTGTGTGTGTGTGTGTTTTGTGTTTTTTCTTTTTTATTATACTATTTCCTTTTTTTTGTTTATTTGTTTGTTTTCTAAAGAGAGATAAAGAAAAAAAGAGGGCATGGAGTCAAGTGGGTGTTCTCCCCAGAATAATTTCTAAATAAATAATTCCTTTATCAATATCTGTGGATTATTCAGCAATATCTGGCACCAAACATGGGACACAAACACATGACCCTGGAATTAAGATTCCCATGTTCTACTGACTGAGCTAGCCAGGGTGGTACTTCAAGGTCATAGATAGAACAAGTGTCCACTTCAGTAGATGCAACTGGTTATTAGCCAAACAGATGAGTAAAACTGAAAATAGAGGGGAAGAATAAAGGTTAGCAAACAAAAGACACATTCCTCAAAGTACATGACTCAGTGTGGATATATAGATTTGAGGGTTGTGTAGTCAGCTATGGGGTTGACTCAATGAGATTTGAAAGTAGTGGATAACCCCCCCCCAAAAAAAAAGGAAAGCAATTATTCAAAATAATATCTGGAACCAGCAATGATTGACATAATTACATTTTATCTTTCTATAAAAAATTCAATTTTGATATAAAATTTATCTACTAAGAATAACTTCTAAGAGAGTTAAAGATACAGAGAAAGGGAATCTAAGAATATTATTTTTCTGTAGTATTCAGAGCTGAGGTAGTTGTGAGATCACAAGTTATAGGCACCTTGAGTTATATGGTGGAACCCTCTCTAAAATTCAAATAGGCAAAGTAAAGAAAGGAAGGAAATACTTATTTTTGACTATACTGGAATAAAAGCTAATGGGTATATCTTTTCAAGTCTTTTGGGAAAGAAAACACAAAGCAAATCTAATATGCTTCAGTGCTCTGCTTTGTTTTTATTGTACTGTTACTTTTAAATGTCATTTCATTTTTTTCATTTTTATGCAAGTATAGTGTTCATCAAACATGTTATTTCTTTTTGAAGTTTTCTGAAAATTTTCTGTCAATGAAAATAGTTTCTAATCCACGGTGAATATTCAAACCTTTCCTTTTGCTGTTTTTATTGCTTCAGCAGCTAATTGAGAAAAATATTTTGTATTTAAATCTGACTGAGCTCACTGCATCTGTTCAATTTCAATCAGGGTTGAACTCTCTTGCCAAAAGGCTGTTTTGGAATTGTAAGAAAATATTGTCACAGAGATGTAGGATAGGCTTTTTAATACAAATTCTTGAGTCACCAAATTTGGCAAGAATCTGACCCAAAGACTGGATCACAGAAGCATAGTTGGATTTAGCTCAAATACAACAAAATTCCTGTCTAGTTTTATACTGAGTCTTTATGAAGAAAATAACTCAATGGCAACATTACAATGTTGATTTGTTTTTAATAGAGAGATGATTCAGATTCCTAAAGCCTGAAAGAATGATCATAGATAGCTTAGTAATAAGCACTTAATCAGTGCTTAATATACAGATATTTGATGAATCTGGGATTGAAGGAGTTTGTACTAGCAAAGTAGTAGCCTTTTGGATCATGTCTTTCCTTGAGAATCTGATGAAAATTTAAAGCTACCAGAATGACTATACAACCACAGATGAACATTAAGCTTGGTATATATTTTCAGAGGATTCTGTGATCTCTGATGTGAGATCTTTAACTCCAAGATGAAAACTCCAAACGAGAAGTATTACAAATATTGTTTGACAGAGCTGTAGAGACAAGAAGGAAGAAGTCATGTACCTTCCTTATATCTCAGGGTGACAGTCCATTCTTTGAATGACTTTACAATGGATGGTTTTCAGAGTGTATCTCTCTAAACATTATTGAAGTCTATCCCTGGAAGACTCCAAGACCTCTTTATCATGACGATTTAAATTTTTTTTCAGAGTTGTTGACATAATGAGAACATAATTTTCATATTTTTTCATATTTTTACTACGGGATATTCCTACCAGAATTTAAACACATGAAGACCTATATATGTGTTGAGAGCTATATGTCTTGGTTCTAGAGCATCTATTATTAGCTTGAAAATAAGTAATTCATTTGGTCATTTTAGTGCATGTCAACTACTCATTCGTTTCATATATATGTATGATACATGTATGTGGTGGTATTCTAATTGTACTGAAATGTGATTTTGATTGTATGTTAATAAATAAAGTTGCCCGGGGGTCAGAGCTATTAAAGCCATAGACAGAGTGTGGCAGTGGTGGCGCACGCCTTTAATCCCATAGATCTCTGTGTGTTCAGGGATACAGCCAGCATTGGAGACATATGCCTTTAAGACCTGGGGGGCTGTGCATATATACAGTGACGAGGCAGTGACATGTTTGGGTTTACAACCAATGAGAAGGCAGAATGACTATGAAACAACTTACACACAGGGAAATAGCTCTTCTTCGGAAAGCTGGGACCACCGCAGGAGGAAAGGTGAGATTTTAGCTGTGAGCTCTGACCTCTTGGCTTTCTCTTTTACATTGGTTCTGTTTTTCTTATTTAATAAGATGGTTGGATACATCTACACATGTATGAATTCAGGGTTCTTGTAAAAAATCAGGGATTGTGCAATAAAAACCTGAATGGCAGCTGGGCGGTGGTGGCACATGCCTTTAATCCCAGCACTTGGGAGGCAGAGACAGACAGATCTCTGTGAGTTCCAGGAAAGGCGAAAAGCTACACAGAGAAACCCTGTCTCAAAAAACCAAACCAAACCAAACAAACAAAAAACCTGAATGGCTATGTATTATTGTACTATAGAGGACTTCTATAGCACTTAAACTGAAATGGCTAGCATTTCCCTGAGCTTTTTTTTCAAATGTGTGATAGGTAAATCATCTGGGTGTGTTAAGTTTGAAGGAGAAATTTTCAGTTGGCTTAGTTGCATAACTGATAATATTCTATTTGTTATTTAAGAGATTTTCCTGAACCAAATTTATAACTCCCTTGAAAAATAATGTAAAGGCTGTAATGAAATCATTTTTTTTTCCTCTAGAAACTGATTTTAAACATTTATGTGTATGTCTGTGTGTGAGTACATGCATGTGAGGTCAGATGCCCATGGAGGCTAAAGGTGATAGATTCCCTCAAGACTGAGTTATAGGAGATTGTGAGTGACCAATCTTCAGTGCTCATGCGCAGAACTAGGTATTGTGCAAGAGAAGTAAGTGCTCTTAACTGCTGAGCTGTTGAGCGGGCTCTCCTCTAGATATTTATATTTCCATTCTACTTTTCTACTATAACCATTGAAAAGGTCAGATTTTATTCAAATCTCAGATATTCTCTGTAGACCACATTAATAACAAACTATTAAGATTTATGATACATTATGTTAATTTTAGAAAATGGAAACATTCCAGGACCTTGATTTCAGTAAAGATAGAGTTTACTGAACTGCATGATGTTGGGCAAATCTGGGTGTTTTAGAAGTTACATTTCTATCTGTAAGAGGTCAGTAATTGAGGTTCATAGAATCTTTGCTTAATTCAAGTGCCCCACTTGTAGTACTAGGTAGACTGATTTACTATATAGCCTTTCTTATGGTCCATGTCTGAGATGATGGAGAAGATGACTTTAACATCAAATGTTGCTTGATAATGCCACAGAAACTTATTTGTAGACGTGATAAGGAATATGGTATTATACTTCTTTAAGTTAGCAAGATGCAATTTTTGATTGTGCTATTTAAACTATTCTATTTCTGTAAGGCTTGGTCTTTTGAAACTCTGCAATGGTTGTATTTTTTATAATTGCTTTAACTTGAAGGTATACTTTCTATTTTTCTCCAAAATGTATTCTTATATAACATTCCCAAAACAAGCAGTTGTTGATCTGAGAGCTGCTTTAAAATCAAAAGCTTTTCTTTTAGGAGATTCAAACTTCAGAACTAGTACATGTAAAACTCATCTTACTAGGTGAAAACTTTTTATTTTGATAGGAAGACATTCATAATTTTATATGATTATATTTCAGGAGTCAACACTCTGATTGGAAAAGTTCTCAGAAATTTGGCAGTGACTTTCAAATCTGAGGATATAGTTGTGTGTTTTTTCTTTAATTACAAGTAAACACCAATAGGAAGTTAATATTTTCTTACGTTTTCATCACCAAGAGTGCTTACAATTATAAAGAAATGAAACCACAATGGAGATGGTAACCAGGGCTACAGGATTGGTAATAAAGCATGACTAATCACCCATTTTTTTCTGCATAGACTATATCTGCTATTTCTCTTTTATTTCTAACATTGTTAATGCAATGGAAGATTATCATTATCTGAACCTGTAGAGATAAATTTAGATGCAAGTAATAAGCCTTGTGATTCAAGGTTCACAAATACAAATAACACATCAACACAACCCAAACACAGACATATTATTTGAATAACACTGAGTACTTTAATGATTGGTTAATTTAGAAAATACCAGTTTCATTGTTCACTTTAGATGAAGATATTCTGACTTTATGTTTCTGCACTGCTTGGATTCATTCTATGGATGATTTTAAAATACCGATTATTTTCCTCATAAAATTACTTTATTTGCTGGAGATTAAAAAGGAAACAGTGATTAAGTTCTTATTTATTTCAGGCACAAAACTGAACATAATTTATTAAGGAAATGCTCATAAATTGTAAATATTTAATGCAATTCATATTTTAAGCTCATGTTACCCCACTTCTAGTAACAATAAAATCTTAGCTTACTCTAGCAGCACATACACTATATATTGGGTAGATGATGACATCATACATAGAAAACAACAAGGCTCTGTACAAGATGCGCACCTCACAAATAAGCCATGATCATCCATATTTTAAATGTTTGTGAGACCACATAACATGAAAAGAATGGTTCCTATTAGTCTGTCTACCTAAAAATTGATTCATTTCTAAAACTGACATGATTTTTTTAATCTTATACAAATTGCTATATAAAGTATGAACTGCTTATTTTTGTGATATGTGTAGTATGACAAATGAATCTCCTAAATTTTCCAACTCTCATTTGTAGATGGGAACTTAAAAAAAATGTTTGGGAAGAGAATTCACTAGTATTAAAAAAAACACAGGGTGCCCATGAGATCATACTGATGTTTTGTTAACAAAAAGTAACTACTTATTCAACCTTGAGTTTCAAGAGTAAGTAATTAGATTCCCCAATTTTGATGGGATATTTGAGAATAACTCTTTAATTGCAGAATTTAAAATGAATTATTCTAAATATTAATATCATTTTATAGAGTGCTTTGTCTGTATTATCATATGCTTATGTTAAAAATGGTATTATATATGTATGACACAAAAATTTATACTTTCAGTTATATATTATTTATTTTAGCATATATATTTAAAAATCTAAAATACAACCTCATTAATTTTAATAAAGCTGCCCTGGGGAAATCTTTTTAACATATGGAAAGTACTTCTAAACTCATTGGCATGTTCAATATTTGATTTTAGGTTCTGTAGATTTAGTAACATAAATATCAAAGTTTTGTTTTTTATATTCCTTAATTTTGAACCCACTGTTAGGCAAGGTATCTGGAGATTGCCTTCTTATTGCATTTTCTGAATTGGTTATTAATACATTTGAAACTAAGACAACTCCCAATTCTTTTCATCATTTTCTTTTGTACAAACATGCCATTAACTCCTTATGGTTCATAATTTTAATACAGAAAAAAATTACACATTTTTTCTTTCCTTAATACTCTTCATGTGCTTCATATTATATAAGAAATGGCATTATTGAAAGTTACATGTAAAATAGGTTAAAATACTAATATGTATGTAACATAATAACACTAATATGATAAATGAATAGAATCAAATATAGACTTTGTAACATAGCTACATATTTTATGAACAATTATGTGGGATAGTTCCAGGAAACAGAGTGTTACTACATTGAATTGGTTTTCAAATTCAGAGCCAATGGTAGAATGAATTTAGGATAAAACAAAGATACTGTATAGGATCCCTGGTTTGATTTTTTTTTTAAGTTTATAGTGCTTATGTGAAGGGGTAAGCCAAGAAGATCTTTCTCGACCACAGTTGCAAATTGACTTGAATAATTACTGAGATTAAATTTTAGTGCACTTTATAAAAAATATGACTGTCACAGAAGTGAAGAAATACAATTGTACGATGGTGGTTACAATGATAAAAATATGTATTGCCAAGAAAATGTCAGCAAGAGATTTCGAAATGACTGCACAGCACCGCATCAGAGAATGTGGTAACAGCAACATGATTGATAGTATTTTCCATATAAATAAAATCTTTACATCTTTTTGTAGAAATAAATGGGAGAAAGTGCTTTTCTTTTACCTTAATTCCTATGAAAATATTTCTTAATGTAGAGCAAGAGACAGTAAAAAATGACAGTTCAAAAAAGAAGACATTCATGCATTTAAGCCACCATTAGTCTGGTTCTAATACAAGGCAGATCATTAATCTTTTGCAAAACTAAGACTCTAGCCACTTAAACTCTTTTTAGTGCTTTGCATGACAAGGGCATGATAGGCCCTGTAAATTTAGCAGTTAACATGTGTTTCCAACACATTAACTTAGACAAATACTTTTTAAAACTCCAAATATACAATAAAATACTTCACTTTGGAGAAATGATGACAAGTCAATCAAGGAGAAAAAAAATAAACACAGACAGGTTCCTATAGAGTTTATCATAAATGAGAGTGAAGATAGATAAAAAACAAATGACATTTGCCTATGTGTCATCTTCAGTCTTAATGATGTGGAACAGGGTGACATTGAACAGGACCTGGTGGCCATTGTTCCAGGCATAAAGAGCTCTATCTCTTGCATTGTAGTCAAGCATGGATATGTGAAAGTATTGGTTATGGAAGGGGATGTCCGTGTACTCATATGTGGAAGTTTTTGTGGAATAGGAATAATACACTTTGGCTCCAGTTAAGTGGGAGTTTGTGACATACAGAGTCCCACAGATCATGAAGGATTCCCCTGCACTTCTCTTGGGATAGCCGGTGCTCCAGCTCTTCATCACCTCCAAGGTATCTTGATTAAGCTGGCTGATGACAATATTGCCTGCATTTTGGTTAGTTGCATACACAGCCCACAGCCCAATTTCATCAGCCATTAGGTCGATGTCAGAGAATCCACCCCATGTGTAGGGATATACATTGTGAAAGCCAGCATACTCCAGGCTTCTTTGGGCTAGCACTCTCCCTAAATCAAAGCTGTACTTGATGATGATATTACTCTGATACTTGTTAAAATAGAGTGAGCCATTGTAGACAACATGGTTAGTTCCTGCCCACTTGAAAGGGAGATTGTATGTCCTTGATTCAGCTCCACTGACAAAGTCTGCAATGGACTTGTATTCACGGACTATTTTATTGTTAGTGTAACTGTCCATATACCAGACCTGAAAATAAGGGGAAAAAAACAAGAGAAATAAATGGAGTGATTACATTCTGGACATTTACAACAATTCCAAAATAAAGACAGTAACAGTCAAAGTTTCAAATTTTTGATGCCAAATGTTCTTAGTTCTAACCCATTGAAATGTGATACCACTGCCAGCCCTTGTAAAGACACTGTATGGAGGGTCAGCAAAATGGCTCTGTAGGTAAAGGTGCTGTCAAGACTAACAAGTGGAGTTCCATCCCCCAGACCTGAATGGTGGGAATGAAGAATCACTGCAGTGCTCAGACCTCTCTCCATATATGAACATACAAACACACACACACACACACACACACACACACACACACACACACACGCGCGCGCGCGCGCACACATTATCTTTCAGAAAAGAATAGTTGTATGGAAAAGAAACAGCTGAATTTTCTACCTTCAAATTAATTTGCTTTTTCTTTTTTATTTCTGGCTAGTTAATGCCTATTGCTGACTAAAACCATCACATGTTATTCCAAAGCACATCTCCTGATTTAGCTACATAATCAAAGACAACTGAAAGACTTTATCTTAATCCTGCACCTTGCTCTAAAAATATATATCTATTTTATTTTACATGACAAACCTATGGTTACTTTGTAGTTATCACCGAACCTTCTAGGAACTGTTATTCAATGTATTATCTTGTAGGTTTTAGTGAAACTGTTGCATTAATTTAATAACAAATATCATTTGGATAGGGCTATTAAGAATCTTAATTCATAATGAATTTATTAATAAGCAGAACTATAGTAAAGTTACTACTATATTTAATTGTATAATACAGATATTGTCAACCTGTAAAAACATGCTCTCTAGTTTCAGTTGTATTTCTTTTATAATTATCTCTAGCAATATACTGATTTACATAAAAAATGGTTCACTACTCAGTGCTTAGGATTTTTTTAATATAAAGATTGTATTTCTTATAGAATAATCAGGGAATTTTATATGCATATGATTCATACATTTCAAGCACAAACCAAGA
Source organism: Peromyscus maniculatus bairdii (assembly GCF_049852395.1). NCBI lineage: Eukaryota > Metazoa > Chordata > Mammalia > Rodentia > Cricetidae > Peromyscus > Peromyscus maniculatus. The sequence continues at coordinate 94,871,445 of NC_134857.1, read as the reverse complement.
CTAAATTCACTGACAATTAGACTAGACTACACTGAAGAATTGTAAGAGGAACATATTACTAAAATAGGTTTGCTCCGCACATTAGATATATCAGCAGTTATAATTGGAAAATGTCAAAAATAATACCCCTTTCATCAGAACCCATATCATGATGAAAAAGAATAGCCTGGGAGAAAATAGTATAAGAGAAACTGAATTATATGCAAAAGCATTTATAGAAGCAACATACTCTGTTATGTTTTTCAGATGCTAAGGGATCCGTCATCCAAGCACCAAATCGAGTTCCAGATGTCTTGACTGTGATGGGGCCTGTGATTTTCATCAATTTGCCACATGCTGAAATTAGAGGAACATAAACATGTTGGTTGAACAAAGTCAATGAATCCAATACACAAACTCAGAAGAAAACAAAGAGAGGTATATAAGACAAAGTAAATCCATGAAATGAATGTCACATGTTCTGAGTGAATGAGCATCATGTTGACTATAATGTATTTAACCTCTCAAAGGAGTCATGGCTTGTTATTTCAATGCTCTAAATGTAAATATAATACTATAGAAGAATGGTTTATATGAACTGAAAAAAATAAAGGAGAAAAGTCATTATCATTATATCAATCAGTCCCTGCTTATTCTAAATAAAAATGTTGGAAGCATGGTTACGTTCTTTTTTTTTTAATTTCAAGACTTTGTTTTCATTGAAAGACATTCTTTTTTTAATTGGAAGTAAATTTTTCTCTCTTACAATACATCCCAACCACAGTTTCCCTGCCCTCAGTCTTCCCAGTTCCCTCCAGCTCCCTTCTTCAGATCCATTCCCTCTCTATTTCCCTTCAGAAAACATCAGCCCTCCAAGTCAAATAGGACAAAACAAGCTGCAATAAGACAAGTTGAAAGTCCTCATATGGAGGCTGGACAAGGCAACCTAATAGGAGGAAAAGAGTCCCAAGAGCAGCTAAAAATGTCAGAGATGCACCTGCTCCTACTGTTACAAGTCATGTTAGCTTGATTTTCAACTACCCGCATCTCTCCCGCTTTCTTATGTTTTATGGTTATTGACTGTACATAAGCTAGACAGAACTCTAAAGTTGATTTTTAAGTTCATTTTTTCCGTTGAAATACATCCTTATACAACACAACAGTGAAAATTCCATCACAGACTCCTTGAAAGGCATAGACTTTTGAAGGACCCAATATATAGATAAAAGGGCTTGATAGAGCAACCATGAGCATGCAAAGAACAAAACCTTAAAATTCTCATGTTTTCAGACTCTAAGAGAACATGTAATGAAAGTTTCAGTAACCCAATGTATAAGGAACAACATGAATTTCATGAAATATATATATATATATAAATATATATACACTAAATACATATACTAATATTTATATTGATATATGTAGTCATTTTGACTGTGAATAGGTCTTAAGAATAGCTGGTTTTTCATAAATGCCAGTACCAAAACCAAAGGGCAAATATTTTTTGTGCATTTTTAAATAGCAGAATTTAGAAGTAATTTATCTTACACATTTTCATAAACAATCTGCCTATAAATATTTATCTTTGGTCTGAACAAAGAAACAACTTTCCTATTTATTATTTTTTTCTTTTTATTTTTGAGGTCTTAATTCATATTTTTTTATCTTCCTCTGACTAGCGTAAAAATTGGTAAATGTCTAGTTCATTGCTGCTGGTGCCTATGTCTTGGGCCCAAAAGAAGAAATGCTTAAGGCAAATCATAGACAAAAGCAATCTGGCTTGGATCTTATTTTGATTCATATTTTTCTATATATGTTCCTTAAAAGAATAATTTGTAATTGGTAGGACACCAAGCTGCCTAATTAGGAAGATGAATCATGGGGACATGTTTTGCTTTGTTATTGCAACACTAACTACACATTCTGTAATCCCTAACTTTTTAGGACACCTGAACTGGAATCATGTTCCACTTTCTTTGAAAGGAATTACATGTGATCTCACCTTTGTTTTAGTTTATCATTTTACAGATTCTCGAGCCCCAGTTTATCAAGACTGGACAAGTGATTCATGAGAATCAATATATAGATATATGCATGCCATATACATGTATATCTATCTATCTATCTATCTATCTATCTATCTATCTATCTATCTATCTATCATCAATCAATCTATCATCTATCTACCTATCTATCTACATATCTCTCTATCTAGCTATATCTATATGTAGCTTGGGTTAAGACTACTTGGAATATGGCAGTTCAAATTGTTATCAACACATGAAAACATATGAGCAAAGTAGTCTCCATTTGAATTAGAGAAATGTTGAAGTATTTTGAATGAACCTAGTTGAGTAGGTGATATGACTATATGGTATGTGAAAGTGATGTTTAATGATGCCACACATAAACATTTATAAGTCAACAGATGAAAAGACCATGAAAAATACCAGTGTACATAGATTGAAATAAAAATATATCCCCCTCTCCAATTAAACCATAGAACAATGTATGTGTTTTTTCCCCTGAAAGACGAAAAAAGTAATTCTGGCCTGAAACAATGGACTAATACCTGCTTTTATTCCCTTTATTTTCTGATTTCAATAAAATTACAGTGGAGTATAACAATAAAAATATTTTTTTAAATCCCAAAGACAAGGGAAATAGTACAAAAAAGTACTTGTAGATATCTTTCAATAAGTTCCTCAAAGGAATAGATGATGGAGAGTGGTTATGGAAGATTTGGAATGAGATGTGTCAGCTTCGACAGAGTAGGTCATAGCTGAAGAAGAAGGTGCATTACCATTACCTTGAAAAAGTGAAATATGTACTCAAAAAATATGGAGAGAGAAGATTTGGAGTGTTCCAGTGAACTGAAAGCATGGTCACTACTGAAAGAAGGTTAAGAGCAATTAATTGCATGTCCTCCCCTAGATGTAGGGCTCCAAAACAGGCCAACACAACTGCAAAACCTTGTGTTAGCTTCCCTAAGATATTCAAAGTGGATGATGTAAATTTTGGAGGCTCAGCACAGGCTCTGCCTGCTTAATGATACAGTCTCCTGCATCTATTAAGCATGGAAAAAGTGCCAAACTCTGTGTAAATATTCAAAGTGGCCAAGGGAATTGTTACTCCAAATTTTAAAATTAGTAGATAATACAGATAGTTTTAAAATTGCAATGAAAAACAATAAGCTGTTAAAGACGGTGTTCTGATAAAAGAAAATACAGAGAGTAGATGAGACCCTTTCCCCTCTAGACATGTTTGTACTGAGCATTTGGACACTGAGAGAAAAGCATAACAAATCCATTAGGAAATGAAAACTATGATTACGTTTTACAAAAACAGGTAGAAGATTAAGAATATTTTCCCCAAACTGAAAAATTATAACACTGAAAAAGGGCGAGGAGGAATGAGACATAATATATTGGTTCCAGTATTTAAATAAGATTTCTAGAATAAGAAGAGACACAAAAAGAATATGGGAACTTATTCAATTTTTGTACGTACCTGTAACAAAATTACTATGAAATGTAAGATAGTTAAGAACAAAGTAAAGTTTAAACCTTTCAAGGCATTTAAGCTGCTTACATGTAAACAAGTGAGAATTAGATTGGAATTGAGCTTTTTAACACCCTACTAGATACTGAAATACAATATGGGCCCAGGCCTTTGAATTGAAGAACATAAATCTAAGGAAGACAATGGAGGATCTTTTCAGATGTGCAACATTCCAGAACTCTATGTTCTATACCATTTTCTGAAGAAATTACTTGAAGATACATTACAGTGAACAAGTTATTAACAGAGGAAGAAGTGAGACAAGGAAAACAATGACTTCTTGCATGATGAGAACCGTGCAGGAGACATTGAGAAATCTTCCAGAATAGACAGCTGTAAGAGAAGGACTTACAATATCTTTGTGGAAATATAAATTAATATAGCCATCATGAAAATGATACAGATGTTTACAGATATAGGTATGTTTAACCTGATTTAAATATCACATATGGCATATATACATATATATCCTTATACATATATACATATATATCCTTATGTGTATCTATATATATGTATAGGGAAACATCATGTTACAACCATGCTCAATTTGGAGATTTTAATACCAGTTAAACTATTTTTTTAATTAAATTTAAAAAATAGGGATAGGCAGATTTGATCTTTACATAGACTTGTATTAAAAAAAGATTTATTTGTTTTATGTCTGGGGGTGTTTGTCTGCATGTATGTGTGCACCACATGTGAAGTATCCACAGAAGCCAGATCAGGACATTGGATCCCCAAGAACTGGAGTTACAGTTGGTTATGAGCCAGCATTGAGTGTTGAGAACTGAATCTCTGTACTCTTTAACAGTAATAAGTATTTTAAAATGCTGGGGCTTCTCTCCAGCATAAGACTGAGACCTTTGAAGAAAATCTGAATAAGTGAAGACAATGACTTAATTTTTAACTTTTTGAGACTGTGTCATACTATGTAGCTCAGTCTGGCCTGGAATTCACTATGTAGACCAGGCTAGCCTTGAGCATGGAGAGATTCCCATATCCTCTTTCTCCCCAATACTGGGATTAAAGGTAAACACTATCCCATCTGGTTTACTGATATATATTAAAGGATATTTCATTGAATGGCACAGCTACTATGATACTAGATTCATAGAGGAAGAAATTATGTCTACGTCCATCACTTAGCTTCCAGGAAACTATAACATTTTCATAATATTGTTAACATTTACATTTAACTTAAAACTAATCAGCTCATAATCAAATTGCCAAAAGCTTGACTGGTACTCTGCTCTCTGATTATAGAAAAGACAAAATTTATCTAGAGATAGCAGAAAAAGATAAAGTTCATTTTGTTAAGAAATACAATTGTGAGAATAGAAGGAGTATAGAAGAGTGCCTGTCTCTGTTTTAAAAAGCTATATGTGGTGATATTCTAATTGTACTGAAGTGTAATTTTGATTGTATGTTAATAAATAAAGTTGCCAGGGGTCAGAGCTATTAGAGCCATAGCAAGAGTGGGGCAGTGGTGGCACACGCCTTTAATCCCAGCACTTGGTAGAAGAGCTAGGTAGATCTCTGTGTGTTCAGGGATACAGCCAGCATTGGAGACATATGCCTTTAAGACCTAGAGGGCTATACTTACAGGCAGTGATGAGGCAGTCATGTGTTTGGGTTTACAACCAATGAGAAGGCAGAACAAAAAGATTATAAACAGACATACATTCAGGAAATAGGTCTCTTTCGGGTGCTAGGACCACCGCAGGAGGAAGGGTGAGATTTTAGCTCTGAGCTCTGACCTCTTGGCTTTCTCTTTTACTTTGTTTCTGTGTTTCTTATTTAATAAGACGGTTGGATACATCTACAGCTATAATTAAAAAATATTTCCTCAACGAAGATGAAAAGTCTGTGTTTTGAAGCCACAAGTAGTTTGATTTTGGTCAATATTCATGAGTTGTCATAAAAGCATACAAGGTAGAAACATGAACAAATGTAACGCAAGCAGGAAATGTTATCTTAATTTTCAGCTAACAGAGTAGGAAGTCATTCAACAATATAAATGGTTGATTTTTAAAGGTATAAAATAAATGTATTATTCACAGCACCGGTTTAACCAACACTATATCCAAAAACTAAGCTGTTAAGTGGGTTAAACTCTGGGGAAAGGAACTAAAAGTGACTGTTGGTTTCCATTCCAAGCCCTTTAAAAATTTTAAGCATACTATTTTTGCCATATGTGTGTAATATTTAAATTATGGTTTAAAATGTTAAAGGGGGTGTAAAAGCCTCATAGCCACTAAATTTGAAAAGCTAAAAAATTTGCATTTGTATATTGCCTGTTGAAAGATGATTTCCAGGTTTTACATGCCATACATAGCTAGGAATTGGACAGAAATGAGAGAGTGTCACAGATAGAAGAAATGAAACTTGTGAATAGCCTGCATTTTATTATTTTGAGTGTGAGGCTTAGACCAAAATTGAATGTTTTAAACTCCCAGTTCCATTTTACGGTTTACTTAGCAAGTTCTGTGTCTTTACCTCTTTAAACTTCAAAATATGGGAATACTATGATTATAATATTTATTCATATATTTTCTATAACACCAAATGTAATCATTTTTAAAATATGAAAAATGGGAAGGGAGAAGATACAGAAGGAGAGGGAGGGACACAGAAGAAAATGCCTGATATTCCAAAGAGAGGGAGAAGCTAAGTGACACTGAGGTTGTTTCAAAACCTTAAGGAGGAGAGGGTGTCTGAACTGTCCTTCTGTAGTCAGGTTGGTGACTACCCTAATTGTCATCATAGAACCTATTTCCAGTGACTGATGGAAGCAGATGCAGAGACCCACAGCCAAGCACTTAGCCATGCTCTTGGAGTTCAGATGAAGAGAAGAAGGAGAGATTATAGGAGCAAGTGGGATCAAGATCACAATGGGGGAACTACAGAGAGTTGACCAGAGCTAGTGGGGGCTCACAGACTGACAGCTGGGGAGCCTGTGTGGGACTGAACTAGGCCCTCCAAATGTGAGTGACAGTTGTGTGGCTTGATCTGTTTGTGGGGCCCCTGGCAATGGAACCTAGACTTATCCTGAGCATATGAACTGGCTTCTTAGAGACCATTCCCTATGGTGGGATGCCTTGCTCAGCCTTGATGCAAGTGGGAGGGGCTTGGTCCTGCCCCAACTTGGTATGCCAGCCTGTGTTGACTCCCCAAGGGAGGCTTTACTCCCTATGAGGAAAGGATGGGGGGTTTGGGGGAGGAGCAGGAGCAGGGGAGGGAGGGAAAACTGTGGTTTTATGAACCACAGTTTTATGAACTATACATTTATATATTATTTTCATAATATATAAATAATATATTTATATAATATATAAATATATATAAATATAAATATATATAATAAATAAATATATATACATTTATATATTATCTTTCTGAAATATGTTAACTATTAATTTGGAATTATATTGATTTACTATATTTGCATATATATATTCAATTATGTTTATTTTCACAAACTCAAACACTTCAGTTTATTCAAATGTTAAATATTTCCCTATTTTATTCTTTCAAAGACTGGCATTAAACTGTATCAGTACTCCATGAACATTATGTCTTATTTTTTCTCCAGTGACCATGTTGTCTGCAATATATATTGTTATTCCTATTGGTTTATGTTTGTGATAACTAATAACAGTTTAATAAGTGTTCATAACTAAAAAAATTCTTAAGGATTCATATTATTTTATATTAACTAAATTTACATATAATATACCTAAATGTATGTGCGTATACACACAAATAGCGTAAATAAAGCTATGCCACATCTAACAAACACTTAGCACCAGGTGTGGAACCCACAATTTGAGATGCTGGTCAGGAGTGTCCAAGAGTCTCCCCAAAGAATGCAGCATATTGTTACTTTTCTTTGTTGCCTTTTATAGCTTTAAGATAAGTTCCTGTTGCTGGAGGTACCATGTAATTTGACCACACGATTAGGAATATTTGGGCTGAATATGACCCCAAAACGTCTTCCCAGAGGACTACTTTTTAATAGCATCAGAAATGCTATGCAAACTGCTGATAGAAGCAATCAGTTGTCCTACCAAGCTGATACCCACGAATCACAACAATGACTAGTATGGTAAGATAAATATGCATATCTTGTTGGTAACCAACAGCTCTCTAATTCAATTCAGGGCCTACTCAACAGGAAGGGAGTCATGCCTGATACTAGAAATCTAGTCAGGACTGGGTGTGTGTGTGAGGTTATAAATTTTATAGTAGAATTTATTACTGCCGCTTTCCTAGACCACCTTAATTGCTAGTTGCTTTCAAAAATACTTCTTCTTACACCCACAGGTAAGTGCCCCTTTCACGGTTCATCAAGGCAGCATCTTTTGCCAGCATAAAGAGACCATTACAGAAAACTACAACTGATTAAAATACAAAGAACAACTGATTGTGGGGTCCACAACCCCAATATGTGCATTATAAAATTTCTGCACCTAGGGCTCAAGGAGCATCATGAGACAGCATGGAATGATGTAAGAGCCAGAGGATCAGGATGTCTGCTGTGAGATTGTGTTTTCTAGAAAGAATAAAGAAATTACATCCATGTTAACATTATCAACATGGCTGCCTAAGCAAAACTTGAATAATGAAAACACAAACAGATGTGGAAGGAGAAATCTCATGGGACTCCACAAATACCTACAGACAACTAATGGCTACTGAGAAAGGGACAATTAGTCTTCCCCAGAATGGATATGCAATGTCAAATTGTCTGTCCTGAAATCGCATGCATACAAGCAACACTAAATGGACTCAGCTGGTTGCATTTGTATATTTATGAACACACACACACACACACATATATATATAAAATAAGTCATGAATTTGAAAGGAAGTAAGCAGGGGTAACATGAAAGGGTTGGGAGGGATGGGACATTAGAAGGTTTAGAGGGAGGAAGGAGAAAGGGAGAAATGACAATTATATTTTAGCTAACATTTAAAAATCATAAAGAAGATAAGTTGATTATATATATATATATATATATATATATATATATATATATATATATATATATATATATATATATAATTCTCTGTGTAGCTTTGCGCCTTTCCTGGAACTCACTTGGTAGACCAGGCTGGCCTCGAACTCACAGAGATCCGCCTGCCTCTGCCTCCCGAGTGCTGGGATTAAAGGCGTGCGCCACCACCGCCCGGCCCGGCTAGAGTTATATTTCTAATGAATTATTACAATGTAGTCCTGTACATGATTCTTTAGAAATGTATTTCTCACAAGTTCTCACTCTACTCCCGAACATATCTTTTAAGAGAAATTATATTGTCTGTTTGATCACTTCTTGGCCTTTTGCTAAGAGCAAATGTAGAATCTGTTCACCATTTTAATAAATTGTTTGAGGAATATTCATTTGACACAACATAAGAAAATTAAATTAATTTTGAAAAATTTATAACTGTAAAGTTTCTTAGACATTTTGATTACATACATATTATTTTCAGTATGTGCAGATGATAGTGTGGAGCTATGCCTTCAAACATAGATATTTTAAATCTATTCTTTGACCATGGAAGATCCCACAGACACTCATGAAACTTGTTCTTTGCTTTCTGGTTCCTCCCTGGGTTATTGTTTCTCCATCATCGACCTGCAGTTCAGCATCTGCTCACTTTTTCCTATCTTTCTAGTGACTCACAATGTGCGATGTTTGACACTGTCTTCCCTTTCTTGACCTCAATCCATCAGAATTTTTCATCTGGAGGTATGTTTTATGAGTAACCTAGTTTCTTAGTATTAATCTATGAGGCACACTTGAAGTATAGCTGAATGTTCATGTGTCTTTAAATCTGTTAATCTTAAATAAGTGCATGCATTTAAAAATTTAGACTCCACCTAGGTAAGTAGGGAGACTTCTAGCTTAAAATCTGAGATATAATTAACAAGAAGTAACCTACTGGCTCATAAATTGAAGGGGAAATTACTTAAGGTTTTAGTTTAATTAGCATATTAGCCATTAAGTGGTCTAAACATGTAGAAGGCCAGCTGGGGAAAGGTAGTGTTTTAAAATGGCGTGTGGGGGGCTATAGGTTAAGGATACCAATAGGATTTGGGTCTGGATTGTATTTTTACTCTTTTAGAACCCTGAGCAATTTCTTAACATCTTATTGTCCTGTGAGTAACAGTAGTAATCAAATATCTTTCACAATGCAGTTGAGAAGAGTAAATAAGAAACACATGCTGGGTATTTAAAATACTACTCAGTACACATCTAGATACTTTAGATGTATGAACTATTGTATGTGTTCCTGCTACAGATCTAACACTGATAGAAAGAGTCCATATCATTAAAGCTGTAAAACCAATGTGAACATTTTGTTTTATTTTTCTTTTGTAGATATGATCTAAAAATCACAGAAGTTTAAAAGAGAACATTAGAAAATCAATATAGCTGTGAACTACAATTTAAAAAGAAAACTCTATCTACTTTATGGATAATAAATTGCAGAGAGCATGAAGAGTAGGGAGAAATATTCCCTATGAGTTACCACATTGTTTCGGTGAGGAATATAAAGCAACGATTGAGACAAAGGAAATTGGCCTTATTTGGACGTCTGATTTTAAGGGTAAAGTGGATAGGAACAAACTTTAGTTTAGATTTGAAGATGAAAAACCAAAATAAATTAGGAATGTTTTAGTGTAACATGAAAATATGTGACTTGCTCAGTTGAGCAGACTTTAGTACCATCTACTCAGATAAAGTGACAGGGAAGGAGAGGAAGAAGAGGGGAAAAAACATCAGGATTCCAGTGAAGGTAATTTTAAGCTGTGCTTGATTTGACATAGTATCTGTGGAGAAAGTATATACATGAAGGAAGCAGATGCACCTGTGAGAAATAGTTTTGACATTTGTGAGTATTGTGGTAATAGTGAATGTCCGAGGATGTATTTGCTTCATGAGGGATATACACAATGAAAAGAATGCTCCATATAACTCTATAAGTAAGCATCTAGGGTGCCCAACAGAGGAGTTCTGGAAGAGCCTATCAATAAGATGGAAAAAATGTATAGTGTTATGAACTCCCAGTTATGGGAGTAGCTTTTTCTTACAAACTTCTTGCCTCCAGAAACTGAACTTTGGCCCAATCTTGTAACTGAATTAATAATATATGCCTTGAGAGTTTTAAAACTGTGTAGTCAATCTGTTTTCCTAGTATGTATTCAGCCTGTTTAAATTGTCTTTAATAAATTCATATAAACAACCTTACTATGTCTTGGACTTCCCATTCATCAGTTTTCAAGCTAAGCTAAATGTATAGCTGAAGTCTTATATTAGGTACTCCTCCATGTCCCAGCCCAGAATTGTGTGTATGTGTGTGTGTGTGTGTGTGTGTGTGTGTGTGTGTGTGTGTGTTGTGTTATTCATTGGCTGAAAGTAGCCATGAAGTTGAAAGCAACCTAGAAAAGAAATACAAACTATAAATGCTTAAAATGCATGTGGATATGGTTTGGTAACACCTACTTGCAGTTTTGAGTGCTTTTTTGGGTCAGTAAAGTAAAAATTTTCCCTATAAATGTTGCTAAAAATGATTCAAACAAGAGATTTCTCATCCCATTCCTATACCACACTTTCCATACTGTTCATTCAGTATATCTGTCCCCTTGTTAGGGACAGATGGAAGACCAATGGAAAGAGGAGAAGAATTCAAACTTGGGCTCACTGTTTGTCTAAATTATCCCAAGAGGATGAATCTTTTTCTTTAACAAGGCACCACTAGACCAAGCAAAAAGTTCTTCAGTATTATCCTACAGAGAATACCATCCTGATGGCTAACAAGACACTTTTGAAGAAATATCAAAAGTAATTAGTGCAAAGAAATCATTAATGATCATAAAACTTATGTACAAAGTGATGAATCATAACTTGGATGGGAGTTAATTTGAAAAACACTATAAACCAAATGGCAGCAACAGATGTTCCTTTTTAGGAAAAAGAGGGAGGGACAGAGTGGCAGGGAAACATGAAGTCACAAGAATTATGTTTCTGTTGTTATTTAGTAAAGTCAGATGTATATCTAGGGGCCATGTGGCAGATAGGGAGTAACAGATATTGTAAAAGATTATAATGAAGTAAATGAAGTCCACAATTAGATAATCGAATTTCCATAGTATTTATGAGTAATCATGTCTTCACTTACCTTTAATGTATACGTGGATTAATTGAAACCAAATAAACATATAAAGCCTCTCCCTATGTACTTAGGACATCAAGGCACACAGTATCAAGTCTGGTCTCTTATACAGGTCACATGCTTAAATCATTGTATAATGGCAGATAATGCACTTACTTTCTGGAATGGACTTTCTTCATTTATAAAATTGAAGTTCTAATGTTTGATATTTTGTTATTTTAGGGGTCAAGAGGGTATTGACTTTATTGAGGATCAAGAAGCTTTTATATATTGATGAGGAGAATGTGGTATCCGTGGTCATGAACCATCCAACAAACAAAAAAATAAATAAGTAAGTTACCACTGTGGCCATGCGATTGTCCCCATCATGCTGTTAGCATCAGATAGATATCCCCAGGAAGCTAACAACAATGAAAAACTCTTTGTGTTGATTTCTTTCCAGGAGAAATTTCCTTTAAATTGGTCATTGATTTCCTAAGTGAAAATTTATCTTGTCAAATGAAATCAGTAGAATTTAATCAGCACATATTTATGAAACTGGCTGCTTTCCCAATTAAAGTTTTGTCGGCTTTGGTATCAAGAAAACATAGGCACCTTCACATTCTAAAGGAACAGAAACATTAAAAAACAAGAACAGAGAGGGAGAACAAGGAATAGGAGGCCATGGTACATGAAGACCACATGAGAAAAGGAAGAAACAAAGTGCTAAAGAGGCCCACAGAAATCCACAAAGATACTCCCACAAAAGACTGCTGACAATGGCCGAAAGACAGCCAGGACTGACCTACTCTGGTGATGGGATGGCCAAACACCCTAATAGTTGGGCCAGAAACCCCATCCAAGTACTGAGGAATCTGGATGCAGACATCCACGGCTAGGCCCCAGGTGGAGCGCTGGGATTCTAATTAGCAAGAAAGAGGAGGGTTTATATGAGCAAGAATTGTTGAAACCAAGGTTGGATAAAGCACAGGGACAAATAGCCAAAGGAATGGAAACACATGAACTATGAACCAATGGCTGAGGGGCCCCCAACTGGATCATGCCCTCTGAATAGGTGAGACAGTTGATTGGCTTGATCTGTTTGGGAGGCATCTAGGCAGTGGTACCAGGTCCTGGGCTGGATAAAAGAAAAAAAACAAACAAACAAACCATAACCCTCATTTTTGTTTCGTGACTTCTGCAAACTAGCTTTTGTGCAAATGAATCACCGTCTTTCTTATTTTACTCTCACTTTCCAGAAGAAAAAGGAAGCTAGTCAGGAAAGATAATTTCCCCAAATGACAGTGAGACAAATGTCCCCACAAAGGTGCATGGCAACAAAAGAGGGGTGAAGTCTTGCCTCACTGATTTCCCCTGCTGATCTCCTCTGTCTTCAGCAAGACCCATGAAAGTATCAGCACTGATAACATTCCCCATGAAAGTATCAGCACTGATAACATTCTGCATAGTCAGAAAATATACTGATTAGGTTATTGAGGAAAGTGGCCATTATATTTCTCTGATGACTTTTATGCATTCCTTTTCTATCATCGGTTACCACCCATCATTAACAATCATTAGTTGAGGAAACAATCATTATTTAGGATGCAGCATGAAGAAGTTGTTTGGATCATTGATACATAATACACATCTGCCCTCTTTTCTTATTTCTTTAGCATATGAATCTGCTTTACTATAGCTTAGTCTATTAGCTTCTAGCTTTGAGTCCTTAGGCCAAACCCATTCATATAATTTAGATAGGGCAGGGAATATACCTATGGACAGAAAATTATGTCTTTCTTATTAAGGCCAATGGAGAACTCCTGTAATAAAAAATATGTATGATTTGATTTTACAGTCTATTAAAACTCCTACAAAATTTATATCTACCATACTTTGGGAGCCCCATAAAGTCTATTTATATTATTTAAATTTTATCTTTATGTCTACTCTTGTCAATTATGCTGCTAGGGGACAAGATTGAGATATCAACTCTGAGCTTTTGTTGGGTATAACAGCAATTACATGTGTGTCTAATAACTCATATTTTCTCAGGAAACACAATTTTTACTTTCTTAGTCATATAAGAAATTACCTCAACTCTTCCATTTACGTGTTCTAATATAAACTTGAATTAGGAATATATCTTAAAGGAAAAATCTATTTAAACTTAAAACTAAATGAACAATACTGTAATGAAATTCCTGATAATTTAGAAATTTGTGTTTTCTTCTGGGAATATAGTTGTTTCTTTAAGAGATTTAGATATAGTTATACTTTAAGAGCGTATAAACATATTGAAGATTAATGATAGTCAATGAATAGTAAAGATGATTGATTAGAGAAAATCATGTCTAAAGTAATTTTAGCCCAAAAGTTCTAGAAGAAATTGCCTCAAATGTATGGAGTGAGGAGACTGTACCATTTTATGATATACCTTAAAACTTTAGGTGTGTGTGTGGCATAGTCTAGCAAATGATTTCAAATGATTTACTAGGGATTATTTCAATTTAATCTAGAGACATATTCTCAAAAATAGTCCACCAATTTCTGATTAAAATCTCAATTTTCCACACCAGGGAGCCAGAATTTAACTTTTCTTTAATTCTATATTCTATGAGATTTTTGGTGTCTATAGACCTATACTATTACATATTTTCCAATGAAATACTGAACTTGCCATTGTGGAAAGAACAGAAGTCAATAACAACACAATACAAAAACAGATGAGAACTAATGCTATGCTTTTGTATCTGCCTCTCCTCAAAAGCTTTCTGACTTGGGAAAGACACATACATACTACACACACACACACACAAACTGCACACATGTATGCACACACACACACACACACGACACATGCCCTCATGTATACACAATATACACACACATATTTGTTACATTAGTGGAAAGCAAATTATTTTAAAAATAAAATTCTCTATTCAAGCATTTGTAGAAACTGGTTTTCTTACTGTGTTTGAAATATGTCGTGAATGTCTCCAAATACAAAGCAAGCCAAGGGTAGTCCTTTCAATGCAGGAACAGCATCCCTCCAGCCCCCTGCCAGATAAAGGTACACACACACACACACACACACACACACACAAACACACACACACACACACACACACACACACACACACACACACACACACCACAAATCAATGAATTTTCCCTTTTAAATGTATGGATAAGCTAAGTGGCCTGAGGGAGAGAAGAAAGGGTCGAGAGAACCATGCCATGGGAATGCACACTCAAGTAAAGCTGCTCAAAAGAGCTGGTGTCTTGTGTGCAGAATTAAGAGTGTTAGGGTTTCATCAGTTAAGTAGGAAGAGTGTTTCAGGGGAAAATAAAGAAATTCAATGCCTGGGAGGGTTAAAATACATAATAGAGGGGAAATGAAAGATGAGAATGGTCAAAGCTTGGGACAGAAGAAGGGTGCATTCTGAGGTCTTAGAAGAGGAGGGGAATTGTGTAGTATCCATGTCACTGACATACAACATGCAGAAGTGTCTGGATTCAGTTTTCAAGATAAATGCCTCACATATAACTGTAACATGCCCCAATTTGTGCTTGGAAAAAATTAGAATAAATACAGAGAGCAATGAAGAAGGTCTGTCTTCAGTTAATCCAGGTGGTAAGGGGGGTACTCATTGCAGATTCCAACTGAAACATGGTGAAAGATGCTCCAGACTTGGGTGGTGAAAATGAGGATGCAGAGAGTAACAGTTTTGAGAAAAGTGTAAAGGAGGAGTAAGAAGATGTGGTGACTGTGTGGGAGACATGAGCTCCAGGGGCTAATGAAGATATCATTGTCTCTCACACTTCCTTCTGGGCCACAACAATAGGATGGATGGATGGTAGTTACAATTATTAAATTGCATATATTTAAATGTATGTACACAGTTAACAAACTTATCCTTTCAACGACTATTTTATTACGTGATATGTGGAGAATGCCATTGCTTCCTTCAACATGATGTTCTTTCTCCTGTAATTTATGTTAAAAATAAATACTAAAGTTGTTTTAAGGCAAAAAAAGATATATGTGGGAAAGAAATCTGATTTTAAATTAAGAAGGACTTAGGCTTAAAGTTGTTATAACCTTTATAATCTATGGAAGTTTATTGATTTTTTTTTGTTTCCTTAAGTCATGTGTAGCACAGAGTTCTTTGAGGGATTAAAACAAATATGTAAAGCAGCTGGCATACTGCCCTTCAAGCAATAGGCACCCAATCTTGTGGCAATTACCTATTTATGTGCTTGCTAGTCTTGCTGAAAGATGAGCTTGTTTCCCTAAGGGAGACGGCCTTTTACACTTTTGGCTCTTCAAATACCCAACAAAGTGCCAGCACATATCATGGGGTCAAAAATATTTTCTGAGTATACAAACATATCTATAGGCACATAGAAAATTTAGTTTCCATTGTAAGAAACAAATTCTCCATAAAGTATAGTAAGACAGGTCTCATCACCTTGACCTCAAATGGCTGTTTTAGTAAAAAGATGTATTCCCCTGTTTCACTAGAGGGCACCAAATCATTGCCCTAAAAATAGAAGCAGCAAGAGGGAATAGGGTGGGGTAGGGTAGGGATGGGGGCAAGCCTGGTTATAATCTCCATCAAATATCTGCTGGTGATCTCAGGGGGTGTGTAAGAGTTTTAACCACGCTTTCTCAGGCAAGTTTTCACAAGCATATAATTATATTCTGCATGTCGTGAAATCTGATACGATTTAATTAAGCGCAGGGGACTTGATTCTATTCAGTCTCTCAGAGGAGAATGTGGAATACTTTTGAAAAAGCATCATTGTACTTCACTCAGGCCACGAGGGTGCATTGCTGTGGGAGTTTTGTCTGGTTTCTGCTCACTGCAAACCTTTAATTTTTCTATTGAAATAAATAGAATATTGCCTTGGTACCCTGCAGGCCTTGTGATTCCCTGGGGGCTATGTTTATTGTTCGGGAGGGTCCTTGAGGGCAGGGAAGCTGGTTTAATTTTCAATCTTTAGATTTATGTGCTGTGCCCTCTGACATTTTACTTAAAACTAACTCCACTGGGGGAAAAAATTGAGGGAAATACACTCAAAATTGTTGCGATTTTATTCTCACTTCCCAGTTCATTTCTACCCTCTGCTAATCAGCTGTGTGCTGAGAGGCTTCTGTCAAGAGTGAAGACCCTAGTCATGAATGAGCCTTCTTACTCATTAGACTAGATTGCAGTCCCCTCTCGCTGTGTCTGTCTCTGTCTCTGTCTCTGTCTCTCTCTCTCTCTCTCTCTGTCTCTCTGTCTCTCTCTGTCTCTCTCTGTCTGTCTCTGTCTCTGTCTCTCTGTCTCTCTGTCTCTCTGTCTCTCTCTCTCTGTCTCTGTCTCTCTCTCTCTCTCTCTCTCTCTGTGTGTCTGTTTCTGAGCATTGTAGCAAGTTGATTTTTGATTCTTTGAAATGTTGACCCCATGATATGTTCTCCTCTATTCTTTGTGATAATGGCCCTGTTGTTAATTAAGTACTGTCTTTCCTCCCTCCCAAGATTCCATGGTCTGATGCTTTGATATCCTGGTGCTTGGAAGATAACAATGATTATGGAGTTGAAAGGATTCTCAGAGATGAATTCATCCAACTTGTACCAATACCAAGATATGTAGATACTAAGTCAAATATATTTTAATCAAACCCTGACCCAGTGACACCTTGAAATTTCATGCTTTAGTTTCTGTTTCTCTGTACACACACAGAGACACCACACACACACACACACACACACACACACACACACACACACACACACACACACACACACTGATATCCATTTTTATCCATCATCTACCCATGTATGCAACTACCATGTATCTATATCTTTATTTCTCTATCTCTGTGTCTCTATCTATCTATCTATCTATCTATCTATCTATCTATCTATCTGTCTGTCTGTCTGTCTGTCTGTCTGTCTGTCTGTCTGTCTTTCTGTCTACTATCTATCTATCATCTATCTATCTATCTATCATTTATTTATTTATTTATTATCTATCTATCATCTGTCATGTATATTCACCTTCCATCTACAATTTAGATTCTCTATTTAAAACTTCTCTGTTCAGTGATGTTCACTAAGTGGCTAATTGATCTAAGTAGTGGGAAGGACAAAAATCACTTTTTTTTTTAGACAAAACCCACTGGTCATTATGCTAAGTGAATAGGAGACAATGATTTCTGACAATTGAAAAGAGTTCATGAGATAGTACAACTACAGCCTACTCTTTATTTTCATGGGTTTCATATTTTCAACTTCAATCAACCAGGAATAAAAAGTATTTGGAAGATGATTTCATCTGTAGTAAGCATGTACAGACTAATTTTCTTGTTATTTTTATCTAAACCATATTTACTCTACATTTGGACTGGATTGGGTTTTATAAGGAATCCAGGAATTACATAAAACATATGAGATGGCATTCATTGGTATTGTTAAGTACCATACTGCTGTATACAAAGGGATTTAACAACTGTAAATTTGGGTATTTGTGAGGCTCTGAACCAGTTCCTCACAGTTACTAAGGCACTGCTGAGTTTTCAGCTACATCTCAGTTAAAGCAACGAGCAAATATCTTATTAAGAGAAATGAGTTCAGATGTTATTGTTTGATACTTTTAATTTATTGACTGTTAGAGTACTTGTATCAGAGTAGTTAAATTCAACATATAAATAGTTCTGGGTTTGAGTCCCGGGACTGAAAACTAAATAAATGAACACAAATAAAAGAAAAGAAACATTAGTTAGTGAAACTTATTTGTTGCATTCTTTCAGACCTTGTGGCCTATGAAGGAAATGATAAAATGATTCATGATAGTAAATAACATATATATGATATATGATTATATATGTAATCATATTACATATATCAGATATAATTAATATATATCAAGCCTTTATGTCTAAGGACACAATGAAAAAAGTGTACATATTTCAAAAGTAATGCAAAAAGGGGGAACTTTTAACCACATAGATTAACATTATTTCACTTAACTATAGTTGCAAGTATTGGAAGAAGATGAGTGTAGTGAGCTATATATGGATTGGTTTTTAAAAATAGAATCCACAATTACTCAGTTGTAGTAGGCTATTTTTATCTACCTACCTATTTCAGTAATATCAGAGAGTGCACAATGAACCAGTTCCTAAAATTGACTGAATCATGATTTCTGTGTTAATTGCTCAAAAACACAATTGACATACTTCAAGATGCAAAGCTTTATTAACTCAATGTGTCACCCAGACTATTCTTCTTGGGGGAATGGATGAAATTGGGGAATCCAGCACTAGAGAAGTAAGGAAGGCTGAACTAAAAGGGATCATGAACTATGAACTAGATGCTAAGATGCAAGGATGTCTAAGAAAGCTTTAGCAGAACAAAATAATTCAGATGTATACCAGAAAACCCCCTTTCCAGTTATGTGGACAAGATAGCTAGGGATATGAGTCAAGAAGTTTACATAGTTGATTGTTGATTGGTTACAGATAGTAAAGAATGGGAGTTAGTTACATAGGAGTCAATATTAAAGGATTGAAGCAATAAAATGACTCCTAATAGCATTCTGCTATAGATCAGTGCCTTGCTCAGCCATCACCAGAGAAGCTTCCTCTTGCATTAGACAGAAACTAGTACAGAGACCCACAACTGGACAATATTCAAAGAGTGAGAGAGACTGGATTTTTCAGTCCTAAATGGGATCTGCATCAAAATCTTCCCTTCAGGGCTCAAGGAGCTGTGTGGAAGAGGAGGCAGAAAGATTATAAGAACCAGAGTTAATGGATGACTCCAAGGAAATAGTGTGTTCAAGGCACAACAGGACTGATAAACGTATAATTTCATAGAGACTGTAGCAGTGTGCACAGAATATACATGGGTTCAAGCCAGATGGGGTCCCAGCACTGAGAGGGGGAAGTGGACACGGGTTCTCACCCCTAACCAAGAAGCTGTCTAAATTTGTTATCTACTTGCAAAAGAAAAAAAAACCTTCTCCAGTGCAGTCTTACTGGGTATATAAACCACACTTTGGATAGATTCCATGCCCAGGAGTAGATGATAAACACAAAACCAACCCAGTGATATTTTTTTGCAGACTTTTTATAACATGTAGCATTATTTGGTCATTTTATTTTCTGGTCTTATTGGTCTTTTGCTTATATATTTTGGTTTCCAGTTTTGTGGGTTTGTGTGTGTTTCTTGGATCTCTGTGGTTTATTTGTTTTTTTAAAGAGAGAGAAAGAAATGGCATATGGTTGAATGAGCAGGGAGGAGTTGAGAGACAAGAAAAGTGTGTTCACAATATTTAGCAACCATAATTTTCAACTAAAAGAGATGAAGATTTCTATGCATTTTTGTGTAGCCTTTGGATTCACTTTATTTCTTGTGAATTAATCTTGTGTGATTTTCTTTGGAAATTGGTATGACTATAGTGGGGCCCTGATATGGGAATTCCTCAATTGTTTCTTTATTTTGGTGATTGTGGTAACTTTCATATAATGCAACATTTTTGTTCTTTTTTAATCATTTGAATTACATTTTAAATGGTGTCCAAAATGGTTTTTGTAACAATTCAGATTTTATTTAAACATTTACATGGATGCACTGAAGAGTGCCTTGCTACAAATAATCCATTTAAAGCGCGCTACCCCTCTTGCCTTTTGACTATTCCAGAACAGATTTTTATTTTGTAGTTTTGAGAATACTTGTCTTTGAATTTATGTCCTGATCATTTCACATTCTGTCAACAACTAAAACAAACAAACAAATACCCAAAACCCAGAAAAACAAAACAGAACAACAAAAAAATGGAAGAAAGCTTTTCCTTCCCCAGCCAAGCAAATATGGCCATCTCATGTTTAGAAAAAGGAGCTTTCTATCCAGTACTGTAGCTATCACAGCTGCTTATATTCAGTAGACTAGTTATCTGAAGTCACAGAGCCTTGACATTGCAAAATCTTAAACTAGAGTTCTCAGCCATGCTTAATTGACTAAGGGACACTTGGTCCAGTAACTCTGTCCTGACTCAGTATCACTAAGTCCTGCACTCTAAATTCCTTCAGTGTGAGGACTCAGTCTTCCTGGAAACTGAATCTCAGGACTTTAGCAACTGAATGATCTCTACTCACTTAGCTTTTTCATGCAGTCCCGCAGCCTGGTTTCCAAACTGAGGACCCGTTGGTGCAGCTCTTCATAGTCATAGGCACCGATTTCCTCCTGAATCCCAGTGAGGACTGAGGACAGGTTCCGAATTTCCTCCTTGAACTGTGTGATGAGCTTTGCGTCTGTTTTGTACTGCTCCAAAACTGGGATCAGGGGCAGTAGCTCATCCATTTTCTCTTTCAATTCCTGTGGAAAGCAGCAGAATGTTTCCAAGAATCATTTAAAACAGAAAAAAGCATCGATGTTCATTGCATATGACATGTAAAGGAGCTCATTGAAACAGCTTCAGAGTTCTTCATTGAGTTTTTTTTCTTTTGGTTGAAGTTAGGTAGGCTTTGATAATGCAAGTGGTTGTTAGTAATAAATTTGCCTATCTCAGCTTAGTAACACAGTGATCCCTCTTTAAGAAGATACATGCCTCAATATAAAATAAATCAATCCTTATAATTAGAAAAGCCTTCCTGTCATAGCAATTATGGCCTTTTGTATTATCTTACTTTCTGCTAGTTTTTATAAAGTAAGTAATACATCATCTAGTTTGGAAACAGAGACATGATCCCCTTTTCCAATGATGTATTGAATGGTGATAATGGAAAGAGATCAAATATTCTATGAGAAGCTAGTGAAAATGAATTATCTAACCATTGAATATCCATGCCATAGAATTGCATAATGAAAAAATTTTGATTCTAGACCAGCCTTTTCCTTGAACTTAAGCCTGTTTCTAGCTATGGTCATGTACTTCTTTGTCTTTACTTGTGCTCAGGTGTTCCTTCCCTTTAGAATATCCATCTTAGGACAACTTCATCAGACAGTAAGTTCAACAACATGATAAATCATACTAAACTTCCCAAAGGTTGAGGAGATATATACTGCTGTTTCCATTTTGAATTATTAGCCACCTTCTGTCTCCATTTGTCTTATAGCATAGATACTTTAGGTGTCATTACAGAAGGCAAAATTGCTGACCCACCCATGTAGTGAATTAACTCCTTCAGGGAAGAAGGTACACAGGTAATATTTAACAGTTGGGCCAGCTACACAGAGCTGTTCAACACTTAAACACTAATTTTTGTCAAGAGATCAAGCAGTGTAGGTTGTCAGTCAGTGTCCTCCATTCCTAGTCATCATAGGATTGGGCCACAACTACACCTTTACCTGCAACTTCTGCACTTGCCACCCATACTTCTTCCCCTTTAACGTGGTAGCTGTGGACAACAAAAGTATTGCAGGAGCTTGACTCAACTCTGAATTTATTGCAGATGATATAATCTGTTGAAGGAGTTCCAAGTTTAGGATCATTTAAGAATAACCCCTAGGTGCTGTCAGAAGCCATACTGTACAATTATTTAAGGAACAGAGAATTGCATTTTTAAATTAAACTTCGAAAACTTTATTACTATAAATACATTCGAGTAGCAGAAGCTCCTGTTGTTGCCCTGATTCATGGGTTTGTGTTTCTTGTGGGGAGATTTTTATGTATCCTATAAATCTGGAAATCTTTGAATGTGTCTCCATGTACACGTTGAATTGGAGGGATAAAGAACCTTTGTAATGAGAAAGATTCATAACTATTGCAGTCAAAAGGCAGAACTGCAGAGTGTTGCTCATTTTAGGTCTCATTTTGAAATAAGCCTATTAGTTTAAGGATCTTTTGGTACCCCTAAAGGGAGACACAATTGTTTCATTAGAATTTTAACGATAAGAGCTCTGCTCATACCATTTGCTGCAAATTATAACAACAGCCACAGTGAAAGCTTTTTCCTTCTACCAGTGGGTGTATTCAAAGGAGCAATCTGACATCAAAGTTTTGGAAGTATCTTTTCAGTGAGGAATTACATTTTTTTTTTATTTTTTCAAAAATTGTTAGACTTTGGGCAATCAATTTTAAAACTTTAGACATTTAATAGAGGGATATATATATATATATATATGTATTTATAAAATAAAATTATACTGTCATAGATCTGGCTTTGCTAATACCTTCTGGAATTTTACTTTCTACTGTGTAGCTCTGGCAATAATCATAATATCTTACCAACAACAATTTATCTTATTATGAAGGCTAGCTTAGCTTTCCTCTTGAAAGATCAAAGAAGAAAAAGTTGACAGTGTTTGTCATGAGATGAAAATTTTACAGAAGAGAGATTTTTATCTAGTAATTTTCAGCTTAAGCTTGGTTTTAGAATGTTCTACTTCTAGCCTATGTTATCTCTGTAGCTAGAGGGAAATGTGATACATGATGCAACTCAGTGAAGAAATGAGTTTCACAATCATGTGTTGAACCTCTAATTGTTACTTTGATTTGAGTGCAGTGGGATGTGCTCATAAATGTGGGGATGTGGGCATGAGTATTGGTGTGCATATTGTATGTGTATATATGTATGTATGCAGGCATGTGTGAGTATGCAAGTTTGTGATTGTATATGTATGTACATGGGTGTGTGTGTTTGTGTGTGTGTGTGTGTGTGTGTGTGTGTGTGTGGTGTGTGTGTGTGTGTGTGTGTGTGTGGTGTGTGTGTGTGTGTGTGTGTGTGTGTGTGTGTGTGTGTGCATGTGTGTATGTACACATCACTGTGGAGGCCAGAGGTTGGTTTCAAGTGTCTTCCTCAGTCACGTTCTGCTTATGGTTTTACTAAGATAGGTTCTCTCAATGGATCCAGGAGCTCACCTAATAGGTTAAATTAGCTAGTTAACAAGCTTTAAGATATGTCTATTTTTAATTTCCAATGCTGAGGATACAGGTGTGCATCCCCCTAACCCTGCCTGTAGCTAGAGTTTTCCTGCCTTGCCCACAGTCAGGGCAAATGTTTGTCACCTGCCAGTCCCACAGCTACTCAGACCCGACCAAGTAAACACAGAGACTTATATTGCTTACAAACTGTATGGCCATGGTAGGCTTCTTGTTAACTGTTCTTATAGTTTAAATTAATCCATTCCCATAAATCTATACCTTGCCACGTGACTCATGGCTTACCGGCATCTTCACATGCTTCTTGTCATGGCGGCGGCGGCAGCTGGCAGTGACTCTCTCCACCTTCCTGTTCTTTCTTTTCTCCTCTCTGTTAGTCCCACCTATACTTCCTGCTAGCCACTGGCCAATCAGTGTTTTATTTATTGACCAATCAGAGCAATTTGACATACAGACCATCCCACAGCACCTGCCAGCTTTTCACATATGCTAGGGATCTGAAATCAAGTCCTTATTCTCATATTGCAAGTAATTCACCAACTGAGCCAAGTCTGCAGTCCCTATTGGTCTAATTTTAATTCAGAGAACTAGTTTATCAGTTCAGATCTACAGGTCTGGAGATAGGCCTTGTCAACTTGAATCTTCAGTGAGATGCTAGAAAATTTACTCATAGTTTGTGTTTTAATTCATCTGCTAGGGTTAAAAACAGCAAAATAATGCTTGCCTCACAGGATTGGTGTGATGATTGAATCAGTAAGTATACTAAAGTGCTCTGAACTTTGCTGTGAATATGTATGTTCAGAAAAAAAATGGTTATTGTTGTGATTACTGATATTTAGATTTAGGCATTTCCAACATATCTTTGGATTATGTGAACTGTGAAATCAAAACCATAATCACATGATACTTCCTGAAAATTCAATAACATCATCACTTTTGCTAAGCAAAAAACCTATACAAATATTTTTTGATTCACTCAGCTTTCTTTCTTTGTTTCCTGCATCTACATCCCTAGTCCTGTTGACCCAGGGAAGATTGCATGGTTCCTTGGTTCTACCCAGGCTTCAGTACTTTGTATCCTGACATGCAACATGAGCTCCTGCTCTGTTGCTGCTGCCCTTTCTGGAATCTTTTCTCTCTTCCACCTCAATATTTATAACCTCCTACTTTGTTAACAGCATAGCTCCAGGTTCACATTGTTACTTGTTCATCTGCTCTCTAATTCTGAGCATTGAAAATGGACACTGGAACCCTGAGTTTCCAGATCCTCTCTGGAATTCAGTGTCTGGGGAAAGGAGGTCATACCCAGCACGGTTTTCTTGAACACTGTCAAATCTCTAAATCTTCAGTAGATCTTCAGTGAACAAATGAGCAGCTCTTCTCCCTGTGCTCTCAAATGATGCTCATTCATCACTGGAGCCCAGTTTAGTTCCCTATTTCCTGTCTTTCATGGGAGGAGCTTGCGCTTCATTCCTCCAAGAAAGGCCTGGCCCTGCCTCACAGAGTGTATGTGCCCAGTGAAATCTTGTTGACATGGATTCCTGATCTCAAAACTTATCTTTCTCCCTGTTTACCATTTTCCCACATTTTTTCCCTGTTAATCCAGCTCAAAGTTTTATTTCCTATAATCTTCAAGTGCATTGTGTCTTCTAGGACTTGCTCTAATTCTCCCCCCCCCCACTTCTGGTTTTGTTTAAATCTCTCTTCAGCTCAAATTATGTAATTTAACCACTTCAACTTTCTCTCTTTTCAATATCCTCAACTTTCATATCTTCTTTTTCTTTGTTTGAAACTGATTATGTATTGATGTCTGTCATCTAAACCTCTGTCCTTAATTTCCCGAGGCTACAGGGAAAATTCCAAAACATGATGATTTTTACCACTTTAAAATGTACCTGGCAAGGATCCGTTTTGTAACTAACTCTATATGTCTCCAGTATGCTCAAAATCCTTGACCACAAACTTGAATACAAGTCATTCCTTTTACACTAGGACTGAACCTTGCTGTCTAATTGACAGAGTGGGGGAAAAGATGCTACATATGAACAACCTTGATCTTTTTGAAAACTCTGCACTATGCTTTTTTAAGGCAGATAAATTATTTTAATAGAGGCTCAAGTGTCATTATCAGAAGTTTTTTAAACAAGTGACTTTGTGCTATATCATTAATAAAGTCTGCATAGCATGCTTAACATACTTTTTCCATTTCTAGTTTCTAGACAGTTGGTATTAAACCACTTGCAATCTTTAAAAAGGAACTTGTTTGTATAAACTTAGAAAACCATCCCTTTAAACATCCTTTTATCAATGGCATCATTGTTCCCTTTAATAATTTATAATTTGAAAAAGCTTTGATGACTTAATTATTAACATTCCTGGGGATATCCCTTTGTCCAAGATGGTAAATTACCTGTTAATACACACTCAGAAACTCCACATACCTCAGGGTTGGGAGGCACCTTCTTTTTCTTTTAATAGTAGTTTTCTGTGTGTTCCTAGCCACTTATGGTCACTTTTTACTGACAAGACTATTGACTCCCCAATGAGTCCTTAACTTTGTATACATGCATGGGCTAATGCACAGTGATTTCTAGCTGAGTGACATGCTAGCTGCCTACTACGTGGAATTGACAAGACTGCAGAATTCATACCTACCTGAAAATGCTTGGTCATTAGTGTCTTCCGATCATCTTCAATCTGCCGAAACTTGGCCTTCAGCCCTTTCATTTGGGTTTCCATTTTTAAGACGTACTGGAAATCTCTCTGAGTTCTCAAGTTTAAGACTTCTATAGACTGGGACATATTCTGTACCTGTCAAATGAAGCCATTGGTTGTATATTATTCTCTGTTTGTGGATACATGCAATCTCTACTAAAGTATCACAATGTTATTAGCATGAAGAACAGAAGTACCAAATTTATGAATGCATGTCTGCTTGTCATATTTTCAATAAGCATTCAAAAAATCCAGCCAATGGAAATTATACCTATGCATGTTATAAAAACTGGACATACATCATTAGAAATGGCCCAAAAAGCAAGAAGATAGTAGATTAGAAAAAAAATTAAAATTACTTTCATTCCAAGGCCTCATAAGGTTATAATGCCCCAAGGTGATGCATGTTGAGATAAAATGTGTTTGTAAATGCTGTTTCTTACATCGGAAATGTCAGAGGGATTTTGCAACAGTGTACAGTGCTGTGGGATGTTTTTCTGTACATTGTGAATACGTGTTGCTCTGATTGGTTGATAAATAACTTGCATTGGCCTATGGCAGGGCAGGATGGAGATAGGCAGGAAGATCCAAGAGAGATAGTGAAAAGAGAAAGGAGAAGCAGGAGAGACGCCAGCTGCTGCCAGGAGAAGCAAGTTGTAAAAGTACCAGTAAGCCAGGGTTACGTGGCAACTTATAGATTAATAGAAATGAGTCAAGTTATAAGAGCTAGCTAGCAAGAAGCATTCCATAGGCCATGCAATTGGTAATTAATATTAAGCCTCTGAATCATTATTTTATAAGCAGCTGTTAGACCTTGGGGACGGGGCAAGACTGGAGAAAACTTCTGGCTACAGTATGGTAGTGACACCTCCAACAGAGAGCTTAACCATTTCAAGGCAGAAGAATAAGGAAGAGAGTGAGATGGAGACTTCATAAAGAATGAACAAAAGTATATAAAAGAAACCGCTTGGCAGAGAGAAAGGCTAGGAGCCCTCATTCTCCACCACTCAATTCCACCATCGCAGCAGGTACAGTGCATCCTCAGACTGTCTGAAGCTGGTCTATTGTTTATTATAATACTAGCATACATCTCAGGGTGGAGCTTTAAAATGCCAAGGACACACAATGCATGAACTATTTTGCAGAGCTAAGAGCATCAGAATATGTGTAGGGAATCCTATACACGTGCAAATGAGCCTCAAATGCAAATGACTCCAAAAAGCCCAGTGTGTAACATAAAAGCCTGTATCCTTTGTTCATTGAGACACAGAGCTACTTAACTCCCTCTCTTTGCTCCAATCCACTTCCTCCCTTGAAAACAGATCTTTTCGTAGCAAACTGTGCTCTGCCACTGCTGTGTCTCTGTGACCCTTCTCAGTTTTTTGTTTTTTTTTTTTTAATTCTAGAACGCATGAACCTGGATTCCCTCCAGAAGAGCACACTGAACCCTGATATCTACTTATACTGATTTCACTGCAGTTACATCATGATGGTTGTTTTAAGTACTCTGAAGGGTGACACTGAGTTGGCCAGGACAAGTGCTGGCAGTGTTAGAACACCTTCTAAGTTGCATAGCTTATGTTTGAGGGACTTGGGAAATGGCAAAAACAGAACGTGCCATATAGATAGGCAGAAACACATGTTAAGTTGATGGCACTGGCCCAGGTTCACTGAGCCCCAGGCTATTTAGAAGTAGAAAATAGGTGACCTAGAAAAATGCAGTAAAGAAAGAAAGGCTGCTCTAATTTTTGTGATAGCAAAAGCCTGAAAGCAAAGGGAAGCCTCTAATAGAGGGAAGCACTTGAATGAAGAATAGTATGAGGATAAATTATTCTAGACTAAGATGGATCTCTACACCTCTGGTTTCTCAGTACTCTCTTCAGAGCAAAAGCTTTGTCTTCGCCTGGAAGCTTGTCAAAAATCAGCATTCCAGAACTATTCCAAAGACACTCAATTAGTCTGCATATTTATCAAGATTCCCAAGTGAGTCCTACAGCTGACTTTTAAAGCTTGAGAATCACTGTTCATCTAGGCAGGGTTTCTAAAAGAGATAAATGTAATATGGGTTCAGAATTCAATCCTTTATCATAAATCAGATACAGCCACACATGCAAAAGATAATATAATCTACTAAGAGAAAATCCTGAAGAAATGCACATAGAAGAATTAGGAAATACTTAGATGTTAATATTAAATTTCTGAAAGAGGAAAGCTCTATGAACACACATGTATGTATATGGTGTATGTGTATAAATCCATTTTGATTAAATAATATTTTTGGTTGCATAAGTTAATGCACCAAGGAATAAGCACAAAAAGATGATATGATTGCAATTATTTCTTTGTTTTAGAGATGTGAATGTTTTTATTTGTTTTTAAGTAAATGTGTATTGCTTAATAATTAGTAAAGGCTAGTTTCATTGAAAAAATAGTGAACTACAAATGAGGGTACATTTAGAGGTAGACTTCTTTCATCAGGTAAAGTTACAAAGCTTAATGCACATACCAGTCAGCTATAAAGAGACCCTAGTTGATACATTGCTCACAACTGTCGTTTTTAGAAAAGCCAGTGAGTTCTCGTGCCCTGGCTTGCCTCCGTTCTTTACCTCTGGTCAGACAAGTCAATTTTCTTTTATTCCTTTTCTCTTTTGTCTTGATCCCTAATTCTCCCCATGTCCATCCTGTTTCCAGCATGTCACAGTCTGGCTTACATTAAAAGTAATTTTGCAATGTGTGCTTGAACAATGTCAGCAGAGGGCCCTTGGTCTGTGATCCTCCTCAGAGGCTGTGTTTTACATCTTTTACTTTCAAGATGTTTCACAGAACCAAGCACAGAATAAGCGCTCAATACGTATTTCCTGAGTAAAACTATCTTGGGTTTCAAATAGTATAATGGCAATTAGGATCTTGCTATTTTAGGCAGAGTTTGTCTCTCCCTATAACTGTCAGAGACTATAGCATATAACTACAAATATTTCTTAATTTGAAATTATTATTATATTTGCAACGTTTCATATAAAAATTTTTAGCGCAATACAAAATTAGAGATGACATTGAACTCATGGACACTTCATCATAGATAAAAGCATTGCTTCAAAGTAATTTTCTAACCTCATTTAGAGTTAAGCATGAATAAAGAAAAGCATTTGCATTAAAGAAACTGGCTACCTATTTAAATATGTAACAGACTGTAAAGATGCCTGTCATTAGCATGGGTGATATCCTCCTAAGAATTTTCTATACCTAGCCATATTCTACACAGTTAGAAGATTGCGGGAAGAGGAAACATTCTGAATAGAGTTAGAATAGTGTCCCTTATTTTATGTGCTACTCTAACTTCTCATTTAAATTTTCACCTTAGTTTGTGGTATGGGAAAATACTTTGAGAGAATTTTTGATGAGACTTGGTTGTGATCTATATTATACAACCTTCAATAATTGTAGGACTATGTCTGGGGTATAGGGCAGCATTCGAAGTATTGGAATGGGCAGTATTTAACTCTGAGTTGCCGTTAGCTCTTCTTAGGAAGAGCTTACTCCTGTTGGTGCAGACTCACGTGAGCAAGCTTCCTGATGATACAGAACACCGACTCTCCATTGTGTGACTCATAGGGAGACCTGTCATCTGTGTTTCTTCATGAACTCTGCTTCCCTCTGAAGCTGTTCTGCAGTTCAGCTTTTCATATTTGTTTGGGATTCTGTTATGTTTTGAACACTAGGCGACACCTATGAGGTTTGGTTTTCATTTGATAGCGTTATTTTGAGACAGTCTGGAAACCTAAGAGGTGGGGCACAGTGGGAAGAAGTTAAGTTTTTAGATGTATGTCATCAAGGAGTGTATCACCTCTAAGTTGTTCCATTGACCTCTCTCCCTGCTTCCAGTCTGCTGACTCACTCTATCACATGGTTCTGTGGTTCTGTTTATGATGTTCAGACTTACTACAGCTAAGGAGCAACAGGATCGAGTGACCACAAAATAAAACCTCTAAAATCACGAACCAAAATAATTCTTCCTGTAAGCTTGTTTTTGTTAGATATTTGTCACAACTATGAAAATCTGCCTAACAGACTTCAACAATGTTTGGCCAAATCATTGTCTCCCATCTCAGATACTCCTTTTTTGAACTCTGTCCTATTTGTTTTTTATGAATAAAATGTATGAGGTCTTTCTGAATGAACACAAATGTATTTTTACTCTCAGTTATAACTGTTACTCATACCACTTAATAATAATAATAATAATAATAATAACTATGGTTCAATATGTTTGTCTAGCTTTGGCCTAACAATAAGAACAGCAGTTCATGGACTGTGGGACTTTACAGGAAGTATGGTTTTTACACTGCTTTTGAAATCTTCAAGGTGAAGTGTATAGTGTTCTTGAATTGATTTTATTGGTAAAAATGTTACCCACTTCCTAGTCCAAAAATCATATTTTAGGAAATATTGACCTAGGCAATGAAGAATACCTGTAGCAATACACAAAAACTATGTAGCTAATAAGCAAACTTTTAGGCCAACAATTTTATTTCTGGTGCATTAAGACCCAAGCTATTAATTAACATATACATGTGTTAATACATCGGACAGAGAGAGCACCTATTAATAGTGTCGAGACCACTAGTGATATGGTAAATGACATAAAAACAATGTAAAAGCAATCTGATATAACACTACAGCTTACTGGCTAAGTAACATTGAAAGACTCAGAAAGGAAAAGATTATTTTTGCTTAAATTTAGAAAATGAAACATGTGGTGGTATTGTGTTCCCCAAAATATATTGTACCCTAATAAACTTATCTGGGGGTCAGAGAACAGAAAAGCCACTAGATACTCAGGATGGGCTGTGGTAGCACAGGCCTTTAATCCTAGCATTCCAGAGGCAGAAATCCATCTGCTCAAGGATACAGCCAAGCATGGTGACTCACGCCTTTAATCCCAGAAAGCCAGTCTTTAATCCCAGGGAGTGGTGGTAGAAAGCAGAAAGCTATATAAGGTGTGAGGACCAGAAACTAGAAGCATTTGGCTGGTTAAGCTTCAGGCTTTTGAGCAGCAGTTCAGCTGAGAGCCATTAGGATGAGGACACAGAAGCTTCCAGTCTGAGGAAACAAGACCAGCTGAGAATTTGAGGTGAGCTTAGCTGTGGCTTGTTCTGTCTCTCTAATCTTCCAGAGTTCACCCCAATAACTTGCCTCAGGTTTGATTTTACTAATAAAAACTTTTAAGACTCTTGCTACAAAACCATGCCTTTTTTAAGGATTGAATGGATATTAAGAACTTAAGTAATGAGGCATCAAAAAACCAAATAATCAAATTAAAAATGGGATACAGATATAAACAGAGAATTATCAACAGAAGAATCTCAAATAACAAGATAAAGGAATGTTCAATATACTTAGCCATCAGGGAAATGCAAATCAAAATGACTCTGAGATTCTATCTTACACCTGTCAAAATTGCTAAGATCAAAAACATAAATGACAGCTTATGCTGAGGAGGATATAGAGCTAGAGGAACACCCCTCTACTGCTGGTGAGAGTGTAAACTTGAAAAGCCACTTTGGAAATCAATATGGCAGTTTCTCAGAAAATTGGGAATTGCTCTACCTCAAGACCCAGCTATACCACTTTTGGGCATATACCCAAATGATGCTCAAACATACCACTAGGATACTTGCTCAACTATGTTGATAGCATCTTTATTTGTAATAGCCAGAACCTGAAAAGATCCCAGATGCCTCTCAACCAAAAAAAATGGATTAAAGAAAATGTGGTGTGTTTACAGAATGGAGTATCACTCAGCTGTTAAAAACAATAACATCAGGAAATTTGAAGGCAAATGGATTGAAAAAAAATTGTCCTGAGTGAAGTAATCCAGACCCCAAAAGACAAACATGGTATGTACTTACTCATAAGTGGATATTAGGTGTATAGTAAAGGATAACCAGGCTACAATCCATAGATCCAGAGAGGTTAGGTAACAAGGAGGGACCAAGGAGGGAGGCATGGAATTCCCTGGGAAAGGGAAATAGAAGAGACTTCCTAGTGGACTGGGGGTGGGTGGGGATGGGAACTTGAGGGATCAGGTTTTGGGGTCAGGTAGGAACCCGGTGCAAGGGAAACTCCCAGGAATCAACAAGGATGACCTCAGCTAAGACTCCTAGCAATGATAGATGTGTAGACTGAACTGGCCATCTACTCTGACCTGGCAGGATTTCCAGAGAAGGGATTGGGAGACTGGCCCAGACACACAACTTTTTACCTACAGGCTGTCCTGCCTGTCCTTATGGGAGTGGCCAGCCAATGACTAGTTTAGCCTCAGAAACATACCATGGGAATGAGCCCACTCCTGACACTGCCTGGAGGGCTAAGACCCAGAGGCTAGAATGGCCCAGAGACATAGGATAGAACCAAACACTATTGGAGAAAAAAAAATGTGGACGTTCTGCTATACTCATGGATTGGTGACAATAACAATTGTCATCAGAGAACCCCCTGATGGAAACAGTTGCAGAGACCCACAACTAAGCATTGACCGAGCTAGGGGAGTCCTGCTTAAGAGAGAGAGGAAGGATCCGATGAGCCTGGGGATCAAGGTCATCACAAGGGAACCCACAGAAACAACTAAACCGGGCTCATAGGAGCTAAGAGAGACAACCAATAGTTAGGGAGCTTGCATGGGGCCGACTTAGGTCCTCAATGTATCTGCGACAGTTGTGTAGCTTGGTGTACTTGTAGGACTCCCAGCAGTGGGAGTAAGGGCTGTTCCTAATGCTTTGTCTGGCTCTTGGGTACCTATTCCTCATACTGGGTTGCTTTGCCCAGTCTAAATACAAGGGGCAGAGCTTAGTCCTACAGCAACTTGATATGCCATGCTTTGCTGATACCCTTGGGAAAACTCTGTGAGGTATCTAGGCCTTTAGGCCTAAAATGAATGCCCCAACATCCTAGCGAATTTCAAAGCAGATACCTAGTGTGGTAGAAGTCCGAGATAGGAATCTAGAGAGAGCCCACCACCCACTAGGAGAGAAAAAGCCAAGGAGACTCAGGCCAAATGCAGCTCGGGCCTGAGCCGGGGACCTGTAAGGCCACAAGCGGCTTTTTAGTGAATTCTTGCCACAAATGTTCATCCACCAAATGTAACATGAGTTGCTAAACAGTCTTACTAATAAAAAGTCCAGAGACAGACATTGGGGAAAAAAACTTGAGAGATCAGAGGGATAGGAAAAGCCACAGACAACCTCACCCCATCGACACCTCAAGTCTCCAAAGAGATCTACTTCCTGTATACCCATACCTATATGCCTTCCTGTTCTGCCATCTCATTTCCTCTCTCTGCCCAGCTTCATCATTTCCTGTCTGTCTGTACAGACCTCCAGACCTCTATGGTTAGTGCTAGGATTAAAGGCATGTGTCACCATGCTTGGCTCTGTTCCCAGTGTGACCTTGAACTCACAGAGATCTGGATCTCAGTCTCCTGAACGCTAGGATTAAAGGCATGTGCTACCATCGCCTGACTTCTATGTTTAATATAGTGGCTGGCTTATTCCTCTGATCCTCAGATAAACTTTATTAGGGTGCACAATATTGGGGAACACAACATATCATCACATGCTACCGCACAATACTAATACATTATATGAAGTTATAACATTTAAGAAAATCTTCCTTAGCATTTTATGTAGAAGTAAAAGGATGGTTCAGACTGTCGGTAATCTGAGTAGAAATACAATTTTATAGAAGAGAAAAGTGTATTTAAAAGGCTAAACCCTTTTCTACCAAAATTAATTTCCCTGGTAACTAAAAAATATATTTTAATTTTTCTTGAAAAGATAAGACTAGAAATCAATATCACAAAAGTAATCAAAATATGCCTACAATAATTTCTAACAGTCCAAGATTTTAATGAAAATGGCACCTGCTCTAGCTGGGGGCAGGGAGAATGGACTCTTACACTATAAGGAGGTTTGAGGAGAGAGAGAGAGAGGAAGATGGTGCCAGGGAGAGGGAGAAGAGAAACAGACTTGTTTAGCGAAGGATTCCTAAATGATGCACATAGAGGGAACCTTATGACAGTGAGAAGGAAGTGGTAGCTTGGCTTAAGATAAGGGACATTTGTTTACTTTAGCACGCTAGGTTCTTTCATTCTCCTGGATATCTCAATTTCATGTGGAAAACTTCCCATTTAGTGTCTGGAGTACGTAATCACAAAAATGATACGACACAGAGTGAAGTGGAGAGCATGGTGTCCTCTACAGCACACACTTTCTAATTCATCTCTTTCTTCGCAGGATACTTAAAATTCAAACATGTTGTCATCCTTGCATTGCTCTGACCACCCCAGCTGTCCTACTGCATTCAGAACCCCGCACAGTGCGAGTCTGAATGGCGACCATTGAAAGAAGCACTCATTGGCTTTCTCCCTCCTAAATACACATAAACAACCTTTCATGAGCTGACTCTCATCTGTAAAAGGGAACAAATCAAGGGCATTCTGCATTTGATTGTTATGGATCCAGCTTAAGTAAATTATGGAGAGAATGCCACTGAATGGAACTGAAGAGCTTAATGTTCAAAGGAATGATTTAGAAAATGATGATAAACACTCAGAATTATTCATTATCTGTCCCGATAGCTTGCATATTTCATGTCATTATTTTAACTTCCTAGCAAGATGGTTAGTAAGAGTCTAATGTATGAGCTCAAAGAGCTTTGTGAGATCCTTAGAGCTGAGACTGAATTGTTAGCATCCGAAGAACACTCCTTGCTTCCTGAACCCTGTAAGAGAAAAATTGGCTGGATATTAAGATGTATGGTAGGGAATCTGTCTTAAGAAAGAATAATTACAAAAGGTAAAAAAAAAGCCATAGAAATCAAATAATATAGCCAGAAACTTGAGATACCCTTTTGAAAGAATAGGAAAGGCTCATGTTAAAAGAGAGCTAAGATCAGGACAACTACATGATATTCATAAGCATTCCTTTCTAAGGAATGATAGATTTCAATAAAAATATGCACAGGGAACACAGGCCACATACCTTTTCCAACAGCTGGCGGAGCTGCCTGCTTTTGGCATCCCGGGAACACAGGTTTTGTTCTGGAGCCACCACTGTACAAATGCATCGCCCATCAGGGTCCTGCGCTGAGCTGTACACTTGCCACCCTTCTTTGGGACTAATCTGAGTCTGGGGAGAAGCAACAGCAAACATAAAATGGACTTTCACTATAGGGTAATGAGAAGATAGATTTGTCGTACCATAAGGAAAACTTTCGTTATTTTTTTTTCAAAGTAGGTTTGTCTGTGGGATTTTATTTTGTTGTTGTTTTGTGAGTGTATATGTATATGCATGTGCAGTTCTGACAACCTCTTGTGTCCTCAGGAGCTTTACATCTTGTGTTTGAGATAGGTTTTCTTACTGGTCTGGAATGCCTCAAAGCTAGCTGGCCAGCAATCCTCAGTGATCTGTTAATCTCAGCCTCTCCACTAGTTGCTTTCTGTGTTAGTACTGAAGATCAAATTCAGGTTATCATGACTGTACAGCATTCAGTTGATCTACTCAGCTACTTCCCTAGCCTTTGATTCTTTGAAGTTAGAAGAGGAAAACAAAATCAAATTTACATTGGTTGCAGCTTCATTCTGTTTTACCTGCTTTACAAATGTTACAAAGGAGTTTTGTGTTCTCAGATTCTTCACTGTTTACTGTCTGTGGATATCACATCACTTCTCATGCTTTGTGCACTTTCAGATTTCAACTATGTTTAGACTCTTCTACTAGCCACTTCTTCACAACTTACTGGTCTTTCTACATTAGACATGCTAGTTTTTCCTTCACAAGAGGAATGTAATTAATAGTATATACTTTTCCTTATCATTATGCATGTCTGATATTCTGTAATGAAGCCAAAAATGGTCTTCTGAAAAAATCTGCACCTAACACTCTTAATCATTGTACTTCTAGCTTAAAGGTAGCATCCCAGTTCTGTCAAAATCTTCTTCCTATTTACATTGACAGTTTTACCTCCTGCACTGTTCAACTGTGGCCTTCACTCCAAGAAATTTGGTTTCTGTGTGTCTGATGTATTCATCAGACATTGAACTGCAGCCTACAGTATTGCTATTCATATAACAACTACCTTATTCTATGTAGAAATGGGAAAATTTCCTAACTTGCTTTTTATAAGTATTCTATCAAGTGCAAAAAATGTCATCCGTAGTTTGCCTCACGATTGTCTTCTTTTTCAAGACAAATCTCAGAAGATTTTCAAATAATATACACAGATGATATACTCTTCATTCTGTGCTGGTGGAAGAGTCTTTCCATGACTAGACTTGAAGCTCTATAAACTGAAGGTGTCTCTGTTAACAAACTTGGATGCTTCATTTTTCTACCTTAATTTGTTTCTGTTGTATAAGAGAAGTTTTAAGAATGGCTTGGTGTACCTTCTAGCCACTCATTGTCTCACTTGCTCAGAGCATCAATTTTTCTTATCTAATTAAGCTTTTCTTTGATGATTTCCTTAACGGAAGAATGATGCTTTGGTGAATTCCACTGGGCAGCTCCCCTCCACTGACTTACTGATACAACCATACAAAGAATCAACAAAGGAGCAGGAAGTTCTATTACTGTTATTCTTTTCACAGCATGGGGTGTAGATTTCAATTCTAATGTCCTACAACTCTTGCCATAGGCCTCTGTCATCTCATACAAAAAACCAACACACAGGGTGCATTGTGAACATATACTGGAAGAGTCATAAACTCTAAACTCAAGAATCTCATAAAGATATCACAAGCCTTGCCTTTGCTTTTTAATAAAAGACCTATCTTTTAGGCTCTTCATAGCTAACTGAATTTTTAAAGATAATTCCTATGCTATTTTTTATTCTTGAGTGTATTGACTTCTTAATATAACCCATCTTTCTATATACCACTAATCTTTTCTAGCTCTTATTCCTGCATATTCAGTTAAAGAGAAAAAGATGTTCTTAGAATCGTGTTACTAAAATTAAATAAGATATTAACTAGAAGTAGGTTATCTGTTTTAGTTATAAGGGAAAAATTCAGAGATTATCCACAGGATGAAAATAGGAATGACTTAACAGAGTAGTTTTTATGATTTAATTGAAGGCTTAAGCTGAGCAATGGCTTGGGGTTAATTTCTCTGGACATAGGCCCTTTGGGCTTCTTGTAACATTGAACACATATCTCAAATATGCCATAAAATTAAAGCTTGGCTCTAGAATAAATTTAGCTTTTGGACAAAGGAGCAAGGCCACCCAATTATCATATTAAAATATTTTAACAGCAGTGCAAACACTGATTATTAAGGCTGTCAGCGTTTATACTGACGTGTGCTTGCTTAGTGCTTTGGAGCTACTGTGAAGCTTGTCACACAGGGCAATGTGGTGGTCACTCTCTGTTGTTGACACAAGTGAGAAAGGTGAGCAGGGTTTGATGTCCATTTAGTGTTCCCTGGAACCTCCTTCTTAATAATAGTAATGACTCCAGCCATGTTTAGACCTTTAATTGTCTCCTAAGAATTATTGAAGAGTTGTGTCCTTCTGGACTGCAGTTACTTTGAATGATCTAAAGTATAAAATCTCACCCTTGTGTTAAGAAAACCAAAGTGCCTAGCAGTTCTGTAGATTTTGATACAAAACCCTGTATTGGGGACAATGACAAATAGAGAAGCTTTGTAAGTATTTCTAGCATTCTCTTTTAGGGTTCCCAACTAGCATTGAAAAGACAACCAAAATAAAACCAACTGTGATCTCAGGTGGAAGGACATATTTAGATATTTTTGGATACCCAGGACAAAAGACCTGCTCCAATTCTGACCTACAATAACAATTATTCAAATGTCAGTAAAACTCACATGCCAGGAATATCAAGCATATGTGGATCTCTAGGAGTTGTGGGGAGGATTACATAACTTATTGTCCCTTAATACCTTGTTATTTTTTAGGTCTAGGTGATACCATTCTGACCAATCTTGCAACACAAAGGAACTTTCCACATTCACACAGAGAATAATCAGTATAATTGAGGTTTGAACTTGTGAAGTCTGATCATAAGACATGAAGCTTCAACACCATATTGAACTATCAATCATTTCAGTCTCCCCTAATACATGATGCCATCACCCCAATACAGCATCTATTTATACTATGGTGAAGCAAAGTAGTTGAACCCAGAAAGTGAATACCATTGATAACAAATGGTCTAAAGCATCCATACACAGAAGCCATTACTGATGCAGTTCTTTTTGAACTCTTTGTGTTAATTAGAAGAACTAAATGAACCATTTAGCAGTTTTTATTATTACAATACTCATGAAATATTTAAGGATGCACTAAATAAGAGAATTAAAACAATCATTTAAAATTGTATCTGGTCTGAGTTCTTTGATTATAATTTAATTGCAGATCTATGCTTTACAAACATAAAGATACCACCTGAGAATTTTTCTAAACCACAGAGACTTGTGACAGGAAAGATGTATCCTCAGAAGCAGAAAAAGAAGATCAAAATACATTACATTTCAGTGGGTTTTCCTTATAGCATCCTTTCTCTTGTAATTGGATTCATTTCTTACAAACCAATTGCCCTTAGAAACAGATGATGTTTTTTTATGTTACTTACAAGGAAGCCACAATGTAAAGAACTTAAAGCATTTTTTCCAAGCCACTATTTAGTATGAACATGTACGTTTTCTATAACTTTCAACCCAGTGTTCTCTATGTTCATTCTCTACAGATAGATCATCTATATCCATTTACTGATAGTCCTAAGCAGGACTGTAGAGGAAACAAGCCCTGCCCCCAACAGGTGATTCTCAGCAGGCAGGGGGGCATTATCTTGTGTGGGAACATGTGATCACTATGACCCCAGAAAAACAGCAAGGTAAAGTGTAGCAATTGCATTGCTCCCACTGAACGGACTGCAGTCATTTCCCAGGGTCCAGACAGCATAGAAGGCCAAGGAAAGGATCTCACACCTTTGAATAGAAACAAGTTGGCAGGTTGAGCATTATTAGATTTTGCTTTTCATGTTCAGTTTGTAGGTATTTCCCCAAAATAAAGAACAATGAAGAAAGAAATGCAGGGTCAAAATACAAAAAAATGGGGTCTGACATAGGAGATGTAATGTAGAAAACCCCTTCATTAAAACCTAGATTTAAGAGTGGTTTTATCTAAGGATATATGGGTCTTGTTCCAGAGAGTGAAGTGGAGTTGAGAATATTAATGGCTTTGGTTGAAAAGAAAGGGAAAATGTGAAGATAGGAATTAGAGAGAGGTTGAGAGATCATGCTAGAAGCTATGCTGTGGAGGATGTGTTAATAAAGATGTCACTCCGTAGCAGCTTTCTTGCTATTACTTACAAGAATCTTTGGGACTGAAATAAGTAAATATTCTTCATTCAAGGAATCCTTCAGACTTTAAAGAGGAAAAAACAACAACAATAGAAACAGCAAAATCATCATCAACTTTAAGGTGCCCATCTCCGTCCATATTGCTTGAAAATCCCAATGAGTTGGGAGTTGGCCATAAAAGTTTTACTTCATCACATCTTTCTGTCCAGTGAAATGTCATGCACATGTTTTTGTGCTATTGTTTGACTTCTGCCTGATAAGGACACAGTGTTTCATGGGCAGCCCTCCCACTGTGGAAAACTGAGGGTTGTCACTTGAAATTCTCTCAGGAAATTTTCCTATGAGTCCCTACTTGCTTCAGACTCTCAAACAAGAATAAATCCACTCCTGTCCTTTGGATGATGCTTCTATAAAAAGGCAATTATCACATTTTCTGTTATTCTGAAGATTTGCTATTCTGAGCTTTCAATCAACTCTCACTAACTTTCTTATTTGTCCTATCACATAATGGACATGGCCTAAGGGTTTGGGAGAGAAAAACAGTCCGATTAATTTCTTTTTTTAAAGGCAGTATAATGGAAAGGAGGCATATACATGACACTGGGCTCCTTCCTTACCACCGCAAAATAAGCAAACCCCAAACACCTGGATCAATAACAGCTGGCAAAATTAGACATCATCACTCCAACTATAAAGCCACATTTGTTATTGTAGGGTAAGATCCTTGGAGGACTACCAAGGCTGTGTTTCATAGTATTACAGAACTTAACTGACTATGCATCAGAGTAGTTGCATATGAGGAGAAGCCAGATAGATGTGTGAAAACGTAGCAAAACAAATGGTTTATGCCCCCAGGTCCCTTCAAGGCCTCTTCCTGCCACAGCAGTAGGGCTGGCTATTTGGGAACAATATCTGCTGAACAGTCTCTGCTTTTTTTTTTTTTTTTTAATTGCTCTTTCCCGGGTTATTCTTGGTAATGTTTCCACAGCATGAGGGATTTTTCAGAAGCTCAGCCTCCAGGGGAAATGACTCTTCATCAGAGAGAAGTGCCAGAGGGGGCCTGAGCCTGCAGAGACCTGAAGCAGACTCCCCCAGCTTCTCCAAAGGCCATGGGCCCACTCCAGTGTGTAGAGGAAAAAGAACAAAACTCAAGCGAAAACTAAGAGTGATATCAACATTTGAAGATAAGTAAGAGGGCCTTCATGACTTAAAGAGTTGTATTTAATTAGCTCTTGGTAGACAGCATCCTGTGACTTTGAAACCCCCCTCAGTTCTTGAAACAAATGCACACTTCCTATTTTATAGGCACCTGCTTAAACTGATTTAGTTGTCTCTTAGCATTTCGAACTTTTTTTAAAGAGAAACTATGATAATATTTGCATAACTCTGCATTTTGTTCTTTCTTCCTGTTATAATGATGTACAATGACATACAAACATGAAGCATATCTGAGATGTGTGTGCATGTGTGTGCATGTGTATGTGTGTAATTTCTACATAGTTGCAGGTTAATCTCATTTATATTGATTAACATAGATGTAGAACATAGGAGGGGAAAAATTGATGAAGACAGCTGACCCACTACATTTAGCTGTACGTACTGTTCCAAAGAAGTGTGTCTCCTTCATCTAATTAATTTTCTGGACAGAAAGCTCTGTGGAAACAGAAGCAGTGTTCCCTTATGGAATTATATGAAAGAAAATAGGGGGGAAATTCCCTTAGTCAGGAAACTCTCTTTACTACTTCCATGATGTCCATAAAGCCACTTAGGTGTTTCTTTCCTTCTTTACTGCAAGAACTTAGAGAATGATAGGTATCAAGTTGCGTTACATTGCTTTTTTTCTTACTCTGTGAGGTCAAGGAGATGAGGAAACATATTTTAAAAGGTGAGGATATAGGTGTGTAGTAGATGGACAGATAAGTGTCCAGGAAAATGAGAAACAGTTTGAGCAAGGCAGAGTGAAGCCAATAGACACTTGAAGCCATGAAGGCTAAGGACTAGAAAGTGAAAGCCTGGAGACATGGTGCACTAGGCAGAACTGTGGTCTCGTGTTTTGATTCTAGATGGTTACTATAGAAATCCCATTGGCCACATGCATATTTGGAGTCAGCTGTCCCGCTTGTAGAGTGAAGATGATGGATTATCTCACTCAGAACACAACTTAAACCCCAGAGCTCTAGGTTTGTGTGAAGTATCTTCACTGGGGCAAGGGTTTGATTGTGTAGGAAGCAAGCAGATGGTAGAAGCCCAGCAAATGTTTCCTCCTGCCTGTTATTTGACCCGGAACCTCTTTCACACCTTGTATTTCTTTTTCAGCTTTAATTGAAAAAATAATATTCTTCACATATTATCTAAGATTTAATTTGCAACATCAATAAACAAGAGAATAAATACATGATATTGCTAATGACAGTGTGAACACAGCCAGACCAGGCAGTTTCAAAGGTCTGATATAACCTTCCAGCATCAACATTTTATATTTCTCTGAAGATGTACTGATTTGCTTGTTCTTCACCATGGAGAGTCTAGGCTACGAACAATCATCTTGAATAATTAGATAAGACCCTAGTTCTCTTTCAAGAATCAAATAAGATAAAATAATTTTTTTGTAATCTAATATTTTTTCACTTCAGAAAATACCAGCATACCACTTATTGGTGTGTAATTATGAGCCATATGAGACATTCAGAATTCTCTAAGTTTTTCTGAGTTTGTTTTTGTTTTCCAAGGAACAGCTAAAGTGAGAATTGATGTATTGGGATATATCCATGTCTATAGCAATGGTTCATGTTTTGACTAATAAATTATCAACTAGCCATCATTCATTTTGAACTTAAAAACATATTTAAAATCCTTAGAGAGAAAAGTATGACTCTTGGAAATTTAGTTCTCTTCATTTAATAACAGTAGAAAACATTATGTTGTTGCCTATATATACAAAAAAGTATATACCTGTAGTTAATATGCCAAACTTGATATATGATTCATTATTTGTTAACATTATCTTTTTAAGAGTGTTAATTAAACAACTGTGTCTTTAAAAATAAAAAAACCTTGTAAACAGTTGGCTCAGTAAGTATTAAATAAGTAAAAAAA
Source organism: Peromyscus maniculatus bairdii (assembly GCF_049852395.1). NCBI lineage: Eukaryota > Metazoa > Chordata > Mammalia > Rodentia > Cricetidae > Peromyscus > Peromyscus maniculatus. Next base: position 94,828,682 of record NC_134857.1, on the reverse strand, counting down.
AATGTGTTGTATAAATGTGCACTAATTACATATCATGCTATCTGTATGACTGCAAATCTTGACAACTCTGCTGCAAGGCCTTACTATGCAGGTTATGGAGAAATTCTCTACACAGAGGGCCCCGAGGTACCATGTGGGACTCCAGAAAAGTAAGATGGGGAAGGCAGGTTGTATCCGGTCACCATGTGTTTCACTGGTGTCTCCATACTGGGAAAAACTGGCAAATTATGTAATTAATTTAGTCAGACTACACAGCTAATTGTACATTGATTTATAAGTTATTATTAGAAACTACAAACAACAATGAAAATGGAGGGCTTCTTTTCTTTGCATATTTCACTAGAACGATGTACAAGATAGAAACTTCAAGTATTATATTTTTTTCTAAATGTTTTATTTGATAGCAGGACATTTTTAAGAATGTCTTTTATTTGAAATTTTACATTATCATTTGAAACACTATTAATTTATATTTTTCTTAAAGTACTTACGACTGTGGATAAACACACCTAATTTCAAAATATCTGAGAAGCCTTTACTAAAATATAGTAAGGTTAAGACTTATTAATTTTATATGGATAAAGAATACATAAGATGGATTTATGCCAGGAAAATTCTGTATAAAATATTAAACAATACAAGAAGAAGTTTTTATCAGGTATGATTTCTATGGTTCACAATCCTTAGTTGTTTTAAATATCTTTTTTGGCAGGTTTTAAATTGCTGAGGTCGTTTTATAATTCATTTATGCTTAAAAGGTGTTGGCTTCTCTGACAGAATTAATTACAAACTGCCATAGGCATTGCATTCCAAAAGAAGAGCCTGCTGTGGGAAAAACAGATTAGGAAGAATATCCTCTATAGTTCATTCTGTAGGAAAAGTTACAAAGGTTTCAGATATTACATGAAATATAATAGTTAGAAACAAAGCACATTAAGGAATTCTTCCAGATCTCAAGTCAATTTAGTTAAAACATATAATTCTTAAGAATTTAATGAGACCAGCCTTCCTCTTTAGAGCTGATTCCCCAGCAGTCCCCTCTCCCTCGTTTCTGGGTGTAACTTTAAAGTCTTCATAAATATCCATGAGTAAAGTTATCACACAGCTATTCTACCTTTGAAGTCCACCAATAAAGAGAGCAGCAGACTCCCAGCCTTTGAAATTTACAACGCCCACTATTTTAATACACCCAACATCCCAAGATGGCCAAACCCAACAGAGTGACTTACTAAAGTATCTGGAGCCGACAGCCTCGTGGTGTTCAGTCCTACCAGGGATGGGAGAGTTTGGGACATCCAGTTTGAGATCATTGCCATCGTACTGAGCACAGCGCCAAGCTTCAGCAGTGGAGCACTCATTGCTGTGGAGCTAATGAGTTTTCATAGTGACTGATTAGGATCCCGAGCCGGGCTGGCAGCGGGAGGCGTGACTGCAGCCAGCCACATCTACAGCATGAAAAGAGATCAACAGCCCAGCTCTAATCACCAGGCAGATCTGGAAAGCTCCTTCCCCCCACCCTCATGGCAAGTGTTTTGCCTTCTTTCTCCTCCCTTCTAGGACACTTGGCTGGACAAACAAAATATTCTTGCTAGGGCTTGGTTCGTAATGCTCAAAGCAGAGGTTGGAGGACAGGAGATGGGGAGCTTTTCCAGCCCCACTGTACTGTGACCACCCTGAACAGAGTCGTTTCCTCTGGGTTTTGTGTACAATCAGTTTCTCTTTATCATTCATAGCAAAGTCAAAAGCCTCTAAATGGGGTTCTGCCAAAGTGCACATTCCAAACGCCAAACTCAATTTGTACAGATTTCTCTGGGCAAGACCAGAGTGCCTTCAGGAGGGCATAAAAAACAGTCTGTGAGTGATTTCCAAGATGATCATGCAGTGCGAACAGGAGATTGCTTGTTCACACAGCAACTTAAGATCAGTGTCATCACTTTAAAATACAGCCAAAGACCAACAGCTACTGCCTGTGTGAATGTCGCGTCTAGGCACCTCACACCCTTACATCCTAACAGAAACTTGTGTTGGAGAATTCCTTGTTTCTGGCTTTCCCTTCGAGAGCCCAGGGTTTCCCTTCTCCTTTGGAGATTCTCAGCCCTACATCAGACTTGGTTAACTCTATTTCCACTTTGTGTTGTATCAAGGAACAGTACTGAAGACTGTGACTTGTGAGAATGTGTGATCTATTAAAAGTGGTTGCCAGAGCTGTGAGGATCTGGTTGCTGTTCCCTACTTGCCAACAGTCAGTCTGGCTGGTGACATAACCTTCCTTGATTTTAGTATTTTCCTATAAAACACATAGGGGTACGTTTCAGGCTGAGGCCCTTTCCAGCTCTGAAATTCAAATATGTGGGGTTTCATTATATTATTTCTGCAGATATGACAAACAGGCTACATCTAAATCTCAGATTCTGGATGGAACAAATTAAGGCCACAGTATATTTTTTAATCCATTTATGCATTTTAAAGTAAAAATGGAGAAAAATGTATCAGGGAAATATGGGTGAATTAAGATTAATTGGAAAGAATTGAGACATAGGAAAGAAAAACACCATTGTTATTCCTTAGGTAATTCTATTGATTGTATATAAGATTTTTACTCACACACACATACACACACATATTTTAACAGTGTTAACAGGACAACTAAAATATTTAATAAAGTTGAAAGAGATACTTACTTTATAGTGTGTGTATGCTTTATCCTCAAGGAACTTTAAAGTGTGGTAGATGCTAAAAGCCTTCAAATGTTCCTTGAATCCATTAGCTTGGAATCTAGACCATATTCATTTCTCTTTAAAATACATTGTCTTTGTGTTTTAAAAATCATACTCAGAAAACCAGATACTATTTCTTTTTGTCCTTCAAAAAACTAGGCCATCTGAGAGATCAATGAGGATTAAGCACATCAGTCTATGTACAAAGTAGAGAGGAACAGCAGTCAAGGGACACAGTGTGGCATTTTACATTAGTGTTACAGTCTTATAATGCAAGAATACAAAGGAGCTCAAGAAATCTAAATGCTATGAAAATACACCTGGAATTCAACCAGTTTTAATAAAGGAGAGGGTGTCTTTAGCAAAGTTTAATATCCACAATTGATAATTAATATACATGCAATTATGGGATAATTTAAGAAGCAATGTGGCAGATGGTAATTGTACTCATTAATGAACTATCAGTCAAGAAAATAATAGCATCTTTCGAAGAATATAGGAATGACTGCCAGAGAAGAATGGGGCTCTTACTTGAAAATTACAAAGAAAGGGGAAAATATGAAAAGAAACACAACTGGAATGCTGCATTCAATTTCCCAGAGATGCAAATAAGTGAACATGAATACTGAAAAAGAACAATGGTCCAAGAGTATGATTTAGTCATGTTTATGAACAGCATAAAAGCTGAAATGTGTTGTTGTTACAAGAGGTCTAAGTGCCACATTGAAGTATAAAAGCTCGAATTATAATGATTATTAATTGTAAGAAATAAAAATAACTTCAATTTACAAAGACCTAAATAGTTTGCAGTACTCTCACAATGTATCCAGATGGAGGCTCAGATTTTTCTGTATGGAAGTTAGCAACTTGTGTTCAAGAGAAGAAATCCCCTGGTTTTAGAATTTCCACAGCACAGTGTCAGTGGTAACAGAATAAATAGCCAAGATTCCATCTAGAAACAGGAATGATGGCAAGATTCAAGGCTCCAGGGCCACCCAAATATGTCCTAAATTTTATCTGGTATGCAATGCTATGGCTTAAGGCAAAGCTGTGATGCCATTAGTTTCATGTGGTGAAATACAACTGGCACTTTTAGGATTCAGGGTAGACATGCAGGAGTACAGAGAGAACAATAAGAATGGAAGACAAGAAAATTCACTTAGAGTTATATTCCCATAGTTTAGGAAAGAGATGGTGAGATGCCAGAAGAAGAAACTCTCAGTGGCATTGGTAAGGATTTTTATGGAATTGTGGCAGCCCATAGTCTATAATAGATGTGAGAAGTGACAGAATAGTGTCCACTAGCAATCCTAGATTTTAATGTGAGGATGGGCACAATTCATCTGGATGAGAAGTAGAGAGAGACAGGATTATGGCTTTAGGTATAAGATTGAATGCCTTGTCCCACACCCAATGTGAGTCAACTGTGCTATAAAGAGTTACAGGATGGTGATGTGTCCACATCTGAAGTTCAGGTAAACAGTTAATTATTAAGGTCATGCAGCCTATATATTATGTGAAGACTGCACAGTTCAAAAAAAATAATAGTTAATGAATGACAGTCTTAAAACCACTTGGGGTTTATTTTGTCTTTAATTAAAGATAATCATTTGATTTATTACCTATGCACATTATTAAAAGTTAACAAACATAATACCCTCTATTTCAGAAAAATGATAAAAATGATAATGTTCTAACCCAACAATCTCACAGAAAATGCAACCTGACTACAAATTTACTTTCTTTTTACACTCTCATAGCAAATCAATAACTATAAAATCTAGAATCATAAATTATGGCACATGGAATGTTGAAACCTATTGACTAATATGTTTATTCATTATTTTTTAAATGGTAGCCTGTCTGGTTATTTCAGAGAGTGTTTAATGAAAGAACTATACACTAAATTAATAAGCAAATGTATATTAAGTGAAAAGATTTATAGCCAATATCATACAACACTGGCATGCTTTGTCACTGTAAGTTTTCCCTTTGATTTGAAGTGTAAAAGTTTAGCATTGCTTTAATTTTCAAAATATGCTTCCTAATTTGGGGGCTACTGTGTGCTACTGTGTGTATTTGTGTACCTGTGAGTGTGTGTTTACGTGTGTGTGTGTGTGTGTGTGTGTGTGTGTGTGTGTGTTTGTGTGTGTGTGTGTGTGTATGTGTTCATGTTTCTGGGTACTATAGCCTAAGCACATACTATAGGTACATGTTGATTGGATAAAAAATAACAGCTAAGCTAAAATGGACTTGAGAAATGGCTAGGAATAAGCCAATTAAAATGGACTATGAAAAGACATAGCATCAAACAGAAAACAAAGGGCCGTAGGCATCAGGCCTAGAAGCAGCCCTCCTTTTACTGCAGCACTGAGAGGCACAGGTGATCTTTCTCTGAATTGCACCCTTACCAGTGAGGTGACATTAACAGTTATTCTCTCTGAAACTACATATTCTCATCTGCAAATGGAGAATGGCTGTGTGCAATGGCTATTTAAAGGACCGGAATAAAGAATGCCTTTGGCAGTGTTTGTAACATGTCATGCATTCAATACATGGTAACTCATGCTGGATATGAAATGATAGCATTGAGACTGACTGAAAAAAGTGGCTGAAAAGAGCAGCTGATGGACAATGCTGTTTAAAGAATCAAAACTGTACAACGTTGCAGACTATCTGAATTGAGTTTTTAGGACACACAGTCATGCATTTCAGTCACTGTTATAGGTGAAGAAAGCAATACAACTTTCTTGCATGCCATCAAGTTCCACTGTAGATACAGTCCTAATATCAATATACCAAGTTAAAGAGAAGGTCTGAATGATGTGATCCTTCCAATGCTGAGAACTTCAAACACTTACAAAAGAATTTTTTTTTTCCAAGACAGAGTTTCTCTGTAACAGCCTTAACCATCCTGGAACTCGCTCTGTAGACCAGGTTGATTTCCAACTCAGAAATCCGCCTACCTCTGCCTCCTAAGTGCTAGGATTAAAGGTGTTAACCACCACTGCCTGGCTACAAAAGAACTTTGTATAGTTGCATGACCATAACTCCCACCTGCATAATTTTTCTCCACATACTCAATCTGCATATTCTCCTGTGTCAAAGATATTTTTCTGTGTTCCTACATTAAACTAACCTTCCCCTTATTTACAAAGTCATTCAGTACCTTTCAGTTTATTGTCATAATTTCTCAGCCACTTGCTAAGGTCCAGATTCCTAGGTACTGACAACAGAGTCTGACTTAGCTGTAGCAAGAGCAAAATAATTTTTATTTCTACAAGTTCTTGGACAATATTAATGGTCTGCGCTTGGTTCACTGTTTTGGTAACTATTGCAAATGTCATTCTTTTCATTTTGTTCAAAGAAAACCATTTTAATTCTTTCCTCTTTTTCCAATATCAGTAACTTTTCTTCTTTAATGACTATTTTCTAGAGGCAGATAAGGATGATTTCACATCTTTTAATTTATATACAAACTTCTTTAGTGCAGGGGAATCAAATTTAGGGCCTACCAAGCAAGACAAATGCTCTATCACTGAGCTACTTCATGAACACTTTAACAAACTCTTGATCCTGGTTTTTCTTCAGTAATTCCTTTCTCTCTTATCTTTATTAGTGTATCTTTTTGGGATAATTAATTCCATTCATCAGCTTCAATTTCTGTCTTCCTAATCAGACATATTGTTGACAATTTTTCCTGTTGTACCAAGGCAATGTAGCACCAATACTACTTATTTCAAGCCTCTGATTCCACATTCCTAAGTATAGCAGTCAATTCTCAGACTTCAACTTCCTTGACCTTCATCAGTATTACATTCTTCTACTTGGAATGATTTCTTCACTTGGCTTTCAGAATACAACTCACCTAGTTTTCCTCCAACTTCCTGACCTCTCTTTATATTGCCTTTGCTGATTCTTCCTCATCTATATGCTAATGACTCCCAAATTCATTTCTTCCTCAAAGACCTCTCCTATCAATTCAGACTTGCATTTCCAATTATCTACTTGACATCTCCACTTTCAATGTTTAATAGGCATCTTTAATTGAGCATGTTATGAATGAGCCTTCATATGGCTCCCCATCCCTGAACAAAGAAAACTAAAAGAACAAAACAAAACTTGCACAAATAAACAACAATGTCGTACTTATGCATCCACATCTGCAGCCTTTCACTTTTCAGTTAGCTGGCATATCTGTGGACTCATCCTCTATAGTTGTGTGACCAGTGATGAATTACTCACGCTTCAGTAGATAGTTGCCCACTTCTGCCCGTGCACACAGCCCTGGCAAAACCCAGTGAGTCTCCAAGGAACAACATGTGAAATTGGGAAGAAGATTTGGAGGGGGGAGGGGAAGGTGGTTAGGGAAGTGGAATGTTGAAAAGAGAGGATGAGGAGATGAGAGTGACCATAATATGATAGATACATAAAGTTGCCTAAGAAGACATGATTTTTTTTCCATTTTCAACTGTAACTATTTCCCCCTATATTTCTTAACAGTTTTATTGGCAACCTAATTTCTACCTTCCAAACATACCTAGAATTGAAACTTTTACACAATCACATGGTCTCTCATTGAGGTTATTACAAGATCAACCTTGACCGGAAACCACTTCGTTCACTTACAACTTCTTAATCAAAATAATCCTATTAAGTCATAATCTGGACTGTACTTTTTTTTAAAGACTCAGTAGATTTCCACTGGACTCATAGTAAATACTTGAACTAGAAAGTTATATATAAAATGATCTCTTATGCCGGGCAGTGGTGGTGCTCACCTTTAATCCCAGCACTTGCACTTGGGAGGCAGAGGCAGGTAGATCTCTGTGAGTTTGAGGCCAGTCTAGGCTACAGAGTGAGTTCCAGGAACGGCTCCAAAGCTTTGTAGACAAACCCTGTCTCAAAAAAACCAAAAACGGAAAAAAAAAAGACCTCTTACATCTATTAGCTGACATTTTGCTTCCTGCAAGCTTTCCTTCAATTGCTCCCTGGCTTCACCACAGAGATATAAGGTCATCTTCTACCTCAAGGTCTTTTCCCTTCTTTTTCTCTGCTGGGATGCATTCTTCATATCACTGTCCCACTTGCTTTTTGGTTTTTGTTCAAAGGTCAGATCTTTATGGCCATAATATCTTATTCCACCTGCTTGCTTGCTTCAATCTTTGCAATTTTCCCTCTCTCTGTAGGGGCCAGTTAAGTGCTATGTATTTCTTCTGATGATTTATTGCCTGTTTTCTCCCCTGTAAATCAAGCTCCATGAGGACAGAGATGCCATCACATTTGCTTCAATTCTTGTGAAATTCTCAATGTACAGCAAAGTGTCAGGCATATAGTTCATTCTGAATAAAATATTATTGGCTGTGAAAATAAATTAATACATTATCATTTTGTTTTAAAATGAGAACATTTCTAGAGTTAATTGACAGTAAAGTCTATCATTACAAAACCACACCAATATAAAATATTTAAGTGTTGCACTTTACATGCGATTTTGACCGGATAATGTATATATTGTGGGTTTATAATAGTTAAAGAATCAAACACTAGTAACAAGTGCTATTTTTTTTCTTCTTCCAATTTACAGATTTAGAATGTTTCAACCCATAAAGTACTAGTGTCAACTCTTGTTCTATTTTCTGTTGATAAGCCTCAAGTTTCCCAGAGTCATAACTAAGTGTAAGAGCAATCTAATCTTAACTCTTGCCTGGCCTGTCAAATTTCCTCTACAATAGTGAATATGGAAGGAACTGTATGTTATAGAATTGGTCAATTATTTAAAAACAAACAAAAAGTTTATCATCTATATGTCTTTCACAACATCATGTATATCTTAAATATGCATGCTAAGATATTTAAAAACAGAATAATAAATTGGAAATGAAAATGTGTTTAATTATCAAGGTCTCATTCACATTTGTCCTTAAAAACCAGAGGCCACATTTCCTCACTAAAAGCCATCCTTAACAATCAACTGCAGGCCACTCTTCCCTTTCTGGAAAGTGAGGCCTTGACCTCCAGTCAGAGGAAATGCTTTGCCTCTGGAAGGTCGCCCATTACCCTTTGTGAAGTTTCAGGATTCTTTTAAAACAACTCAGTAAGAAAAGAAGGAATTTAAATGGGAAACATTAGTGTGGTTCTTTAGAGAAGGGATTTCTGTCTTCGAGTCTTTGCCTTCATCTGTGGAGCTGACTGATGCTCTGTAAGCCCAGGGGATCCTCCTCTGGCAGCTGCTGTTGCTACTTCAAAGGAGGAGAAAATGGGTGTGTGAGGGAGGAAGGCACTTTGGTCTTTTTTTTTTTTTTTTTTTTTTTTTTTAAAAAATATGAATTTGTACACAGAATTGAAGAAATGGGGGAAAATATAACGCCAGGATTAAGCTAGAAAGAAAGCGAAAGCAGAATGGCATAACAGAGAGACCCTTGGTTGTCGTCTTGTTCTAGGTCTTAGGTTCTTCATCTGGGAGATGAGGACATTCAACTGAATTAAGCCCCTTTCATAACAGAGTGGCACATTCAAAACCTTCTTCACTTTGTGCTCTCACTGTTAACCCTCTTCACAGTTTCTTCATGTGTAGCTTGAGATGCCAAAGAGCCTCCAACCCTTTTGATATTTGTGAAGGTAAAATAAACTGCTGCATATAATGTACTTGCCAATGGACGTAGAATGTAATAAGCTATAAATCAAGTTTTTTCAGGGGCGTTCCAGGCAAAACTCTTAAGTTGTTTTTTTTTTTTAATTTTATTTTATGTGAGACAAGGAATCAAGGGCTATTACTTATAGAAAATGGCCAATACAAAGATTTATCTTTTTAAAATGTTTGAAATTTTAAATTTAGAAATGCAAAGTATTCATGTTTTTAATATGGTTTGTGTCTAATGATATTATTCCAGAAACTACAGGAAGCACACCCATTACAAAAGCTTTCCTTTAGGGGCTTCCACTGTAATGCTGCTGGGCATTGTTCTGTAAACTTTGCAAAACATGCAACCCCTATTGATGGTGATTGCTATCAATAAGAAACAAACCACCAAGAGGTAATCACCTGAACTCCGTTCACACGGCAAGGAAATGCAAAGCCAGAATCAGGACATGTAGTTGAATTCTAGAGGATATGTTCATAGAAATGTATCTTATTGACATGAGCAAACTTAATAACAGTATTATAAACCATGCTAGATTTAAATTTTTCCTTTTGAAAATAATTAAAATCATTGGGGTAAAACACTGTACTTTAGTTATCACCGTGCTCTCAACTGAGCACAGAATATATTAAAAGCAATACTTTTTCTTAGTTTACCTTTGAATAATATAACAGAGCAAAGCTCTCACCAGGGAGACACTGGCTCTCAAGTAATGGTTTCATCTCTGCCTCATTTTCATTGGATTCTAATTTCAAATTTTTCTAATGCACCCAACTCACTAGGGCAGACTTGAGTATTAAATTATTGCCAAAAGCACCTCTGAAAAAATTGTTTAGGAATAAAAATCTCAAAGAGTTTGGGAAATTGCCTGGTGATCAGAAAGAGGACTGTTTCAGGGCAAGCGTGAAAGAACAAAATTGGATCTTCAAGTGTGCAATTTTTTGAAAAGTTGTTACAAGTTGTTCCATAAAGCTTATCTCCCTCATGGATATTTGACATGTGTGTTTAGTAGGAACAAAAAGTCGGATGGTAGTAAACAAACCCAAACATCAAAATGAGAAAAGGAATTACATTTGTAGCTGCATTTATCAAATTCGCATAAATAGCAGGAGCTCAGCTGAGTTGGTTTTGTGTATTGGCTCCAGCTACAGTGTTTATCATTATTGTCCCTTCAACAATGTGTAGTCAAGGTTGCTTTGTGATTTGAAAGCCCTTGTTAGGTAAACATGGTAAAATATGAACTTCTAAAAACCCCAAATTTGGTGTTAGTCAAACATGCTATCATTGGAAGTATCATGAAAGGTGTACAGTTTTGCAAAAGTTCATCAAACTAGTAAAGACCAGGCAGCTACCAAAACACCATACAGATACAGCTGTGTGAGCTTGCCTTTGAGTTTCTCCTTGGATTTCAAAGTATCCTGACTTAAGAACAAGTCCCTTTTGTGAATACTCATCTAACAGCATGATGGTGACATAGAGAAGTAATTGAACAATGAATAATAGAAGCAAGTTTTGTCAAAGGTTGCCTCTCTTTATAAAAGTTGTTTTCACTGTTTATATCTTATTCTTACTACTTTTTAATCTTCAAATTTTATAGCTTAGTTGTCATCATTTCCTATTGCCATAAAAGCATTTGTAAAACTATGTTTCAATTTCTTTTAAGGGCACCAACTCATTAAACATGCTGAGTCATATTTTGGGTCATCAACTTATTATGCTGAACATCATAATATCAATATATTTGTTTTTTGTTTTGTCTTTGTGTGTATGTGTGAGCACAGGTGAAGGCATTTACTACAGCACTAGTGAAGGGAGTCAGAGAACAACTTCAGGTGTCTATCTTTACCTGATACCTCATTGAGACAATGTGCCTTGTTTGCCACTGCCTACATCTAGAGTTAGCTAGCCTATGATCTTCCAGGATTCTCCTTCTCATCTTTCTGTCTTGCTGTAGGAATGCTGTAAATTGCAGAGATGCACTATTGCCTCTGCCACCCTTTACATTGATTCTGGTGATACAAACTCAGGTCTATAGGCTTGCATAGCATATCCTGGAAGAGGACCCTGTGAGAACCTGGTCCATCCTGTCTCTTTAATACTTCCTGAATCATGATGTTGCTGTGGGACGGTCTGTATGTCAAATTGCTCTGATTGGTCAATAAATAAAACACTGATTGGCCAGTGGCCAGGCAGGAAGTAGGTGGGACAAGGAGAGAGGAGAATTCTGGGAAGCGGAAGGCTGAGGCAGAGAGACACTGCCAGCCGCAGCCATGACCAGCAGCATGTGAAGATGCCGGTAAGCCACCAGCCATGTGGCAAGGTATAGATGTATGGAAATGGATTAATTTAAGCTATAAGAACAGTTAGCAAGAAGCCTGCCACGGCCATACAGTTTGTAAGCAATATAAGTCTCTGTGTTTACTTGGTTGGGTCTGAGCGGCTGTGGGACTGGCGGGTGACAAAGATTTGTCCTGACTGTGGGCAAGGCAGGAAAACTCTAGCTACATGATGTGAATAAATCTGTTCTATCAAGAGCTTCCTGTCATTGCTGTCTTACATCATTACTAGAGCTCCAGGTTGTGCACACATTGTTTTTGGACTGGATTCTCTTGAACTATGAGTTGTAAGTTATTGCCTTGTAAATATCACTCCAAATACAAAACTAATTCAAGGAATGGTATCAGGTAAATTTGCTAGACAAAAGTCAGTTAGAAGGAACAAAGTAAATATTGAAGGCTAACTGAAGTGCAAGGATGGCGGCTGAGCAAGCAGTTAGGGAGCTGTGTCAATGCTTGGCTTGGAATTAAGAGAAATACAAATGAGGTTTAAGACATGATCTAAGTGAAGTGTTATGAACTTATTGCATCAGCTGATATTGCACAGCAGAGGTACCAGAAAGTCTGCTCCCAAACAAAAGAAGAAACAAGACTGAAAACATGCTGGTGGGGCAGATGCATTTAGACAATGATAAAACAGAAGCTTGATAGTGCTCAAAATGAGCAACGCTCTACGCGAAGCATTTAACATCAGGTCTGAGTTGCAAAGTGGACACTGGATTCTGTTTCCTTGGCAACTACAAAGTTAAGATAAATGTTGAATATTGTGGCTGAAAACCCCTTATCTGAAGCTTTGCACCTGGGTTGAAAATTGAGGCTGCTTCTTGGTGTCAAAGTGACTAAAATCCTCCAGGCAAAAGTGGGCTATTCCATTTTTACTGATCTGGTTTCAAAAGGCAAAGTTTCTAATAGTGTGTGATTTTAGAGAACAAAGTACCTTGGTTCTTCCTCCTCAGATAAAGTAACAAAAGCAGTATGTAGAGGTTAACCTCATAGACTGGTTGTACAAATTAAATGGGGTAAGGTATCAATGTGCTGGGCACTGTACCTATCTCATAGGCAAGTGTTGTTATTGTTCTTATTATCTAGCTGTTCTTTCACTTAAAAACTATAATAAAATTGTTTTATAAAGGCCATTGCTCAATCTTTGCATAGTTCAAAGCACAATTTCTAATATCTAACCAGCCAGTAAAGGGATTGACCTTAGGAACCTCACGCTTTGAACAGTGGTTTGACTATACCTCAATCACTTTTGCCTTTGATAATAAAGATTTCCTGACCACATTTCACCAGAAATGTTATCTAGTTAATAGGCTTGGAGTGCAACATGTAATTGTGTCTTTCACAAGCTCCAGGTTTTCACCTGCAGCACAATTTCAGGACACTACTATATCTCAAAGGGGCATGGAGAAACATTATAGGACCCAGCTGCTGTTCCCAAATGATGAGGAGAAATTTCTATCAGACCGTGGCTTCAAGACTGTTCAGTAAAGTTCTCATTTTATACCAAATGCTCTTTGTGACATCTCTGATACATTAATTTTCAACCTGAATACTTTCCATGTTAACAAAACACAATGCTATACAATTGAATTCTTGGCTATTGGACATTTCCACTCTTAAGCATGCCCCTGATGATTTCATCCTTCATTCATTGTCCTAAACTGCTTTTTGGTGGACAACCCAAGAGTTATATTTCTCTCTGTTCTACAGTCTTCCATTAGGTATCAATATCTTTAAAAAGTATCTGTTTCTGCAAAGAAAATGCATAGATTTGACCATTTTTCAGATGAGATGCTTTAAAATTTTACACATGCTGGGTATTCTCATCACACCGATTACCATTGGTCACTGTTGCAATGCTCAGAAAGGAATGATTTCTTCCAAACACCTGAGATTTGTCTAAATAGCCTGGTTCAGGTAAGTATGTAACTTCACTAATGAGCGTGGCAATACATATTCACTTTTGTAGGGTTAATAGCAATCACCACAATTTAAACACAACACCCTCACCCTAGGTAATTACAATTCTAATTGACACAGAGGAAACATTTCTGTTATTTCTGAACAAAGGCTGGCTGTTAATGAAAAATCCAGCTGCTTTCACTTACGATAATATGTATTCCATGCTTTAGTTGATTAAAATATTCTTGTCACGATGCAGAATGACTGAAGATACTTGATATTTTTATATCACATTAAATATTCACGACACAAGGATTTCCTAAACAGCTATTAGTGCTCACAAAGTTCAGTGTCTTACAGAACTGGTGTCTGAGCAATTGTTATAGAAGTGACTGAGACTCTGAAAAGCACAGTTCAGAGATCACCAGCGTTGTTGTTGGCTGTGCTTTCAGGGTTTGGACTCAGTTTCAGATGCAGCCCTCCTTTTTGCCTTCTCTGCTGACAATGTTAAGCATACTCAATTAATTCACACACAATTGACTTACTGGAAAGCAATGCTCATATATGTAAATTTATGTTGTTCAAATAGATATTTTTTCAAATCATTAATATTTTATATCTAAGTAATCAGAAGCAGAGTATGCCATGAGGGCTTATTGTAGCCAGCCTGGTTCTTACACAACATTGATGCATCTGACCTTATTTCAGGCTCAGTGTACTCCTGCACATTGGTGGTTTGCTTATGTAACACAGTCCCCAACTCTTCCTTTGCTCTTGTCTTTAAAGCTCAATTGTCTCAATATAAGCTTCCATAAGCAAGCCTCGACTTCTCTTCATATTTAGCATTGTGTGCCGAAATTCTTTACTTGTGATTTCTGGCTGATTTAATTGTGGCATCATGTCATATTGATTAGATTATATCCTTGCATGGTCTTCCACACTCCATATTCCTATGACTTTTCTTGATTTTGATGTCTGATTTAGGAAAGCACAAGGTTCTCCTATGGAATGTGTAATTGCTGTTGTAGAAGTTTAGTGATGATGAAGCTCTCTCAAACTGCTAACTTTATTTAAATATTTGTGGCCATCCTTGATATAGATGTTAATATGCCTCATTAAAGTCGAAAATTTAGTGACTGGCAAGATGGCATTGTTATCTCACATTCCTGGATCCGTAAAGCTCACAAATTTCAGAAGCTGAGCAATAAAAAAATATCTCCTGATGTCCTTCATTTCTGTTCCCAACTGTTCTCTGACCTCTAACCCATCCCATTTAGTATAATCTCATGAGTTTGCTTTATCTGAACTATAGATTTCTGACTTTTTGTCTGAGAGTGGGCAAGTTCAAGGATAGTGAGCAGGAAAGAGGTTTCCATTAATACCTTTAAGAAGAACATAACATTTCTATTTGGCCAAATGCTTATTTTCTCAAAAGGGAACTTAGTCTAATAGATTTGGTAAGACGGTCAGTTCAATGGAGCTGCTTGTCATCCCAAAGCACAGAAAAGTGAAAACATCCATTTCTTTAGCTGAGGGACTCTTTCAGTATGCACAATTCTAATGACCATTAATTTTGTATATTAAAATACAGATGGAATTAAATGTCTCTGATTTCTAGAAAGTTGTTTCTTCAAAAATAGTATTTATGGAAACATGAGTTTTGGTTAATATAAGAGAATACATTGCAATTATTTATACTTCAGAAATGTTACTGATGTGCTGCAATTAAACCATTATATTTGAAAAAAAAAACTTTTTTATGTATGAGATCTTTGACTGCATGTACATATGTGTGCCGTGTGCTTGCCTTGTGCCTATGGAGGAAAGGGGAGGGCAATGGCATTGGATCCCCTGGAATAGGAGTTACAAACAGTTGTGAGCTTCCGTAAGGTTACTGGGACCCGAAACCAGGTCTTCTGCCAAAGCCTAGATGCTCTTAGCTGCTGTGCCATCTCTTCAGCACCAAGATGATGACTCCACCTCACCCAATAGAATCATTTTAGAATAAACACAACTTTATGATGTTCTGAATTGAAGCAAATTCAAATAAAATCTGAAATAAAAACAAAATCAAATTTCTTTAAATGTATCCATGCTGTATTTGACCAAAATGATTTACTCTCAATATTATTGTTGAAATATTATAATCGTGTTGAATAAATAGATAATAAAAAGCATAAAAATACATTATGCACATATTTTAGTTTATGGTTACTAGTATCTTAATTTAAATGCTTGCTTTCACAAAATGAGAAATAGTTTGTTAATTTGTAGAGCATATTGAGGATGTAATTTGCAATGTAAGATCTGATTAATGTTAATTAAAAGTAGCTGTAAATGAAGATGAGAAATTAAAGAATATTAAATAGTACTCAATAAATTTAGCTAATTATGCAAATAAGCATCCATATTTTCATATTGTTTTAATATATGCATTATGAATAATTTCTGCAAGCTATATGATAACTGAAATGCAACATGTAATGATGACTAATTTATTCAAATATATCACATTATTTTTCATTTTATTATTACCATGGCTTAGTAAGGAAGTTTGGCTTAAGTAACTTCAAGTTTTTGCATGTGATTGGAAATATATGTATTTGAGTTTTGACTAAACATTGTGTCAGAGAAAAATCACGATGAAATAATATAGATAATACATTACATTTAGCCAGGCGTGGTGGCGCACGCCTTTAATCCCAGCACTCGGGAGGCAGAGGCAGGAGGATCTCTGTGAGTTCGAGGCCAGCCTGGGCTACCAAGTGAGCTCCAGGAAAGGCGCAAAGCTACACAGAGAAACCCTGTCTCGAAAAAACCAAAAAAAAAAATACATTACATTTATATAATACAATTCTATATAAAATACAAATAACAGATAAATAATAAAACAAGAGATAATATCAATCCTTAGCTCATTGCCGACATAGACAGTGCTGAGCTGCCTGTCTGCATTAATGTCAGGTGGAGACACAATTAAGATGGTACACTTATAACTCCATTTTGCATGCTCTTATAAGTACTTGCATTACAGTATATCAAACAGACTTTTATAGTCAATTCATATCACAAAACCCATTTTAATGATGAGCCACTAGGCACTAAATATGTTTAAAAACATGTACCACAGTCACACAAAAATACAAAAATGTTCACACTCTGATTTATCTAATTCAGAATTTTTTCTGTAACTAGTCATATTATCCTAGAACTGAGGCTTTCCAATATTAAAATTTCAGGACTAACCCAAATTTGACTGCTACTAGAACATTCCAAGTGTGCCATGATCTCACTGCCATGGTTATTGTCCTTTGGGGAATGTTTCTGAAGAATTGTTACCTTCCTCAAGAGACACTGCATGCCGTTAAAGTAAATCCACACTAGAAATTTATTCTTAATCCAGATGCTTTCATGCTCTGAAGTGCTCTGTTGACTGAAGAACGAGGGTCATGGTTGTATACCCCAAAATGATACTGTGACTCAGGGATGAAGATTTTGTACTTTCATTCAAACATGGATGAACATTCTGGCTTCATTACCTAACAGCTGTAAGATTCCAAGCAAGTCCTGTGATCTACAAATATTTCAACTACTTTATGTTTCCTATAGGAATGAAGTACCCACCTTGTAGTTATCCTATGAGTTATTAAGGGATAATTGGCAGGGTCTAAAATGGATTAACATTCTAAATTACTACCTGTTACTGATTTTAATACCTCATCTTATTTTGGGGGTAATTATTTCCTATAAGTAGAATGTAGTTCAAGGATAATTACTAAAATATTTCTTGGTAATTGTAAAACAATTGCCTAACCATGTAGATATTATTTCTTTGCACCTGGAAATTTAAAAGGCCTTAGAGATACCATCAGCTTCAGGGATGTTGTTTATTATTGTCTTTATGATATTCTATAATTCATCAGCATCTCGATCATGTTTGTCTCTCATGATGATCCCTGAACAAGGTTGCAGCTAGAGTGCTTAGCAGTGACTGCTTGTGTCATGTTCCCCTGATGGCATTATTGAGAGTGTCATGTGTTAAATTACCCAGTTTCAAATTAGCTATACAAAATATATTTGCTTCATAATACCAGGATGTGAGCTTCCCAGCGTTTCACAGAGCATTTGTATTCTTTGCCTGGCACTTGGCTTCTTATTCATTTCTTTCCATCTCAACCTAAATCATGTCCAGATCCTATACATCTGATGTCTCTATGCCCTGAGAAATTACTTGCTTCTCACAGAATACTAGTAGAATGTTTTCCCAAGGAAGTTCAACTTCATGTTTATATAGTCCCTGAAGAATTCCACAACTTTTAGGCTTCTGCCAACTGAAGGGAGAATTTCTTTCTTTCTTTCTTTCTTTCTTTCTTTCTTTCTTTCTTTCTTTCTTTCTTTCTTTCTTTCTTTCTTTCTTTCTTTCTTTCTTTCTTTCATTTGGGCTGCTCTGGAGATTCAGGTAAAAATGATCATATTTATCGAAGTGTTTTTGATCTACATGAGCTGAGTCCAAAAATATATAAAACAAAATTTTCCCATGTTCTTTTAATAGCATTCCCAATATATATTTTTCTTATGACCCTACGAAGAAATATTGATCTTGATCTTGTATTTCATACGTTTTCCTGGTTATTGTAAGTCACATTACTTTGTAATTACTTCTGTACTTGTTAACCCCTCTAAATCTTTGAGGGCAGGTGTTTTGTGTCCTTGTAATAAAAAAAATACAGTACTAAACACTTGATGGCAATCAGTGTGTTTTTATATGAGTGCATGAATGAATGAATATATTTTAGCATCATGTTCCCTAATTTATTGTCACTTAACTATAAGTCTCAGATGGAAGAATAAAATGCATGCATTATATTGTTGTTGAGTCATAGAAAACAACCACAAAGGAATAAAGATTAAATATTTTGCTTCATAACAAAGCATCCGGTTATCACTCACTTTCACTGTGTATGGATATATAAGTAAAGTATAAGGTAATAAGGTTGTTTTTCTTGTGTTCTCACAGTAAACTGAGTTTAAAAGATGTGATTTTGCTTGGCACTTCTGAGGAAAGATTTGCCATGCACACTAAGAGTTGATAGGCTCCATCATGGAGCCTTCATCCAGTGACTGATGGAAGCAGATGCAGAGATTCACAGCCAGGCACCAGGCTGAACTTCAGGAATCCAACCAATGGGAGAGAGAGGAGGGATTCTGTGTGGGCAGGGGACTTTGAGATCATGATGGGAAAATACGCAGAGATGACCATCCACACTAGTGGAAACCCATGAAATGTGGACTACTAGCTATGGAGCCCCCATAAGACTAGACTAGGCCCTATGGTTACGGGAGACAGTTGTTTAGCTCAAACTGTTTGGGGGGGCCCTCAGGGAGGGTGATCGTCCTGATGCATGGATGGGCTTTTTTGAGCCCAGTGTCTAGGGTGTGACATCTTGCACAGCCTTGGTGCAAGGAAGAGGGCCTTGGACCTGCCTCAGCTGAGTGTGCCAGGCTCTGCGGACTCCCCACAGGAGACCTTGATTTGGAAAATGTGGGGATGGGGAGTGGGTTGAAGGGACGGCTGGGGGTGGAAAGAGGGAAGAGGGGGGGATCTGTGGATGGTATGTAAAGTGGATAGAAAATTTCTTAATGAAAAATGAAAAAGAAAAGAGT
The DNA here is from genome assembly GCF_049852395.1 of Peromyscus maniculatus bairdii. Classification (NCBI taxonomy): domain Eukaryota; kingdom Metazoa; phylum Chordata; class Mammalia; order Rodentia; family Cricetidae; genus Peromyscus; species Peromyscus maniculatus. The sequence goes on along the minus strand of NC_134857.1, from coordinate 94,809,416 downwards.
TGACAGACTCCCAGTTGACATAACACTAAAATAGACACAGATCCTAAAATAGCTAAATATCTCCATGGACATGTCCCTCAAGAACAACAGAGCAAAACAAAACATGTTAAACATGTATTTATTATGCATGAAGTTGCATCTAAATGGTTAAATTAGTTTTAAAGAACACTGGAATAAGCTTGGCATGTAGCTAACACCTTTAATCTCCACACTCAAGATTGAAAGGCAGGACAATTGCAGTGAACTTTCGGGATCTTCAACTACATAGTAAATTCTTAGCCATCTTGGATTGCAGAATGTTACTTTCCCTGAAAAATACTCAAAAAGGGGCAGGAAGATGGCTCTGAAGAAAAAGGTGCTTGCTGCCAAGCAGGAAAATAATTCAGATCCCCAGAACCTGTGTGGTGGAAAGAACAGACAGTTGTCTTGTGATATCTGTAACTGCAACATGGCATAAGCATCGCCCCAAAGTCTAGAGAAACATTGGAAACAATGCATAAAAAGCATAGATGCACATGTATTGCTGAGTACTAAGCATATGTAAAAAAAAATCTACATTACAGTCATTTTACAGCTGTGGTTAGAGCTCAGTAGATTATGGTGTGATTCCTAGCACCATAAAAAAACAGAATATTTTAGACTGTTTTGTAGAAGAGCTTGAACAGCACACAGAACATTGGAATTCTGCATGTACCAGATAGTAAGGGAAGTCCCAGGGTTAGAAGAATGAATCTTTGTTGGGGGTTCTCAAAAGGAAGAACTTGCTTTATGCAGAGTAGTTATGAAATATATAATAGAAATGAAAGTTCAACTGTCATTTCTAATATCTGATAAACAATGGGCTAGTTCCAGGGGTGAAAACAACAGCTCAGAAAATGCATAAAGAGCAAAAGTGAGGCACTCAATGTCCTCAGAGCATGCATAAGTGAGATTTGCAGATTCATTGAAAGGAAGTTAAAGATTTGGAATGTCATTCAGGGAATCTTGACTATATTTGAATTAATGTGACAGACAATATGTGTGTCTCAACGATTTTTATAATGATAGTGACATGATCAGATTCATTTCTTTGTTTATTTCAGTCAAGAATCCAATAGTTGAGTGGAAAGTGAATTTGTAATCAGTAATATGTTTGTGACAGTAATTCAGCAAAAGTATTTTCAAAAGCTGGAAAATTATTGTAAATGATCTGAAGAAATCAATAGTCAAGTGGAACTACTTCATCTAAAAATGTGAGCTGGAGATTTGAGAGGCTTGTGGAGATGCAGATTGAGATTTAAATGCTATCACTCATGAGAATGGAGACACAACCCTAAGAAAGAGTTAAAGAAGGAAAATGGAGGTTGTCACAGGTAGAACGTGAGAGACAGTGTGATTTTTGAGATCAGTAGAAGCAGCAACACATACAAACGCAGACAGAGGAGGCTAGAAGAGGATCCATCACCCAGAAGAGTCATTGGTTATAGTTATAGGGATTTAGTAGCTCATGGATACATCAAAAGGTGATGGCATTGTTAAATTCCATTTCTGCAAGAGACCATGGTCAAACTCAGATAAATTTGAACTATGTGTGAGACAGTCTTTTGTCAATTTTGTCAGTCTTTGGATATTTCTGATGTTAGAGGCTGTCCCACGTACCTCACTATCCTGTTGACCTAAGTCAGCTTAAGTAAGTATGTCTGCCTGAAGTTGGGTGTTACACTTTTTCTTAGAGGGAATTTGTTGGTAAAAATGAAAATAAAAGTTTACTTTTCACTTTTTAAAAATAGTGTTTGTAAAATGTACTTATTTATTTCTCCTCAAGATCTCAATTGTTCTCATTTAATTTCATTTCTTTGGAGGTGTGATTTCCTAAGCTAAATGATGAATAATTATTGTGTGATGAAACTTCAACTTGGCATCAACAAAGTAGGCAAAACCGAATGAGTATAATTTTTTTTTTACCAGATGACTGCAACTTAGTGTTTAAAATGAATGAACATTTAGATAATTTTACAATTTTCAAATCCTTTCTCTATCATTTTTACTAAAGTAGTAACTATTATTTTTCACTGGGCTAATAAATACGACGCAAAAATACAAAGAAGCCCTAGGGAAACATGAGAGAAAAAAGTATTGATTTTCAGAATCTTCTCAAAAGGGCAACTTTAATTACCATAAATCTGTTGGAAGACAGGTTGCTTAAAAACTGTGAGCTTAAGAGCAGAGCATCAATGAGAATTTCAATGATACAATTCAGATTATCACAATTAATAGAACTGATAAAATTGTACTAGGTCTGTTCAATGTGTCACCACCAAGTGTAGCTACTTTCATGTGAATGAATGTTACACAGTTCTAAATGGCCTCACAGTCTCTGAGATCAAAGCTTGAGCAAGAGAAAACTATCTGTTTATTGGAGGCTTGCTTTCAATACCTCTTCTTTCTGAAAATGTCAATTAATTGATGGGCTGTAGGGAGGAGAAAACAACTTTAAGGGAATTACCAAAAGTGATATCATAATATTTCTATTTTTTCATACAATTTTTATGGGAGAAATTGTCTTTGTAAAATGATAAGCTAATAAACCACTAACATTTATGTTAAAATTAAAGAAAATCATAAGCATTTAAATATAATCATGTATGTCATTTGAGTGTTCTCTTCCACAGATGATATTTGTTTCTTAAATTATTTCTTTCATATTATAATATAATTACATTACTTCTTGCTTGCTTTTCTCTTTTCCAAACTTTCTATATATCCTTCCTTGCTTTCTTTCAAATTCTTAACCTCTTTTGTCAACAATTATTGTTACATGTATAGATACACACACACACACACATACACACACACAGACACAGACACAGACACAGACACAGGAAGATACAATATGGTTAATACCAAAGTGGAAGTTGCACAAGATTTCTGCATTCTAGCACACTCAAAATAAAATTCTTAGGGGGAGTTGTATATATGCATGGACAGAAACATGTGCATGGTCACATATGCAGTACATCATATTTTTCCAGCTAGATATGTTCTAAGATATAACAGAATATCCCAAAAGAGATTCCCCTTTTAAAAAATAAGATACTTAGCCGGGCGGTGGTGGCACACACCTTTAATCCCAGCACTTGGGAGGCAGAGGCAGGCGGATCTCTGTGAGTTCGAGGCCAGCCTGGGCTACCAAGTGAGTTCCAGGAAAGGCACAAAGCTACACAGAGAAACCCTGTCTCGAAAAACCAAAAAAAATAATAATAATAATAATAATAAGATACTATTTTAAAAATCCAAATTCCTCCTGGTAAGCTTCAGAATCTTTTCATGTGATCTCCAGAGCAACGCTATCTAGTGGATTTTACCTTTATGTAAAGACAAGTTCCATTGCTTAAGGGTTTGCAACTTCGTCATAGTTGTGAATAATATGTGGTAGGGTGGAGTTTCACATTTAATTATTTCAATTACTAGTGTATTTTCTTCTTTACTGTGACATAATAGTTGGGTGCAGGGCTTTATCACCAGATATCCTATGTTTAAATCATTTTCTCACATTTGCTGCTTTAGGTATTAATATGTTTTCCTTTCCTGTTTTCTAGAATACAGAATGAAGAAAATAATGGTACTTACAGAGCTATTGTATGGCTTCAGTGATGCAGTTGGCTCGACATTTAAAAGTTTCAAGATCAATTAAATATTTATAAATATTAACAGCTGTGATCACAAAGAATTTGGATGTTATTTATCTAAATAGATTGTGTCCAACTTCATGGCCTATCAGAAAATATATTAAAATGAAACATCCTTCCAATATTTGGTTGTTCATTTCTTTGTAATATGTCATACAAGCTCTATTGAGAGAAGACAGACATATTTACCACAGTTTTATAATCCTCTTATTCTATAAAGTGCCTGAAAAGATTTGGAACATCTCTAATCTACATTTAAAAAGTTGCTTTTGGAGTTTTTTCTTTGACAACTTCATGCATGTATAAATACATTCTAATTACTGATTCATTCTCTCTAGTTTTTCTTTCCATCCTAACCTAATTTTCTTCACAACTCTCTTTTAAATAGTTATCTATTTTGAAAGTTTCTAAAATTCTTTTATTTTTTAAGTATAATTTTCTTAATTCTTTGTGAATTTCATATATACACACAATGTCTTTGGTAATATTCATCTATCATTCGTCCTCCTAACTCATCTCAGATCCACCCCTACCTCATCCGCTCTCAACTTTGTGTCTTCTTTTTCAAACATTTTTTTCATACAATGTATTATATCATATTGTCTTCTCCCCAACTCCTCTCAAATCCTCCCATCTCCCTATCCACTCACATTTATGTTCTCTCTCTCTCTCTCTCTCTCTCTCTCTCTCTCTCTCTCTCTCTCTCTCAAAAAAAAAATGAAAATCAAAGCAAACAAAACAAAATTAAGCAAAAAGCCACCCCCCTCAAAAAAACTATGGAGTTTTGTAGCAGGAATCTTAAAAGTTCTTATTAGTAAAATCAAACCCAAGGCCAGTTATTGGGGTCAATGCTGGTAGATCAGAGAGACAGAACAAGCCACAGCTATCTCACCTTGCCAGTTCCTCAGCTGGTCCTGTTTCCTCAGACTGGAAGCCTCTGAGTCCTCATCCAGAATGAATCTCAGCTGAACTGTGTTGCTCCAAAGCCTGAAAGCTTAACTATCCAAATGCTTAACTAGCCAAATGCTTCTAGTTTCTGGTCCTCACGCCTTATATATCTTTCTGCTTTCTACCACCACTCCCTGGGATTAAAGGCTGGCTTTCTGGGATTAAAGGTGTGTGTTACCATGCTTGGCTATTTCCAATGTGGCCTTGAACTCACAGAGATCCAGAGGGATTTCTATCTCTGGAATGCTAGGATTAAAGGTGTGAGTGCCACCGTTTTCTAGCCTTTGTATTTAGTGGCTGTCTGTTCTCTGACCCCAGATAAATTTATTAGAGTACACAATATTTTTGGGAACACAATGCCACCACAGAGTTTATTTTGGGTTTGCCAACTACTGGTTGGCATGGGCTTGCCATGGAGTGTGGTAGATATGTCCAGTGACATTCCACTGAAGATGACTTTTTTTTCGTTGTCAGGAGGTTTCAACTGCAAACAGCTTCTTGGTTAGGTGTAGGACTTTATGTCTGCTTGCCTTTACCAGTGCTGGCTTGAAGCCCTATAGGTGTTGTGGATGCTGGCAGTCTCTGTGAGTGCATATGTGTATCAGTACTATTGTGTCTGGAGAGCACAGGAGTTTTCTAAATAACCTACCAAATCCAATGTGTGCTGTGTGTGTATTCATTGGTGAAGACCATATCCTGGAGCATAAAGGACCTACTAGAGGCCCCATATCCTTAAAAGAAAACTAACTCTTTCTTACACAGAGCCTTCAGCTGTCAATAGCTCCACAGCGAGGGGACTGGGCTCATCAGTCCTTTCCACTACGTGCTAGAGTGTTGACTGAGCTGCTCTTGTTCAGACAACCATGGCTATTATAAATTTTTATGTCATTAGAAGTCCTATCATGTTGAGAAGACACTGTTTTGTTTCTATTTTCTCTGAACTTTGAGTCCTAAATATTTCAGCCTCCTCTTCTATGAGGGTCCCTGAGTTTTGAGCAGAAGGGATTGAATAATATAAATGTCCAATTTTTTGTCTGACCTCCCCCAACACACTTATTCTCTGTACTTTGGCCAGCTGTGAGTTTCCATTATTAACTGCTGTCCATTGCAAAGATATTTTTTTTCTGAGAGCTGCACTAATCCATGGGACTAGAGATATGAATTTAGTAGGCATTTGACAGCATGTCCATTGGAGAAACCAAAGGTAGGTTTAGGTTCTTAACAAGAACTTAACTCTCTAGTTTTAGGTTCTTAACAAGAGTGGCAGTATTAGGCATATGTTTCCTCTTATTAAGATGTTCTTAAATTCAACAGAAGGTAGTTGGTTACCCCTATAACATGAGTATCACTATTGTACTCATTGGCAGATTTTGCCGGGCTAGCCAGTATTGTAGTTTACATGGCTCACAACTGTTTTACACTGTTGATGTCTTCTCATTCACCTTCAGTAGCCTACAAAGCACTTTCCTATAGTATAAATGCTGGCCAGCATGAATAAGCTCGTTGGTCAGGTCCTACTCAATTTCTTTGTTCTGAAACCAAAGTGTGCCTTTTCCAATAAAGAGATCCACTGAATTTAACTAAGAACATCTATCTGTTACCCAGATTTAAAATTATTCATTTTAGCTTGGTGGGCTCCTTAATAGGTACACAACTGAAGACTTTTTTTTTTTTTTGAATTAATGGTAGTTCTTGAAAATTCCTTCTTTTCTGAGCATTTACTATGCTATTCATATGCTATATTTTGAATTTTACTCACTATGATGCAAGTAAACAATCCATGTAAAACTAAACCAGAGGTAAATAAGGAGAAATCTGAATAGGAATTTGTTAAATTGAGTATTTTCTGTGCTGCTGTTACACTAAATTACATTGGTTGAACAGGCAATTGTTTTGGGTGGAAGAAATTCACAAACATCTTTTCAGCACTTTTGTCAAACTTCAGGAACAGTTACTATGACCAGTTCCTTTACCTTTAATCTTAGAAGCAATGTTGATGATTTTGACATATGCTAAACAGTTTGACCATTGTGGAATTTAAGTGAGGCAAATTCTTTTTTTAACATGCTCAAATGAAAATTTCAGTGACATGAACTACCTCATCCAGGAGACCATACTATGTGATACAAGTATTCTTCCATGTTGTAGTAACGTGAAAGGCATTGAATGGAAGGGGGAACTGTCTGACTTCAATAAATAGGAATGCAGATCCTCTGTCACCTTCTTTAACTGCCCGATAGCTGCCAATTTTCCTGTGTGAGACTTTCCATAGTGATTTAAATAAAGAGCTGAAATTATACTGACAATCATTGTAGAACTGTAAATTCCAATTCCTCTTATTTACAAAATAGACCTTCTGAGTTAGAATGACTATGAATGCCTTCATGACTAACAACTTCATTAAGCAGAATTATTTCTGACCCTGTAGTTCTCAGTAAAATCCATTTAAAGAAATTAGTTTATGAAAGTAATTAAATTCACAGTGAATGAAGAAAAATGGGTTGCCTCTGTATACACCAGAATTTTTAAACAATCTCTCCTAGCCTGGAAGGCAGGAGGCTGAGATGATTATAAACAATCTGAAAAAGCAATTAAATGCATCTCTATTAAGACTCTCAAACTATTCTCTATGATATTGTAATGGTGCCAGTATATATTATATTTTATTCAGACTGGATGAAACATACCACACTGATAGTGAACTACAATATCAGCTGTAGGTTTTAGTTAATACTACATGAGTATTTGCTCATTAGTTGCAAGAAATGTACCACATCAATACATGATGTCATCAAGAATAGTAGTATCCAAACGCATGCAAGCTAGAAGGACTTTATGAAAACACTCACGTTTCCTGATCACTGAAAGCTACTCTTACAATAAAGGTTTTTTTAAATTAAAAAAAAAGTGACACACAATGGCTTACGTGAATGAATATAAAATGTATGCAAGAACTAACACTCCACAATCATTATGTTGACAGTATTATTTTTTTTTTTGTAGTTTTGCTTGTCAACAGAGCACTGTCCCCATGTTAAAGCCAGAGAAAAAGTCCCATAAATATACATATAAAAACAAAATTGAAAATGTTATGATTTTTCACACTTATGTCTCAGGCATCTATTCAGAGTGGCAGTGCCAATTCTGAAACAATTGCAAGGAAAGATTTCAATGCCTTCCTGTAAACCAGTACCAAAAACTAGGTTTCAGTTAAATAATAACATGATTTAGCTTTGTTAGAAGGAGATATGGTAAAGGATGGAAGGAGAGCTGTTTCCATAACTGAGTGCTTTGTTCTGCTAAGGGAGAATTTATCAGAATTCTTTGGCAGATTCAGTTTTGCTCTCTTAATTTATTTACCATACTTCAGATTAAAGGGACTTGAGAAGTAACACAGATCGGCTGTAAATATTCAAGAGATGATGCCTTAGATCAGTAATTCCTAAGGTTCTCTCTTTCAAATTTATTTTCCTCTTATACTTAAAATGAAGATTGGGACCATCCATAAATATTCATTTCATGAATATTTTTCTGCAGCTGTCTCCTTACAACGGGAACCACCTGCCCAGGGCAGCCTTGGAATGCCTAGGAAAGGGAAGAGAGCTGGCAAATGGCAGAAGGGCCGCAGTTCCAAACGATGGTTGGCTTTCCAAGCTGCCTCTTCCATGATGCAAATTTCAAAGCATCAGGCAAAGAATGCTCTCCTGAAAACAGTGTCGTCTGACAACTCCACAGTAGTCTAACCTCCAAAGTACTTTCCAAGTTCTCACCATCTCTCAGTCTGAAGAAAGGTTAATGTCGTAAGCGTTGCACATAGACACTTCTAGTGTCTGCTAAACAGACCTAGCTCTGTCCTCAATCTTGTACATATTCATTTTTAGACAAAATTGAGTTTCAATTTGACCAAGTTAAAAGTAATGTTCACAATAAAACCTTAAGTGAGACTATTACTCATTTGGTATGTCACTTTTTTTTTTTTTTTACTTCCTGTGTTCAGATTTCCTTGTCACCTCACTTTAATTTTGTATGGCTAAAACTTTAGAGAACCATTTATCCTGGATTTCAGTATCACCTGTAAAGAATATTGAATCATGTACCTATCTTCATATTGCATTGTACTGGCATTGGCTTTTGGTGAGATGGATGTCAGGGGTACAATTTTCTAGACTGTTATGGAAATCTGCCTGCTTCTTAGATGTGCTACTTGTGTAAAATTTTCAGTTTATCAATTAAAAAAAAAGGAGAACACACCTACTTACACAATATTTGAAATATACTTGTTTGTGAGTGAAACATTCATAGAATCATTTTGAATGACAAGGAAGTTTATATAAGAATTTTTTGTAAAGAAAATAGTGATGCCCATCAATTAATTTCTAAGTATGTAGGTGATTATAACATTGAAAGCAATGTAACAAGACATTGCTGTTTGTTATTTCTTGATCATTTGAAACATCCCAGAGTTGAGCCAAAACATTGTAATTTCTAGCCTATCATTCATTTTAAACAGATGTCAAAGATTGACACTATCAAGATTTTTTGTAGAAAACCAGATTCCATCCCATCTACTTCCTCCTCACTCCCAAAGGACCTCCTGAATCTGGTTATAATCCATTGACCTCTCTCTCTCTCTCTCTCTCTCTCTCTCTCTCTCTCTCTCTCTCTCTCTCTCTTTTTTTTTTTTTTTTTGAGGAAGGGCTTCTCCGATGTAACCCTGGCTGTCCTGGAACTATCTCTGAAGACCAGGCTGGCCTTGAATTCAAAGAGATCCACCTGCCTCTGCCTTTTGAGTACTGGGATTAAAGACATGTGCCACCCTTACCCAGTTTAATCTACTGACCTTTAATTTCCAAGTCTGAGACCAGAAGATGAAAGTACAGAAGATATATTTTGTTCAGATAAAAGATTATCTGGTTTTATTTGAATTATGTATCAGAAACTATTTTTAAGGAATTGTATGTCAAAACAATATTATAAGGACACAGTAGCAGCATAAGGATGACCTTTGTATATTTTAATGACTGTGAGAAAATGATGTCTAAACATTTGCAATATTCAGAAGGAATGATAAATAGTCAAAACCTATGTTTTATACAAAATATACTATTTTTAATAACAGGTAGTGATAAATATTATATGTATAATGTTACTAACATGTCATCTTTGTTTAGCATTTGAACATAAATTAGTTGACTACATGACATTTAGCATGGAATTTTAGTGAAATATTTTTCAGTTTTTATTTATACATTTTTTCATTAAAGTATGTTTATGTTTAGTATTATTGTAATAAAAATTTAGTGATTTTTTTCATAATCCCTTAGATTGTGCTGAATAAGAGTTTACTGTTTGATAATGATGGCATGAGGTACTCATAGGAGGTAGTCTTGATTTGGATATAGTTGTAGAGCTGAAAGGACTTCATGGGCATGTTTTCAAGGCATAGTAGGATTGAACTAGGTGCCTTCCCAAGTGCAAGCCTTAGAGAGACAGCAGTGGAACATCAAATCACACTTGGATTTCATGCTTTAGAAGAGGCACCATGAGAGAAATCTTGGTAATGTTTCTGAAAAAAAGATGATGCACCAGGTCGTTATGTTAATAGGCATAGGCTGTATTTTGCAGAATTAGGTGTTATGCACTGATGCTGTGGATGATATACCTGCACTAACTTTAGCAGGGTATTATCTATGGAGTTTCTCAATGCCACAGGAAGAGGATGCTAATTTTTCTTGAAGGGCACAAAATACATGGAAATTTATATATCTTCAGTCATAATACTAAACCATCTCATCATTGGGAAACTATATCCCAACAGCTCATAAATGTGTATCCTACATCTACTACAATAATGAGCAATAGTGTCATGTGCAGCACTAAGGTATTGACACTTCTTCCAGATCAGTGACTTTTGGCAGTTTGAGGATTGATATAAGGAAGGCAAGACCTCTATCAACCTGTGCAGTTGCTGATGGCCATTACTCATAAGCTTGTCTTAAAGCAGCAATGAATCCTCTGGGTCAATGTTTCGGTAAAAAATATTATAATGTAACCTCAGAACACAAAACAATCACTGTCCTGAAAAGATGATTCAGAGTTAGCTTTGGTGTAAATTCGTGTACTTTAGGATGATCAGCTGTAGTTCAACTAACATACAACAGTTATGGAAATAACTTTTAGGTATACCTTCTCACAACTTTAATTAGTAACTGTTGTCTCTCAGAGGAACCAAATAAAATGCAAAATATGTATATCTGAATCATCTGTGTTGAAATATTGATCATCAATGGTTGTTGGCATAATGAAGAATCTCATCAATAAAAGCAAACTGAACATGGGAAAGTATTGTATAAAATATATCATCACTTTAGCCTTGAGATTCTAATGAAATCATAAAGAACTGTGAAACTTCTCCAGAGAGTAGCATCAAGTCCCACTGGGTTATGGTACGATTTTTTTGTCAAGGACTAATGAGAAACTTGTTTTGTCTAAAAGCCAGAAAAATGTGACTCGAGGCTTATGAATGAATCACTTTAGTCTTCCTTTCAATAGCAGTCTTGAAGAGTTTTCTATGCATGCCTCTGACTACACAACATAGTTTGAATGATGAGTTTTCTATTTAATCCATGGTTCTTCCTATCTCTGATGACATCCACACTTCACACAAATATGGAACTATTCTCTAAAATAACAATCTTTCAATTCAAGATTTTAGCTGCTTTGATGGATGCTGAATTAAGTGATGCCGTGCCTTTGCTATTTTATCTCTCCTTATGAAATATTTTGACTTTTGATATAAAGCTATTTTATATATTCAACTTGTATTTAATGAGATATTTTGCCTTTTGATACAGCATACTGAGTCTTGGTTCCAAATCCTTTTCATTTATCTTACATCATGGCTGTAACATTGCTAACTTACATGACAAAAGTGTATTTATATACAAGTCTGCATTTAACTGTGAACTGATAGAATTCCCTTTCAACAGGAAAAAATTCTGAATAGCCATTTTATGGTGTATTCAGAAAACTTTAATTTATGGAATGCTGAGAAAAGATAATTTGGTAAAAGCATTTAGTAAGTTTCCTAAATATTCCCAGAATCAGAAGGCAATTCATACATCTCTAATGTGCCTTTAAAAGCCCTAAAAATCAAGTTTCCACTAAATGTGTCTTCATTGTAAGTAAATATATGGTATAATAGATTTAAAAAAATCTGACAAAATCTTCTGTCTGCCATCTCCTAAAATATGGCATATTATAAAGAGCAGCAAATACAATAAGCGTTCAGACCTTCCACTGTCAGAAAACCCCTGTTTTTATGGATTTGGTCTAAAGGTTATATTTACATTCTGTTGATGATATGAAAAACCTTTTAACTGTGTTCTCACTGGTTGCAAGTTTCCTAACAAACCTCAGGAAAATTAATACTAGAAAATATAATTTCATTTGTGTCAAATACTAAGCATGAAAGATGGTTAAGTGCTACATGACATATGAATATACATATAATGTGTGAATCATGTATATGTGTGTGTGATAGCATTAAGTGTTTATGCACATGTGTATAGGAATGTTAGTATAAAATGAAATATTAAGATCAATGCTGTTAGGGAGGCCACTGTATTAAATATAAATATTTATTGCCTAATAATCTAATTTTAAGAAATATTGTATCTAAGCTATATTTGGTAATATCAACAAAAATAGAAGTATATTGTCTTAACACTTATTTTTGTTATATATAGGCATATGTTGTTACATATACGAATATATATATGTTACACATACGCATATATGTGTACATATGTTTGTATATGTTCTAGTTCTAGTATGTTTTTGTTTTATATATACATACATAATTAAAACATTAATATATTTTAGACAGCAATGACTGAAAATACCAAGAAAAAAGTTGAATCTGTGCAAACATAATCAGTGCTGTGTCCTGATCCTGGAGCTGTGTCTGTCCAAATAATAGCATTTCTTGGCCCTGTGAGAACTCATGGAACCTAGAGGGCTCCTCTATCTGCCTTGACACCAGTTGAAAAAGGTTGGCAGGGCATGTGGAGACACAGTGAGCGGGTGACTATGCGTTTGACATGTGCCTCGTGTTTTACACAGAAGACAGCAATCTAAACCCCTAGACAGTGCTGAATGACACTGACCAAATACCGTTGCCAGGAGACAGTACTATTAATGTCTGACCAATCTCAGCAAAAGCGGGGATCTCTGCCAATGATGGCAAAGCTGTGAAGAATCTCTGATGATTTTTTTTTCTAGTCCAATTCCCTGGAAATGAGTCTTTTCACTGCTTCTATAGAAACTAGAATGAGCAACACCACTTTACAGATTCAAATGAAGGCCATATATCTTTATGTGAATGTTTAAATAGCATAATACCTGTCCTGGGCCTTTAAGAAAGAAGAAGTAGCTCATAATGTAAAGGAGTAAAATGGGCACAGGGTTTAGACAAACACAAAGGCTTTAACAAAACTGTTACATATCTGGAGCATGTTCCTATAGAAACTATCATGGGGCCCAAATTATCTACTAATCATTTGTGAGTTGCTGAAGAACTTGAAATCCACCAAACAGATAGTTCTTGTGTTGTTTATCTAAGAGACAGAGAGACAGTATACAGATATGGAAACCAGTTACTCAAGACCAAGCAGATAGGTGAAGGAAATCACTATCGCCTGTAGAATTTCCCCTGTGTCTGTTATACCTTGTCCTTTACATGACACACTGATCATCACTGAAGACTCAGAATCCCAAACTTTAGTTGCAGAGGGGAAAGTGGAGTTTCTCCATTTTGATATTTTGTTTTTGATATACATCACTTTCAAAGAATATGTCAAGAATTCTTCTGGATATGTTTCTTAGATCTAGAATTTAGTAATGGCCTCTTTACCTGGGATCTTGAATGAAGTTAGCAAAGACAAAAGCAGGGAGGGTTAAAAGGGCCCGGAGTTGTTTGCTGCAGCCTGCTCTACTCCCAAGTGAGTCTTAGAGGAGGTTATCTTGGCAGTAGAACAGAGAATGCATGAAATCTATGTTGCAATTAAAAACTAAAGCTCCAATTAGTGTTTTGTGATCACCTCGATCACAAAACACCTAGCTGGAATGAAGAAAAATGAACATTTACTATCTTTACTTATTGTAAATGTCAGAGTGGATTTTTTGTTTTGATTTTTAATGAAAACTAAAATAATGTCGTTGCAAAAATATGTCAAGGTATTTGTCACTGTATTATGAGCTACTTGATTTATATGTGGTCAGAGGAGTATATTCTATTGTGTACTCAGAATTTCATCTTCCTTAACATGTGTCAGATAAACACTTCTAATACCCTTAGCAATGCTCAGTTACAAATTTCTGTCTGTTGACTTTCAAAGACATGTTAAGGTTACTGGGATTTTCCATCTGTGTTAAATGAAACTTTATTTTAACTGTCTGATATCATTTTATATCGGCCAGAGCAGCAAATGCATACAAGAAAATATGTAATTATGTAATTACATTTTTATTTCTCAATTATTAAATTTTTAGAGTTACAGGTTGCATGTAGAAAGAACAAAAATATTCAAAAATATAATTATGACAATATATATATATCCATATATCATAAATATATTTCTCTCTCATGTATATGTATATATTATATAAAAACAGCACATAACAAAGGGCAAGGGATCATGGAAAAGGGCATTTAAACTTTCAAAGGGCAGTAAATATTATTTTTCTTCCTTTCTCCTCATCTTTATTGTCTCTTTCAATCTTTGTTGGGATATCTAATTATCACCCAAATTATTATAAATAAATAGGAATCCTACATTAATTGAATAATATTTTTTACAACATCAATGATGGTCCGGAAGACTATTTTTCTTGGCTTCTTAAATATCTTTCCTATATCCATCCATGTTTTTCCTGGAGCCCAAAATTTCCCATGTTTTAATTGTTTGCCTCATCCCTTTCACAGTTCCCTTTTTTGTAGTCACAACTTCCATGCTTCACTGCCTGTTCCTTAATAATGTAGTTTCTGCTTTTTGGTTCTTGGGTAATAAGAAAGATCACACAATTTCCCTTGATTCATATATAGATACCAAAGACAAAAGAAGTTGTTTAGAGACTACATTCTTGCAAAAAGTAATAATTGTACTTCAGTTAATTTGTAAACATTTAAGCTGAAGCTTAACTTGAGATATGAACAAAGGAATGATCGATTGTACTGAATAGGACATGTTAATTTTTTTGGTGATATATCGTGTATCTCAATAAAGCTTACCTGGGGATCAGAGTACAGATCCAGCCACTAAATCAGACATAGAGGTCAGGCAGTGGTGGCACATACCTTTAATTCTATCACTCAGGAGGCAGAGATCGTCTGGATCTCTGTGAGTCCAAGGCCACACTGGGCTACCTGAGAGAAACAGAACCAGGCAGTGGTAACACATGTCTTTAATCCCAGGAAGTAATATTGCAGGACACAGCAAGGTATATAAGGCGTGAGGAAACAGGAACTTACTCTTTTGAGGCTGAGGATTTCGAAGAAGTAAGCTAGTGGCTGGCTGTTCTGCTTTTCTGATCTTTCAGTTTTCACCCCAATATCTGGCTCTGGGTTTTTTATTATAAGATCTTTTAAGGTTCGTGTTACAAGTTTTCCTTCCTGAGTGTATTCAAAATAAGAAATAATTCTTTTCCAACTGATGTTTGGGGTTGAATTTAAGGAGAAGTGTGAGAGAGAAAAGATAAAAAAGCATGCGACAGAAATATGAAAGTGAAGCAGAAAAACTTAATGACATGAGTTTTCAGTTGCTTGTTCTTTATGACCAAAGCACAACCTTTATCTTAAATATGTGATGATCCATAAAATTCTTGGAAAGAGAAGAAACTGGCAGACAGGTAGATGATGAAGATTTTGTTCCTATATCAAATAAAGACTTGGCACTTCACATCTGGTTGAAACCCAGAACTGTAAATAAATTCAATTAGATTGGAGACAGAAGTGAGCATAAGGGTGCATACAGTTGGCCCGAGGAACCCAGTTGCTGATGGTTTCAGATACTCCAGCTGGGATTCAGGTACTCAGTGAGGAAGCCATTTAGGCTGACCCCAGGCACCTGGTGGGTCTACACAGTGAAACTTTCCACATACACCTCAAGTGAAGCCCATCAGCTCTTAGACCTGGGAGATAAAATAAATCGTTTTGTGAAGCCACAAAATTTGGCTGTGGTGTACTTGTTATAGTGCGATATAAATCAGGGCAAATTTACCAGTTAATAATGAAACCACACTCTCTCTTTTTAGTCAGTTTCAATTTATTTAGCAAAAATTAATTAAATGTCACAACAGCCTCTAAGTATCATAAAGTAAATATTATATTATGTGTTTTTTTCCTCTTTGATGGATCTCTCAATTGTAGAAATTTTCTCTCAATTGTAAAATTTCTTTCAGAGGAACAATGAATGCATATTTTAGGATTTATTCTTAGCAAAGTTAATGTAGTGCAATAGATTAATTTAGATGTCTTTTGTAAATGGCGTACAGAAAATTTGGAGTTACATAAAATAAACTAAAATACATTGGATCAAATATTTTTATGAAGGAGTAGGTGATGTAATAATTAAGATAAAAACTATGAATAAAAAATAGTGGTTTAACTCCATTAAAACTTTATTATGGCAACAAAGTACATTAAATAGAGGAAAATTATATATGTTAGATTGGGGGTGGGGAAGAGTTGTATCCATAGAGAAAATATTTTAAGATCCTCATATTTAAAAACCACTTAGATTTTTATAGTAAGATCTTGAACAATCTAGTGGAATAATAAGCAAGAAATATGGAAATACAATGTCTACACCCACTAGTGTAAACCCACTGGACAAGTAAATTTGAAATAGTTTAATATTTTTTATCCTGAGAGCCACAGTGTGTCTAGTTTGATTGGAGCAACTGGCCCTCAAACTATTAGCTAGACAAGGGCAGAAGGCAGAAGACTATGAGTCAAGGAATTCTATAAATTCATCAGTATCTATTAAAATCCTCTCAATCCAACCCAGCCAAACCTATTATAACAGAAATAATACAATAAATATAATATTAGTATAAGGATATATGTACAAAGCTGATACAGTGTTTGGAAAACATGAATATTAATCAGAAGAAGAACAAATCCCTATTACACATCTTCATTTAGTGGGAGTATTCAGGACTTAGCATCTATCTATGTGTTTTAAACATAACTAAAATAGAAAATATTTTTATTATTGAACATAAAAATTAAGTTCCAATGAAATTATTCTATGAATAGTATTTTATAATTCTAATTTAAAATGAAGGTAATTACAAAAAGAAAAGGTTATATAACATAATTTTGTGTATTTGGATCTACTGGTTTAGCACAGGAAATTTAGGGAACATATGAAATGCACAAAACTATCAACATTAAGTAATCTGAGCAAAAAACAGGTTAGACAAAAGGAAATGATTTTGTCTATTTGTATCTAATATTTAAAATAATTAGGTACATAATCTCAAATAGTTTATCATTTTACATGACTTAAACTTTTACTCCATTTTTCAGAAACCATACTAATACAGTTTGGAAAGCTGAGTGTAGAGTAATTATTATAACCCATAACACACAGCAACTAAATCAGATATAACTATTAAAGAAAATTGTCCAGGTCAGTTATTATGGTAGTCCTAAAGATTAAATGTGTAGATAATAAAATTAGCTTTCAAAAAATTTAATGAAAAATATTTGTGATGTAATATTAAGTAAGGCAAGGCTAGTCACTGTTTCCAATAAAGCTTAAGACTCCCACAGCTATATAAAGTTAAGCTCTCACAAATACTCATCCCACTCATACACACACACAGAGGTAAGCTTTTGACAGGAAGTATCGGGGTCAAATTTTATTACTGTTGAGAGGCATTTTGTATTCATTTCTGTAGCTTCCACCTTTTTAAATATTAACATTCAATTGATTTATGTATCTTCTAAAGACTATATCAGAGCCAAAAGATAATACCATAATGAATGGAGAAGTTTGTGAATAGTTCAGATGTTGATTTTTTACGCCAGTAAAAGTACAACATTTTGTGCTCACTCTTTAAAAATTTTACCATTTCACACATTTATCCTATGAGTCTACTCTACAGGAATTGAATTCAAACAACTTAATATTCCACCAGGTTTGTTTCAGTTGTAACAAAGTACAGAAAATTTTAAATTTTAAGACATGATTCACTTCATATGTCTCTGTAAAAGCACAATTCAAAAAAAAATGGAGGTACTTTCTTTATTCAAGAAAATCTAGTGATTAAATAAACTTAAGATAACAGGACAGATCATTACCAATAAAACAAATTAATCTTCACAACAAAAGATTCCACTTTCTACTTGGTAGCTTTTATCTTTCCACCTTTATATAAAGCCAAATAATTTTAGGCAAACTAAATATTTGGATGAGCTGAGAATCTGATATAATAAAAAATGACCTTTGTTCCAATAAACTATTAGTTATACATTTTTTTCAGAGTAATTTAACTAATTTATCCTCATAATTCCTCTGGCTGAACAAATGTTAGCACCCAGCACAGTTCTCAATGTGAAAGAGCATTTCTTCCAGCTTTCATTCAGGGGTTAGGAGGATTTCTCTAGAGACTTTAAATTTGTATTAGTTAATCCCCTGCATGAATAATTAATTTAGCATGCAAAATTTACAGTATCTACTTCGTTGGGTTAAGAAAAGCAATTTAAATCCTTTGCAGAGACTCAAAGAGGAACTTTCAAAGTGGTCAATAGTTTTAGAAGAAATAATAGTGTACTTTATTCATTATTCCCTATAAAGAGAAAAAAATACTATATAAATAACATGGTAGTTATTGCTTAATAAATAGAAAGCTAAAAATAAATCAAATATAATTACCAGAAAAGAAGAACACAAATATTCATGAACTACTAACCATTGTTTCTTACAATAAGTGCATATTTTAAATACATATTTATTATAAATATATATTTATATACATGATATCATCTATATGAGTGCCAGTTTGATTTTTATCAGACCAAGCACAGTATTTATTTGTGTGGGTGTATGTGTGCTTGCATATTTATATGCATGGTATACACGTGTATGACTGTGCAAATAATTATACATATGCCTTTAAAGGGCAGAGATCAATTTTGGGTACTGCTCCTTAGCTCTACACATTTTGGTTTTTAGATAGAGTTTCTCACTGACTTGTAGATCAAGTAGGCTTGGCTCCCTGTTCAATCAACTCTAGGGATTTGCTAGTCTCCACCTCCACAGTACCAGCATTACAAGAGCTTCTCATCATATCCACCTTTATACGTGGATTCTGTATCTTGAATGTAGTCCCTCATGCTTGTACATTAAGCATTTACTGACTGTGCTATTTCCCAGCCTAAAATAATTCTTTACTCCAAATGGTGGTGGCTGTTTCCAAAGAGGACATGCAGAACTACTTACATTTAGTATTTATTACCAGTATTTAAAATTTCAGGTTTGTTAGAAAAATTAGTGTCCATAAAAATTATAAAATGAGGTTATCTTTTACTCTGTTCAGACTAAATGAAAGTATCCATCTTTAAAGACATAAATGTTGAACCTATTTGATATGGATTAAAAGAATACTTATTTCTCTCTGAATCTCACATTTGCCTGGACAGTAAAATTAGGCATGAATTTTCAATTTTTAAATAATGACTTAATGAATATAATAAAGCATTTTAATATTATTAGACTTTCAATTACACACCCATCCAAGCTTCATATTTTCTATGACCCTGCTGTGGAAGATCTTCAATGATCCCCTACTATTCTTTTACTACTGTATGTATGAGCATGTGTGTGAAAGCACTTGTGGGGGACAGCAGAGAGCTTTGGATCCCCAGAAGCTTGAGCAGTGGATGAGCATAGGTTCCCTAACCTGGATGCCGGAATTTGAACTCAGGTCCTCTTCAAGAGTAGTAAGAACTCTTTGTTTTACAACTGAAAATAGAATTGTTCTTTTCAAACAATATATTTTGTTCATGATTTTGCTTGTTTATCTCCTTCTAGGGACTTCCTTTCTCCCTACCCATTCTACCATACCTTTATTCTCTCTTGCTTTAGAAAACAACAGTCAAAAACAAACAAATAAACAAAAGAAACAAACAAAAAACAATCCAAAATAAACTAAAACAGAGACAAACAAAGAGTGTGAGAAGCACATACATATACAGAGACATGTTCACCCTCAGAAAACCCATAAAAACTCAAAATTGGAAATCATAATATAGAAACAAAAGACTTAAACACTGAGACATCTCTCTAGCCCAAGCTGCTATTATTATTATTATTATTATTATTATTATTATTTATTATTATTATTATTATTATTATTATTATTATTATTTTGAGAAATCACTGAAAGAGACTGAACTTGGCCATCTTAGAACCAGGAAGCCTGGAATAACTTTAGAAGGTAAAAACAATATGTGCTCCCCACAGAACTTCTAATAGGAAGATGGACACAAAAGAACACAATAGAAAAACAGGTCCAATGTATGCTTCCACTCAAAGACTCAGTCTCCAGAATCTTGTGGACATCATGCACAGAAAAGTGACTAAAATCTAAAGTCGTGTGTTTACCTAATGGTCAGCTCTTTCTTTCTTTATCTTTTTTTCTTCCTTTCTTTCTTTTTTGTGTATATGTGTGTTACGTTTTTTGAGACAGGGTTACTTTGTGTAGTTTTTGGTGCCTGTCCTGGATCTTGCTCTGTAGACCAGGCTGGCCTTGAACTCACAGAGTTCCACCTGCCTCTGCCTCCTGAGTGCAGGAATTAAAGGCTTGCATCACAGCCACCTGGCCCTAAAGGTCAGCTCTTTCAAAATTTTCTTGTTCCAGGACAATTATAGTCATGCTTTATTCTCGAGTTGATTTTTTATCTTCTCCTGTCACTTTATTTACTGTCCAAGACTATTTGGAAGAAACAAAAAAATGCCTACACATAACTTTTAAAATAGTGAAAAAGTTAGATTAAATCCAATATTTAGTCATTATTTTGACTGACATCCAAATTTTCCTTTCCAACACTCTTGAATTACTTTGAATATTGTCATTGCTTCAGCTAAGAAACAACACATGGTAAACATCACACAATAATCTATTTACAGGGGACTCTTTATTTGTCCTTTAATGATTTGATAAATGAAAGGTAATCCTATTAATAGCTTAACCTCATTCCACTCAGTAATTTTGTCATAGATAACAGGACATGAATCTTTCATTTGTTTGCCTTCATATATTCAGGTGCACATATGTACACATGTATGTCCATGTACATTGAGCCATCTATGCTATGTTTTCAACAGGGTCCCTCACTAGGAGTTGGAATTTGTTGATTAGGTCATGCTGGCTGGCCAGCAAGCCCCACATTTCTATGTGTCTACACACTACCAGCACTGGTATTTTAACCTATACCACCGTGCTTGACTTTTCTATTTGTGTCTTAGGGATTTATCTCAGAGTTGTGTGCTTGTGGGACAATCCTTTTATGAATTGAACTATTTGCCTAAACCCAGATTTGAGTTTTTCTAATTAATACAATTTCATGATAGGGTGTAGCCAGAAGTTTTCCTGTGTACCATAGCTGCTTGGTACCAAATAAACACACAGAGGCTTATGCTAGCTACACACTGTTTGGCCTATGGCTTAGGCTTCTTGCTTGATAGCTCTTTCATCTTAAATTAACCCATTCCTATTAATCTATGTTTTTCCACGTGGCTTCATGGCATTACCTGTGTTCCATTACATCAGCCCTCAGCCTCTCCTCTGATTTCGCCTTTCTTCTTCTGTCCTTGCTTGGATTTCCCTCCTGGCTCTGTTCTGCCTTGCCATAGACCATAACAGCTTCTATATTAACAAATAGTAGCAACACATAGCATATAAAAGACCATCCCACAGCAATGGGGTTTATATTCATTTTTACTCATTGATTCATTCTGCTGGTAAATCTCAATTTATCAGAATTTAGTCTCTTCTGAACTCAAGGTATCTTTAACGATCTGTGTAAGCCAAGTTTTCTGTTCCAAGCAGATAAAGCAGCCAAAATGAGATGAGCATGTCATCAGACCTCTATTTACTTTGCCATAAAATAGATGTGTATTGTATGTTGAAAGCTTGTCAACAGTGATAAACTACAAAGAACCATAATCATACACTAAATAGGAGAGAACAATTATTCCTAATTACTTTTTTGATTGAAAAAAATTATGTCTTTTGATATGTTTAAAATATATATTAAGACCCACAAAATTAGAATATGCTTCCTGCCTTATTGGTTTAATCTTTTTGTTTAATCCAGATAATTTAAACCATCAGAATTATTTTTTGAATTTATTTATTTTATGCTATAATTCTATTATATTATGGTTTTTCAGACTACATGATAATTTAAAATTTTACAATTTCAAAGAGAAATTTATAGCATAAGCAATGTCTATGGTTATATTTGTCTTGTATCAGCTCAGTTTTCTTAACATTAATTTAAACTATGCTTCCAAGTCCAGCAAATGTAACTACTACAAATTGTAATGCTTTTTCATAACTTGAACTGTTTCTTCCATAGTTATGCAAGTTCAGTGATCTTTAACACCGATCTGAGTAGTAGGAAAGAATTTAAGAGCCTGCGGATGGGAACGAGAACTCTGAAGGACAGTCCTCTGCACATAACATGGCTGCTGCTCACATAAACCCACAGCAGCTATGTCTACCTACACAAGACCTGTAAAAGATCAAGCTAGTTACAAATATGTCAGCATGGAGGAGGAGGGGCTTGATGCCCCATCCCAAAATGAAGATGTTGTGGAAAGGAGAGTTACATTTCTTTGGTGGAGTGGAACCTGCTAGGTTCCTCATGCCCCCAATGAATGATTTTATAGCCTTGAGTGTTGGACTCAGTGAACTAAAATTTAAAAGTAAAAAATTAAAAAAAAAGAGGATATGATATGTGCTAGAGAGGTCATGGGGGATGGTTAGAAGGTGGATGGGGTGGATATATAAAGGCACACTATATCAACACAAAGAGACAAAGAAATGGCATGTTTTGGGAAAAAAAGACTCATTATAAAATTGTTGCTTTGATTAATTATTGCTCTTTGTATATAAATAAACCAGTGTCAGTGTTAGCAATACTGTGTTATAGTTAAGCGGCAAGTTCTCTGGAATACAAAATACAAAATTGTACCAATGATTCTTTTTTCAATGGCAGTGAACCCTTGCAAATGCAAAGATTATGTATCCAAATTATGTATGTATAAATAATTTGATCAGTTTATATATTTTGGTAATTAAAGTCCTATGATAATACCAATATTAATACTAGTAATATAAAGCATAGCCACCATGTTTAAGTTTGTTGAAAAAGTTGTCCTTATTTGGAATTGAAAATATTACACATAATGTACAAATATCCAAAGCAGGCCTTTGATTCAAAACTGAGGATGTAGAGGACAAAACTACAGCATCAACTGTCCTTCCACAGAGAGAACAGCTAAGGATGGCAGTGCATGGAGAGTCCTTTCTTACCTCAACTCCGCTGGGGCAAAGTGATTCAAGGAGACAAATGTACTCATTCATTTGGGGCATTTTCTGAGACTTATCATATGCATGTATGGGTTATATAGCAGTTATTTATACCCTCAATTATTGGGTTTATTACTTTGTTCATTTTATCCCTGTACTTAAATAAATTTCTCTATCTGTGTTGAGAATCTATTGTCTTGTTCCTACTGAATTCTACTAGAGACCTGAACTTCCATTCTAATTGCTGAGATACTTTGCATAGAACCCACTCTGACCTAATTTCTTTCTATTTAAATTATGTTTTATCATTGACTATTATTTTATATTGGTAAACTTCAAAAATACTTTTGGCTTCTATTAAAATAAACATTCCATTCATCACTTTTCAAGAATTCTATATTAATCTAATACATTAGCAAGAGCTTTAAAAATAAATTCACAGTTTACTGTGAACTTTATCTCCATCAGGCTTAAGTTGGAGCTTTGATTTATGTCAAGAAACTTCCCAGGATAGTCCCAGAACTGGGCTCTACAAATTCTGTCACTTCACTACTGTGAGGCTATTAAATGAACTTAATAAGCCATGAAAATCTGCAGGTACTGGAGGGAAATAGAATACAAAATAATACATACAATTATATATATATATATATATATATATATATATATATATATATATATATATTCATAAAATATACTAACTACTAAATAGAAAGGTAAAGTATCTATAGTGATCCATGGCTGCTCTAGGTGCCAAGAATGAGTGACACCTTTGTGCTCAGTCCTAAACAGGAAATTATTAAATACCTCTTTAAGAGTCAGGATCCCCCGACGACTTCCCTTCTGGACCAGAGGTGAGTGCCTGGGTCCAGCCAGGACCGCATCCCTGGCCACCAACCACTCCTGAGAGGCCTGCCCAACTTGGCACCAGGTTCTGGCCACCGGGCAGCTCCCCTTCTAGCCCCACCGGGAGGGATCCCCATTTCCAAGCCCCCGGCAGCCCCTGCAGTCTCCGCGCCCTGCCCCCACGCCCATCTGCCCAAGACCCCACCCACTTCCTGAGACTTAGAGACCGGCCCCCAGCTCCCAGCCTGCCCCCGACGACTTCCCTTCTGGACCAGAGGTGAGTGCCTGGGTCCAGCCAGGACCCCATCCCTGGCCACCAGCCACTCCTGAGAAGCCTGC
Source organism: Peromyscus maniculatus bairdii (assembly GCF_049852395.1). Lineage (NCBI taxonomy): Eukaryota > Metazoa > Chordata > Mammalia > Rodentia > Cricetidae > Peromyscus > Peromyscus maniculatus. The sequence goes on along the minus strand of NC_134857.1, from coordinate 94,785,006 downwards.
CCAACTTGGCACCAGGTTCTGGCCACCGGGCAGCTCCCCTTCTAGCCCCACCGGGAGGGATCCCCATTTCCAAGCCCCCGGCAGCCCCTGCAGTCTCCGCGCCCTGCCCCCACGCCCATCTGCCCAAGACCCCACCCACTTCCTGAGACTTAGAGACCGGCCCCCAGCTCCCAGCCTGCCCCCGAAGACTTCCCTTCTGGACCAGAGGTGAGTACCCGGGTCCAACCCGGACCGCATCCCTGGCCACCAGCCACCCCGGGAGGACCTCCCCAGCTTGGCGCCGGGTTCTGGCCACCGGGCAGCTCCCCTTCTAGCCCCACCGGGAGGGATCCCCATTTCCAAGCCCCCGGCAGCCCCTGCAGTCTCCGCGCCCTGCCCCCACGCCCATCTGCCCAAGACCCCACCCACTTCCTGAGACTTAGAGACCGGCCCCCAGCTCCCAGCCTGCCCCCGAAGACTTCCCTTCTGGACCAGAGGTGAGTACCCGGGTCCAACCCGGACCGCATCCCTGGCCACCAGCCACCCCGGGAGGACCTCCCCAGCTTGGCGCCGGGTTCTGGCCACCGGGCAGCTCCCCTTCTAGCCCCACCGGGAGGGATCCCCATTTCCAAGCCCCCGGCAGCCCCTGCAGTCTCCGCGCCCTGCCCCCACGCCCATCTGCCCAAGACCCCACCCACTTCCTGAGACTTAGAGACCGGCCCCCAGCTCCCAGCCTGCACCCGACGACTTCCCTTCTGGACCAGAGGTGAGTGCCTGGGTCCAACCCGGACCGCATCCCTGGCCACCAACCACTCCTGAGAGGCCTGCCCAACTTGGCACCAGGTTCTGGCCACCGGGCAGCTCCCCTTCTAGCCCCACCGGGAGGGATCCCCATTTCCAAGCCCCCGGCAGCCCCTGCAGTCTCCGCGCCCTGCCCCCACGCCCATCTGCCCAAGACCCCACCCACTTCCTGAGACTTAGAGACCGGCCCCCAGCTCCCAGCCTGCCCCCGAAGACTTCCCTTCTGGACCAGAGGTGAGTACCCGGGTCCAACCCGGACCGCATCCCTGGCCACCAGCCACCCCGGGAGGACCTGCCCAGCTTGGCGCCGGGTTCTGGCCACCGGGCAGCTCCCCTTCTAGCCCCACCGGGAGGGATCCCCATTTCCAAGCCCCCGGCAGCCCCTGCAGTCTCCGCGCCCTGCCCCCACGCCCATCTGCCCAAGACCCCACCCACTTCCTGAGACTTAGAGACCGGCCCCCAGCTCCCAGCCTGCCCCCGAAGACTTCCCTTCTGGACCAGAGGTGAGTACCCGGGTCCAACCCGGACCGCATCCCTGGCCACCAGCCACCCCGGGAGGACCTCCCCAGCTTGGCGCCGGGTTCTGGCCACCGGGCAGCTCCCCTTCTAGCCCCACCGGGAGGGATCCCCATTTCCAAGCCCCCGGCAGCCCCTGCAGTCTCCGCGCCCTGCCCCCACACCCATCTGCCCAAGACCCCACCCACTTCCTGAGACTTAGAGACTGGCCCCCAGCTCCCAGCCTGCCCCCGACGACTTCCCTTCTGGACCAGAGGTGAGTGCCTGGGTCCAGCCAGGACCCCATCCCTGGCCACCAGCCACTCCTGAGAAGCCTGCCCAACTTGGCACCAGGTTCTGGCCACCGGGCAGCTCCCCTTCTAGCCCCACCGGGAGGGATCCCCATTTCCAAGCCCCCGGCAGCCCCTGCAGTCTCCGCGCCTTGCCCCCACGCCCATCTGCCCAAGACCCCACCCACTTCCTGAGACTTAGAGACTGGCCCCCAGCTCCCAGCCTGCCCCCGACGACTTCCCTTCTGGACCAGAGGTGAGTGCCTGGGTCCAGCCAGGACCCCATCCCTGGCCACCAGCCACTCCTGAGAAGCCTGCCCAACTTGGCACCAGGTTCTGGCCACCGGGCAGCTCCCCTTCTAGCCCCACCGGGAGGGATCCCCATTTCCAAGCCCCCGGCAGCCCCTGCAGTCTCCGCGCCCTGCCCCCACGCCCATCTGCCCAAGACCCCACCCACTTCCTGAGACTTAGAGACCGGCCCCCAGCTCCCAGCCTGCCCCCGAAGACTTCCCTTCTGGACCAGAGGTGAGTACCCGGGTCCAACCCGGACCGCATCCCTGGCCACCAGCCACCCCGGGAGGACCTCCCCAGCTTGGCGCCGGGTTCTGGCCACCGGGCAGCTCCCCTTCTAGCCCCACCGGGAGGGATCCCCATTTCCAAGCCCCCGGCAGCCCCTGCAGTCTCCGCGCCCTGCCCCCACGCCCATCTGCCCAAGACCCCACCCACTTCCTGAGACTTAGAGACCGGCCCCCAGCTCCCAGCCTGCACCCGACGACTTCCCTTCTGGACCAGAGGTGAGTGCCTGGGTCCAACCCGGACCGCATCCCTGGCCACCAACCACTCCTGAGAGGCCTGCCCAACTTGGCACCAGGTTCTGGCCACCGGGCAGCTCCCCTTCTAGCCCCACCGGGAGGGATCCCCATTTCCAAGCCCCCGGCAGCCCCTGCAGTCTCCGCGCCCTGCCCCCACGCCCATCTGCCCAAGACCCCACCCACTTCCTGAGACTTAGAGACCGGCCCCCAGCTCCCAGCCTGCCCCCGAAGACTTCCCTTCTGGACCAGAGGTGAGTACCCGGGTCCAACCCGGACCGCATCCCTGGCCACCAGCCACCCCGGGAGGACCTGCCCAGCTTGGCGCCGGGTTCTGGCCACCGGGCAGCTCCCCTTCTAGCCCCACCGGGAGGGATCCCCATTTCCAAGCCCCCGGCAGCCCCTGCAGTCTCCGCGCCCTGCCCCCACGCCCATCTGCCCAAGACCCCACCCACTTCCTGAGACTTAGAGACCGGCCCCCAGCTCCCAGTCTGCCCCCGACAACTTCCCTTCTGGACCAGAGGTGAGTGCCTGGGTCCAGCCCGGACCCCATCCCTGGCCACCAGCCACCCCGGGAGGACCTTCCCAGCTTGGCGCCGGGTTCTGGCCACCGGGCAGCTCCCCTTCTAGCCCCACCGGGAGGGATCCCCATTTCCAAGCCCCCGGCAGCCCCTGCAGTCTCCGCGCCCTGCCCCCACGCCCATCTGCCCAAGACCCCACCCACTTCCTGAGACTTAGAGACCGGCCCCCAGCTCCCAGCCTGTCCCCGACTGCCATTCTGGACCAGAGCTTGCCCCTGACTTCCCTTCTGGACCAAAGAGTTGGACAAGAGAACTCCCTTTTGGACAAGAGAGAGAGTCCTCCTGAGTCTGTCAGATCTTTGTGAAACAAGTCCACTGATAAGACCAAGAAGGAATCACAAGGAGATGGGCAGACGTCAAAGCAGAAGTACATACAGCAAAATGAAGAGCAATACAGCATCACCAGAACCTAGCTCGCCTCCAACATCTAGACCTGAACACCAAAAATTGGAAGAAGCAGAAGAAAGTAGCCTTATGAGTAACTTCATGAAGAAGGTAGAGGCGTGTGTAGAGGAAAAGACAAGAAAATTGGAAGAACGCTGTAAACAACTAGAGGAAAGGGCAAACAAATTAGAAGAAAACAATAAAGCCCTCCAAGAAAACAATAAAGTCCTGGAAGAAAACATTAAAATCCTGGAAGAAAACAATAAAGCACTGAAAGAAAATCATGAAAAAGCAATGAAACAAACAAAGGAAACAGTCCAAGATCTGAAAAGGGAAATTGAAAAAATGAAAAAGACACAAACAGAGGGAATGCTGGAAATAGAAAACCTGAGTAAAAGATCAGGAACTTCGGATGCAAGTATAACCAACAGAATGCAAGAGATGGAAGAGAGGATTTCTGGCATTGAAGATACAGTAGAAGAAATAGTTCCATCAGTCGAAGGAAACACTAAAGCCAACAAAGTCATGAACCAAAATGTCCAAGAAATCTGGGACACCATAAAAAGACCAAACTTACGAATTATAGGGATAGAAGAAGGTGAAGAATACCAACTCAAAGGCACAGAAAATATATTCAACAAAATTATAGAAGAAAACTTTCCCAACTTAAAGAAGGAAATGCCTATGAAGATACAAGAAGCCTATAGAACACCAAACAGACTAGACCCCCAAAAAAAGTCCCCTCGACACATAATAATTAAACAACTAAATGTACAGAATAAAGAAAGAATATTAAGAGCAGCCAAGGAAAAAGGCCAAGTGACCTATAAAGGTAAACCCATCAGAATAACACCCGATTTCTCAATGGAGACTTTGAAAGCCAGAAGGACCTGGACAGATGTAATCCAGACACTAAGAGACCATGGATGTCAGCCCAGACTAATATACCCAGCAAAACTTTCAATCATCATAGACGGAAGGAACAAGACATTCGAAGACAAAACCAGATTTAAACAATACCTATCCACAAACCCAGCCCTACAGAAAGCACTAGAAGGAAAATTCCAACCGAGGGAAGTCAGATACACACTTGAAAACACAGGCAATAGATAAAGCCACAACAGTAAACCCCAAAGAAGAGAAGTACACACACACTACCACCAAAAATAACAGAGATGAAGAATCACTGGTCATTAATATCCCTTAATATCAACGGACTTAATTCACCTATAAAAAGACATAGACTTACAGAATGGATACGAAAGCAGGACCCATCCTTCTGCTGCATACAAGAAACACATCTCAAATTCAAAGATAGACACTACCTAAGAATAAAAGGCTGGGAAAAGACTTTTCAATCAAATGGTCTTAAGAAACAAGCAGGGGTAGCCATCCTGATATCCAACAAAATAGACTTCAAACTAAAATCAATCAAAAGAGATCAAGAAGGACATTACATCCTCGTCACAGGAAAGATCGACCAAGATGAAGTTTCAATTCTGAACATATATGCCCCAAACATAAGAGCACCCACATATGTAAAAGAAACATTACTAAAGCTTAAACCACATATAAAACCCCACACATTAATAGTGGGAGATCTCAACACCCCACTTTCACCACTGGACAGATCTCCCAAATCGAAACTTAACAGAGAAATAAAGGACTTAACTGATGTCATGACCCAATTGGACCTAATAGATATCTACAGAACATTCCATCCTAACAAGAAAGAATATACTTTCTTCTCAGCACCCCATGGAACTTTCTCTAAAATCGACCACATACTTGGCCACAAAGCAAATCTCAACAGATACAAAACAATCAGAATAACCTCCTGTGTTCTATCAGATCACCATGGTTTAAAGCTAGATTTCAACAACAACAAAAACTACAGAAAACCTACAACCTCATGGAAACTGAATAATGCTCAACTGAATCACCAATGGGTTAAGGAAGAAATAAAGAAAGAAATTAAAGACTTCCTAGAGATCAATGAAAATGAAGACACCACATACCCAAACTTATGGGACACTATGAAAGCAGTGCTAAGAGGGAAATTCATAGCACTAAATGCCCACATAAAGAAGTTGGAGAAATCGCACACTAGTGAATTAACAGCACATCTGAAAGCTCTAGAACAAGAAGAAGCAAAGTCTCCCAGGAAGAATAGACGCCAGGAAATTATCAAAGTGAGAGGTGAAATTAATAAATTAGAAACTAAGAGAATAATACAAAAAATTAATGAAACAAAGAGTTGGTTCTTTGAGAAAATCAACAAGATAGACAAGCCCTTATCCAAACTAACCAAAAGACAGAGAGAGAGAATCCAAATCAACAAAATCAGAAATGAAAAGGGGGACATAACAACAGACATTGAGGAAATCCAGAGAATTATAAGGTCATATTTCAAAAACCTCTACTCCACAAAACTGGAAAACCTAAAAGAAATGGACATTTTTCTGGATAGATACCACATACCTAAGTTTAATCAAGACCAGATAAACTATTTAAATAGTCCAATAACCCCTAAGGAAATAGAAACAGTCATTAAAGGTCTCCCAACCAAAAAAAGCCCAGGACCAGATGGTTTCAGCGCAGAATTCTACCAGATCTTCAAAGAAGAGTTAATACCAATACTCTCTAAATTGTTCCACATAATAGAAACAGAAGGAACATTACCAAACTCCTTCTATGAGGCTACAATTACCCTGATTCCTAAACCAAACAAGGATGCAACAAAGAAAGAGAACTACAGACCGATCTCCCTCATGAACATTGATGCAAAAATACTCAATAAAATACTGGCAAACAGACTCCAAGAACACATCAGAACGATTATCCACCATGATCAAGTAGGCTTCATCCCAGGGATGCAAGGGTGGTTCAACATACGAAAGTCCATTAATGTAATACACCATATAAACAAACTCAAAGAAAAAAACCACATGATCATCTCACTAGATGCAGAAAAGGCATTTGACAAAATCCAACACCCCTTCATGATAAAAGTCTTGGAGCGATCAGGAATACAGGGAACATACCTAAACATAATAAAGGCAATATATAGCAAACCAACAGCCAACATCAAATTAAATGGAGAGAAACTCAAAGCAATTCCACTAAAATCAGGAACGAGACAAGGCTGTCCACTCTCCCCATACTTATTCAATATAGTACTTGAAGTTCTAGCCAGAGCAATAAGACAACATAAGGAGATTAAGGGGATTCAAATTGGAAAGGAAGAAGTCAAGCTTTCCCTATTTGCAGACGACATGATAGTATACTTGAGTGACCCCAAAGATTCCACCCAGGAATTGATAAAGCTTATAAACACCTTCAGCAACATAGCAGGATACAAAATCAACTCAAAAAAATCAGTAGCCCTCCTATATACAATGGACAAAGAAGCTGAGAAGGCAATTAGAGATACATCACCCTTCACAATAGCCAAAAATGACATAAAATACCTTGGGGTAACACTAACCAAGCAAGTGAAGGACCTATATGACAAGAACTTTAAGTCCCTGAAAAAAGAAATTGAAGAAGATCTCAGAAAATGGAAAGATCTTCCATGCTCATGGATAGGCAGGGTTAACATAGTAAAAATGGCAATCTTACCAAAAGCAATTTACAGATTCAATGCAATCCCCATCAAAATACCAACACAATTCTTCACAGATCTGGAAAGAACAATACTCAACTTCATATGGAAAAACAAAAAACCCAGGATAGCTAAAAGAAACCTGTACAATAAAACAACTTCTGGAGGCATCACAATCCCCGACTTCAAGCTCTACTATAGAGCTACAGTAATAAAAACAGCCTGGTATTGGCATAAAAACCGACATGTGGACCAATGGAATCGAATTGAAGACCCTGACATTAACCCACACACCTATGGACATATAATTTTTGACAAAGAAGCCAAAAGTGTACAATGGAAAAAAGAAAGCATCTTCAACAAATGGTGCTGGCATAACTGGATATCAGCGTGTAGAAGGCTGCAAATAGATCCATATCTGTCACCGTGCACAAAACTTAAGTCCAAGTGGATCAAAGACCTCAACATAAATCCAGCTACTCTGAACCTGCTAGAAGAAAAAGTAGGAAATAGTCTTGAACGCCTTGGCATAGGAGATCACTTCCTAAATATAACACCAGTAGCGCAGACACTGAGACAAACAATCAATCAATGGGACCTCTTGAAACTGAGAAGCTTTTGTAGAGCAAAGGATACGGTCAACAAGGCAAAGCGACAGCCTACAGAATGGGAAAAGATCTTCACCAACCCCACATCTGACAGAGGACTGATATCCAGAATATATAAGGAACTCAAGAAATTAGACATCAAAAGGACCAACAGTCCAATTGAGAAATGGGCTTTAGAACTAAACAGAGAATTCTCAACAGAGGAATCCCAAATGGCTGAAAGACATTTAAGGAATTGCTCAACTTCCCTAATCATCAGGGAAATGCAAATCAAGACAACTCTGAGATACCACCTTACGCCTGTCAGAGTGGCTAAGATCAAAAACACTGAAGACACTTTATGCTGGAGAGGATGTGGAACTAGGGGAACTCTCCTCCACTGCTGGTGGGAATGCAAGCTTGTACAACCACTTTGGAAATCAATATGGCGCTTTCTTAGAAAATTGGGAATCAATCTCCCCCAAGATCCAGCTATACCACTCCTGGGCATATACCCAAGAAATGCTCAATCATACCACAAGAGCACTTGCTCAGCTATGTTCATATCAGCATTGTTTGTAATAGCCAAAACCTGGAAACAACCTAGATGCCCTTCAACTGAAGAATGGATAAATAAATTGTGGCACATATACACAATGGAATACTACTCAGCAGAGAAAAACAACGACATCACACGGTTTGCAGGCAAATGGATGGATCTAGAAAAAATCATCCTGAGTGAGGTAACCCAGACTCAGAAAGACAAATATGGTATGTACTCACTCATAGGAAGATGCTAGATGTGGAACAAGGATGACTAGACTGCTACTCACATCACCAGTGAGGCTACCTGGAAAACGGGACCCCAAAAAAGACACGGAGAAATGGACAAGATCTACATGAATAGCCTGGTCATGAGTGGGAACAATGAAGGGCGACAGTCGAGGGAAAGAGTGGGAGATCCTAGCTGGATCAAGAAAAGAGAGGGAGAACAAGGAATAGGAGACCATGGTAAATGAAGACCACATGGGAAGGTGAGAAGGGGAGGAAGCAGAGAGCTAGGGAGGCCCACGGAGATCCACAAAGATACCCCCTCAAAAGACTGCTGGCAATGGTCGAGAGACGGCAGGAACTGACCTACTCTGGTGATGGAATGGCCAGACACCCAAATAGTGATGCCATAAACCCCATCCAAGGACTGAGGAATCTGAAGGCAGACATCCACGGCTGGGCCCCTGGTGGAGCACTGGGAGTCTAATTAGTGAGTATGAAGAGGATTTATATGAGCGAGAATTGTTGAAGCCAAGGTTGGATAAAGCACCGGGATAAATAACCAAATGAATGGAAGCACAGGATCTATGAACCAAAGGCTGAGGGGCCCCCAACTGGATCAGGCCACCTGAACGGGTGAGACAGTCAGTTGGCTTGATCTGTTTGGGAGGCAGCTGTGCATTGGTGCCAGGTCCTGGGCTCGTTGCATGAGTTGGCTGTTTGAATCCTGGGACTTATGCAGGGACACTTGGCTCGGTCTGGGAGGGGGGAATGGACCTGCCTGGACTGAGTCTACCAGGTCAACCCCGGTCCTCGGGGGAGACCTTGATCTGGAGGAGGTGGGAATGGGGGGTGGGCTGGGGGGAGGGGTGGGCGAGAGGGGGAGAACAGGGGAATCTGTGGCTATTATGTTGAACTGAATGGTGTTGTAAAATAATAATAATAATAATAATAATAAAAAAAAAAAAAAAAAAAAAAGAGTCAGGATCAGCCGGGCGGTGGTGGCGCACGCCTTTAATCCCAGCACTCCGGAGGCAGAGGTAGGTGGATCTCTGTGAGTTCGAGGCCAGCCTGGGCTACCAAGTGAGTTCCAGGAAAGGCACAAAGCTACACAGAGAAACCCTGTCTCGAAAAACCAAAAAAAAAAAAAAAAAAAAAAAAAAAGAGTCAGGATCATTGTAGAAAAGTGGGCAGGAAGAACATAAGACTGGAATATAGGGAGAAAGGCTAATAATTACTATTCTCTGGCTGGCCTGTACAGTCATGTGCCTGACCAAAAATTCTCCTTTCTTCTAGGCATTTATTTGCTTATTAGTTGTAAATGAAAAAATAATTCCAAAGAAATTAGTCACTCTTCTGTAATATTTATCTATAAATAATAATTTCCTTAGATTAACAACATTAGAGATGTTAGCTCATCCTTTCAGTTTTGGAACTTTTTTTAGGACAGCAATATAGGAAACAAGTATTATGCAGAATATAGAATTAGATATGATGTCTTACTCCCTTCCCTGGAAGAAACTTGAAAGTTGAGAAACATTGCACTAGTCCCTTGGTGTGATTCAACTTGGAGAACAGTATTCTCACAGTTGGACTTTCCACCTTCTGTTTATAAATTAAAAAGAAAGGACCTCGTAGTAAGAAGAAAAAAAAACTATTAAGCTTTGCAACATATTTCCAACAATTCCAAAACAGAAACAGTTAGAGGATAATCACAGGTAATTTAAAAAAATAGTTGCTTGCAGTTTTTAGAATATAACACAAGTCTAAATGATCCTTTCAGGAAACTATCTAGTAGATTAGGACATATAAATCTAGGGAATTAATGGCAATTTTATTTGCTTTGGCCTCTCTGCATTCTAGAGAAAACCTATGAGTTTTTCCTACAATGTGACAGACCTCTAATGAGTAAATAAAATTTAAAAAATTAAAAGTTTCATCATTTTGTGACAATTCAAAACTTTATGTTTCTACCTGAGTTTTAAATGTCAGGGTCCTGTATAATTTTATTAATGAAATCCCTATGAGCTATGTCAACTAGACTGCGTAGAACATTGAGTCTGATCTTCAATATTTACAAAAAAGAACCTTCTTTTTCAGGTTGTCTTCCAGGAGCCTTAATTACAACAGCTGTGTTTTGCTAACTATTGGTAGAACATTCTGCCAGTAGCTTTGAAATATTAATGCAGTTAATCTTTAAAGAGCCTCCTGAGGTGGGTAATATAAGGTCATTCCAGTGGATTAGGAAACTGAGATTTACAAGGTTAAGAACTCACCCAAGGTTATATTCTGACTGGCAGATGCTGGATTTGATTTGAGGCTGATTCATAACACACACAGCAGTAACAATTTTGTTTGTGAAGTCATTGAAAGTTTTTTTTTTTGTTACTGTGAGGGAATATCTATGATTCTTTTTTTTTTTTTTTTTTTTTTTTTTTTTTTTTTTTTTTTTTTTTTTTTTTTTGGTTTTTCGAGACAGGGTTTCTCTGTGTAGCTTTGCGCCTTTCCTGGGACTCACTTGGTAGCCCAGGCTGGCCTCGAACTCACAGAGATCCGCCTGCCTCTGCCTCCCGAGTGCTGGGATTAAAGGCGTGCGCCACCACCGCCCGGCTTTTTTTTTTTTTTTTTACCTTTTTTTTTTTTTTTTTTTTGGTTTTTTTTCGAGACAAGGTTTCTCTGTGTAGCTTTGCGCCTTTCCTGGAACTCACTTGGTAGCCCAGGCTGGCCTCGAACTCACAGAGATCCGCCTGGCTCTGCCTCCCGAGTGCTGGGATTAAAGGCGTGCGCCACCACCGCCCGGCTCTATGATTCTAAATAGTGTGTGTGTGTGTGTGTGTGTGTTGACTACATTTTCCCATGTTTATGTGAATATCCTGAGTAATTTGGGGGACTTTATATCAGCCAGTATTATTTTTTCAGAAAAAACAAAATTAGATGGTAGCAAGTATTTACACAGGTGCCATAAACGTATTAGAAGAGAAAAGGAATTGATTGCTGCTAAACAATATAGATACTATATGACCCCCATTCCAGACCATGACAAACAAAGCAACTGTTACAATGAAATGAATCTCCTGACATTTTTGGTATCCCCCATACTTATTAAACAGTTTCCAATACACTGTACTGTATTAATTATACAATTACACCATGCATTGAAACCTACTATATAATTCACTAAAACATACTATTGCTAAAGCTACAAACGATCAATTGATCCTTCAGTGGGCTGTAATCTCTTTGCTGTGAGAGGATCTTACCTTGATCCTAGTATCTGCTGGCTGATTAGGGTGGTAATTATAGAAAAGTGACAGTGGCTATGTGATTTCTCAAAAGAAAAAGCAAAAGTAACAAAATTTGAACCATTGATTACTTCTTTTTTATATAAAAGATATCTGTAGTATAAAATTCTGTGTGACCATATTTTACACACTCTAGAACTTCTTTCAAAAATAGAGTCGACTCTCCCAGATGATGTTGTTGCCTCAGCAACTTACTTCGCCTAACATTCTGAATCCTCTGCTCTTATTTCAATTGTTCATAGCACTTTCCCTGGGAATAGATTCTAGCCCAAGGAACTGCTATGTATTTACTTATGTTCATCCACAAGATGTAACTCCTTGTGTTCAATTTTTTTCATTATTATGACAAAATCACTGACCAACAACAAACTAAAGAGGAGTCAGGGTGAATTTGAGCTCACAACTGAGGCTCCAATTTATCATGGCTGAGAGAGCATGGTGGCAGGAACATGAAGGAGTTGGGCACATTGTGCTCAGAGTCAGAGGGTGCTGCTGCTTGGCTCCTTTTCTCCTTTTTGTCTGTTCCTGTGCCCTGACATATGGGGCAGTGCTGTCCACATAGGAAGCAATCACCTCAATTAACCTAATCTAAAGACTCCCTTACAAATGTACTTTAACATTAATTTCCATAGTGAGTGTAGATGCCAACAAGGTGACAATCAAAATCATTTGTCATATTCTTCATTCCGTAAAACTTTATCATGAAATTGCCTTGAGAGAGGATCACATCTTTAGGCTACATGTTTTACTTCTAGTTCACTTTCTTCCATATTTGCAGTCCCAACCTTCCCTGAATTCTGAATGTCTCAAAGTCACATGCAAACGTGAGAATCAGTTTCTTCCAAATTCATATTAGTGCTGGTATTTTGACTCCCTCTATTGAATCATGAATATTCTTAGCATCTAGGCCAGGGAATTCTCTCTAAATATTTTTAGTTAACTTTATACTGATCTGTGAAAGGTGTTACTATCTACAATGTTGATAGCCTTATGAATATGTTTATTACACAGTAAGATTTAAAGGTCTAAATGACATTAACATTTCTATTCTACCCATGGGTGTTGTTTTAATAGGTATGAAAATAATAGCAGCGTCTATGATGGTAATCTCCATGACAGACTGAGCACTTAACTGTTAGCTGAAATACATGTTTCTCTGCTTTTGTTGGATAATTTATCATGATAAGAATAAAAATAACTAACACAAGGGTATCGTTTATCTTCATCAGACATGCTGGTGACTACCTGAGTTGTCAATAAGTAGCATTATTTTGAAATATAAGTTTTGGCTTTATTTGTTTCTGAGTTTTAAGTCTCAAAGCAGGCTTAAAATGTTCAGGAAACAATATTGTATATTCTCATCAAAGATTTGATGTTGTTTTTATTGTACACTTAAGAGATTTGGTATAATTCTTAATAATTCTCTGATTCCTAGAATGATAGGTGACTGTTGCTCTAACCTAAAATTAGCAACTTCATTCAATCACCATTGTAAGTTTTGCCTTTCCTTTGAAGTTTAAAATCAGTCACTGATGCCCTTCTAGACATGGCAGTCTTACATGGCATCTTCTAATATAAGGCTGTCTAGCCCTGATTGAAAATCTGCTCCTTAGTGTAGCGATTTACCACAATTATTTTTGCTAGATATTCCCATTGCAGCTTTGATATCAGCACTTGTTACCTCACTCTGGATTTTTTACATTTTAAAGACAGCTTTTCCCACTATAAGTTTTGGAAGTCAACATCCATTAGCCTCAAACATTGCCTGAAACCTTTCACCTGTTTCAATCTTCACAGAATTGAAGTGACTCAGTGGTTTATTTCCTAGATTGTGCTGTGGCTTAAGGGAATGTTGTGGTTGGCTTGGTTTTATTTCCAGACCATTAAAACTTTCTTCAAAAACATGCTCTGCCCTTTCCTTTCTCTCTCTCTCTCTCTTCTTTCTTCCTTACTTTTTAAAATCACTCACACATTCACTGGAGTCAAACATTTGATTTCCTCCAAGAGGTTTTTTTTTAAATTTGCATTCAAATTAGATGGTAGTAAGCACTCAGAACTTGGCAGTTTGCTATAAGAAGCCTTTAGCTTACAGATCATTTCACCTGTATTTTTCACCAGTCTCAATAATTTTTTTTGCATTTAAATAAAATGGGAGACATACCAAATTGGGGCAGGACCATTCCCCTACCCCCTACATCACATCTGATTAAGGCATCGCACCATAGGGAATGGGCTCTAAAGAGCCAATTTGTGTACCTGGGATAAGTCCTGTTCCGATTTCCAGGGGATCCAAAAACACATCAAACCACACAACTGTCACCCACATTCAGAGGGCCTCCTGCAGTCCCATGCAGGCTCCCCAGCTGTCAGTCTAGAGTCTTGAGCTCCCAATAGCTCAGGTAAGCTATTTCTGTGTCTACCCTGTGTTGACTACCCAAGAAAGGCCTTACCCCTTATGAGGAGGGGATGGGAGTGGGATGGGGGAGGCGAGGGGATGGGAGAAGTGGAGGGAGGGGGGACAGGGAGGAGGGGGGTTGTAATGTAAAATGAAAAAAAAAAATAATAAAAAAATATTCTGAGAAGTAAAATAAACAATTAATACCTAAAAGAAAAAAAAAAAGGAGACATAAGACTTAGAGAGCACTGGGAGATGACTAGCCCAGTTTCAATATTGATGTGCCTTGGGAATAGGAAGGCCCAAGGGAAAGGAAGGAATAAATGAGTACCTAGTCATTGAACAAATACTCTAGGCAAGACAGTCTTATCTGCCATCTTCAACATGGCAGTCAGAACATATCCAACATTTATTAAGGTTTCTATCTAGATAATCATCGTTCATGGCAACCCCGCAAATTATAAAACACCAGATATCACTGATCACTACTATATTATGATAATCATAAGTTGAATGTTGAGGTTTTTTATTATGAGTCAGAGATATAATGCCTGTATCAAGAAATTTATTAGTTTTAAACAGCAAATATTTCTTATATCAGAGTTTCTGCATCAAGGAATCTGGGTTCAGTTCAAGTGAGAGCCTCTGTCTCAAAAATTCTAAAAATTTTTGCTCAAGAATGAGGTTTTGATCACATAAAGCACAATTGGGGAAAGGTCTGCTTTGGCAGTACCCAGGGCCTCTGCAGTTGTTAGATGGAAGGTACTGTTTCTCAGTTAATTATTGGGCAAAGGAAGCTTAGTCCTTTGGTGTGTAAGAGTTTCCTATCACAGCTTACATCATGCTAAGTGGAATCACCCCGTCAAATGAGAGGGGTAATAAGAGCAGGTAAAAGGGAGGGAAAAAGAGGAAAGAGACTGTACTCAGTTTGTAATAGTGCCACTTTCGAATATGCTGGCTAATGAGATGATAAAGTTAGCATTGGACATCAGTGTTAGTGGCAAAATTTTTTTTCGTAGATGAAAGTTAATAAAATCTATTTGAAAGCCATTTTAAAATGTGAATGAAATAGAGTTAGTAAATGTCAGAAGTTTATTACATAAGCTGATGTGTAAGTTTAAACAACTAGTTAACCATATTTTAAAAATTAACTGAAATGCAAATGTTGGTTATGACATTTATTGGCGTTTCTATGACTTTTATTTCTGTTTTTCTTTGATTACATTCTTAGGCATAAGTTCATTTCCAGAGCTCAATTTATTATTTTTACTAAATCTTATTAAGTAGTATGAAAGAATACAAGGAAAAACAAGATGAAATATCTTCATTTAATACAAGACAAGATTGTCATCAGAGGCTTGCATTATTCAGGACATTCTAAGCAAATATTTGTTATAGCAACTGTAAAGACTTGGAAAGCTCTTTGGAAAGTTGGGTCTTGAATAATGCTCCAATTTTTATTATAAGATGAAGTAGAAAATATACCAAAAAACCCCCCAAAAAAACAAAAAGCCGGGAGAAAAATGTAGTAAATATTTCATAAAGAATAAACAGCCTGCCTGGAGCTTGGGAAGCTGATTCAAAAGATGTGCTGAGCTCTCAGAATGAAGAAGTAAGACAAAGAGAGAATGAGTGTACAGGAATAAAAGTGTGGATGCTGTGAGCCTACCAACATCTTAAAGATGGCCAACAGCATGATCAGCAGCATTGAAGGGCAACAATTGAGCGGACTTAGAAGGAAGAATGCTAATCTAAGAGGCTACTGCAGTATTTCCAGCCTGAATTACAATAATGCAAGCAAGAGTGACAGAGGATTTAGGTCCATAAAAAATATATTGATTAGGAGACATGAGAAGCATGCAGTCATGGGGGCACATGGGCAGACATAGGTTAAAGTTGAGTTGCACATCTCAAATGCAAGGATATTGATAACCTAATAAAGAAAGAAAGTAAATTGGAAAGTACTGTGCACATTGAATTTTCTGTTTTCTGATTTATTTGAAAATACTAAAGATAAAGAAGGAAGGTGCAATACCTTACTTGATTTTAAGCTTAGAAATTCTGGAGTGAGATAATAATTAGTGCTTGAGATTCATGAAAGAGGAATCAAAATCTTCCTAATGAATACAATAATCCTTTACTCAAGGGCAGATAGCACTAAAACTAGTAGCCATCTTTGACGAGAAACATTTCATTTCTATTGAAAGACTGAAAGAGGAAGAGGATCCAGTACTGTAAATGAAAAAAAAAATGTAGATAAACAAGACAGGTGAATGTATTGGGTCCTATGGTCGGAAGGGCAGAGACTGCAAGGAGGGTGTACCTGGTAACTGGGTTGTCAGCAGCAGTTTTGAGACAAAAGCTTCAAGGTAATATTGGAGACTATTTTCAATACAACAACCAACACTCCTGTTTTATATAATAAGCCCAGACTGAGCTTTGACTACATGGCTTAAATTTGAGAAATAAGAAATTCTGAGAAAGTGGAGGCAAGTAATATGATCTATTTCTACAAGTTTGGCAGCAAAGTAGGGGACAGATGGTGTGGGAGCTTGAAATAGTAGGCTCAAAGAGAGGAAATGAATAAATTGAGAATTTGTCACCTAAAAGTAAAGGGACTATGAGAGAGGAGGGGTTGGTGTTGAATATAAATGAAACTAAGAAGAATATGGAAATTTAGAATAGGCAGGGCCAAAACAACTATTAAAAGAGGAATGTTTGCAAGAAATCACCAGCCATCTTACATACAACAAGAGAAAGGGAAGTTCCAGGAATAAGCAGCATGTAAAGGAAACACCAGTTGGTTGGTTCTAATTCTAGTAATCTATGAAAAAAAAAAGACTACTGTTTGTTTAAGGGCTATTACTTGCCAGGACCCAGCTTAGTGATTTCCATGTACTAACTCATTTAAACTTGAACAGTTCTGTAGAGTGAGCATAGTAAAAAGCCCTGCTTTTAAATGCAGGAAACTGAATCTTCAGGGAAAGGAACTCGTTCAAGTTTCCAGTGAGAGGCAGTTCTCAGAATACAACCTATTTCTGGCTCAGTGGCCCATACTGTAGGCTACTATGGTAGGTGTATGAGATGGAGATGTCACCATGATGTCACTATGGACTCAGCGCAGTCTAGGAGGTAAAGGGACTCTCCTAGCAGCAGTGATGATTCCCTGGAAGCTTGACTTCAGAAGGCATTGGACTTAGTATGCTTTTGTAAATTCTAACAGAATTCAAGCAAGGAAGTGCTAGAGAATTCTAGGAGTTATAAGACCAATGTTTTAGAAGAACAAAGTGGAGAAAAATATAATGTGAAAGTAGATATTCATGTGAAATGACCGACAATAGAGTTCAAGCTGGAGAGGAAAAGAAGAGATGCTTATAGAGAATGTCTAACTGGATGGACAGGGAGCAAGCAAAGCCAGAGCATTGCAAGCACAAAGACAGAGCTATCAAGTTTGAGAACTTATGGAAATACAGTGAGGAGTTTCATGGCTTCACAAATAGGTGTCATTGTGGTAAGCATAGAACATACCAAAGTTAATTAATCAGTCTGACAGAAAAGGTTGAATGTGACTAAAATAGAATGGGGGGGGGGTCACTGCAGTCAGGAAGCGAAGAAATATGAGGCCAAGAGACAGGGGTGTCAGCCAGTGTACCAGGTTAACATCTCAGTTGATAAGCAGATGATGTTGACTTCAGATTTTATGCAATGAAGTTTGTTACTGCTTAATTTTGTTTGCGATTCATGATGCCTAATGACTGCTTGTTTTTAACTCCTTATTTTAAAATCTCTGACTTTTTTATGCCTAAGGAAGCACACATTTTAAAATCATTCTGCAAGCATGTAGATATATTTCAATACATGTGTTTCTGAAGGAAATTTGATTCCCCAAAATAGCTTCCAACAAAATTACGTTAAACATATCATTTCACAATGGTAATACTTACGACTGCATAAATTGTTTTTACTAGTATTGAAATGCAGTGGGAGCACAGTTACCATCTAAGAAATAAAGATCTGATTACAATTAAGAATGGTGTTCCATATGCTAGTACAATGGTAGGCACTTAACTCCCTTTTCTATATTAGGACTCCATTTGGTTTTCAGAATACTGTGGGTACGGGAATAGGATATGTCCTTATTTCAACAAAGCTTAACTATTTTTTAAACATTTAAAGATTACTTACCTATGGAATGTTGTTGATACAGGTGCACAAGTGTGGAAGCCACAGGCCATGTATGGAAGCTAGCTATGATTGTCCCATAACATGGCCCTGTTATGATCAAACTCAGGTTATAAGTCTTGGTAGTGAGTGCCTTTACCTTCTGAGGCATTTCACCAGTCCCCAAAACTTACTTTTTCCAAATTATTCTTTACTTTAGTTGTTTCTAGTTTACAGTGGTCATTATCGATCCTCAGGCGACAAATTATTATTATTTATTTGAAAATGTGGGCAGTTGTATTATTTGTTTGTTTTCCAGTCATAGTTATTTATGTAATAAATCTACCATCACACACTTCCTTGAAGAAACATTTTAAGATGATCAAAATGCAATGGAAGAAGCTAGAAGGACTTTTTCTCTAGTGATTGAAGATGGGAGAAGTTATGATTAGTGCAGTCTGGAACAGAATTTCCAAACTAATCATGTCAGACAGGAAGGAAACAAAAATCGTGACTTTTTTTAGGAGCTAGTATGAAGTAATGTGTAACATTTACCCATTTAAAAGAACAGGGGGAAGCACAGTTGTTATTTCTGAAGATGCAGCTGCTGTCTGTCCTAGCTTGTACATGGTCTACAATGTCTTGGAAAGAATGGGTAAGAATGAGGTTGTTAATTTTTAAGTAACTCAGAATGCACTGTTCATTTTTTATGAGTAGAAGAAAGTTAAAGTATTGTAACATTCGAATTAATAGTTGACAAATACACAAAATCTGCAGCATGCCAAACTGTGGTCTGAAATGTAACACCTGATGGACAGCAAGGTAATTCAATGAGAACAGCACATCTCATTTTCTGAGGGGAATTATTTCTTGGAAAGTGAAAACTAATGACAATAAAATCAAGGCAGGCTACTTTCTGCTTGCCATTATAAATAATCATCACAGTTTTGGAAATCAGCCACCCAGGCAACATGAAGTCGCTATAACAACTTCTCCTGCTACCTGTCTATCTTCCCAGTGGCCACACCAGTGCTTAGCTAATGTCTCAGATAGGCTCTTTTCTTTCAGCACTTAGTGCACACAAATGAAACTTAGAGTCTGGACAGAAGAGAAGGTAAAGCACAGGAAAGCCTAAGGAAGTGTTTGTCAAATCACCTTGTTCTTGAGTAAGATAAAAGCTTTCTAGAATATGTGACGACAAGGGATTTCATTGTCGCACACTCATGGGTAGCATCTTGTTTGCCACAAGTAAGTGCCCAGTCCACGCCTCCCTTCTCACCTCTCTCCATCTCTATGCATCCTTCCATACTGCAGAGTGAATGCAACAATGGAAGAGAACATCTCCCCTGCTGTTGACACAGTGAGTAATACAAAGACAAGGAAGCTCTCATTGGATTACAATTGACTCAACTAAATTTCCTGGAACATCAAAATCTCATTAAAAGATGCCATTGAGAAAGAATGTAACTTAAGATTCTCTCAATTATGGATTTGGGCCAACTGTAATTTAATACTTTGCATCCAGACAGGGTGAGAGAAACTGTTAACTCACACATGCCTGTGCTATATTGCTCAGAGTTGTTTTACATCTATTTACTACATGAAAGGACCCTTCTGTTTGCTCTGTAAGGGTTCCCCTGCAGATTTAAGGAAATCTATAAAGTGAATTTCTCAGTGAGGCACTATCATCAAGCTGCCAGCTGGTTTTCAGGATGTAAACAGAATCTAAAGCTGAGGTGTCTACATTTCAATGAGACAGCACTATAAAACCTATGATCACACTGGCTTTCAGAATGGTGACTGTCAATTAATGCTAGTATAGCGCAATAGATACTTTCAAGGCACTTACTGTGAAAAGCAAGGATCTATGCAAGACTTAACAGTTGGTCCAGAGTTACCTTTAGGTTTGATGAGGAATTCAGGCCTGAAAATAATTTGCACCTGATTTTGAAAGAGAGGCCCCTGGTGTGAAGAGGATGGTTCTAATCTTCAAGCTAACTCTTTGTGAGTTTCTTTCCTTTTACTGTCTGGTCTGATCACCAGAAGCCAGTGAGAGAGGAAACGCTACCATATCTCTTCTATTTACTGAGAAGATCAGGAAGGATACTGCATTCAGTCTTTCCTTTCTTGAGGAACCAGGTAAGAAATAGCTACCCTTTGCCCTAGGAATTGGAGGTAAACACATAGATCACATTATAAGCCAGCATTCAGACTCTTATAGAAATGACTTTAGAGCCCTGCTTTCTTTTAATTCTCTGTAGTCATGATGTACATGACTTCTATATATTTGCTGAACTACTAAGTTGCCATAGTCATATATTTACAAATAAAAGGAACCTCTGTTTAATCCAAGGATTAGAAATAGTGAAATGTTTCAAATATTTGAGGACAAATAACACATCATAGTATTTCAAACTGTATCTGCATAGGGAGCTTTAAGTTAAGACAGAGATTCTAGGGGCAATTCATCTTTAATGCCTTTTGTAGATGTGTAAGTAAACTGAGGCACATGTGTAATATCAGGGTCCTCCCCAACCTGGTCCCCAATATCCAGCAGCTATTTCCCAAATAGTTGACTCGGATTTTTAATATTATTTATAAATGCTCAGTCGTTAGTTCAGCCTTATTACTAACTAGCTCTTACATTTAAATTAACCCATTATTCTTATCTATGCTTAGCCATGTAGCATGGAACCTTTTCACAGCACAACATTCTCATTTTGCTTCCTTCCTTTGCATCTGGCTGGCGACTCCTGACTCTGCCCTTCTCCTTCCCAGTTTGACTCTCCTACCTAATTTCCTTTCCAGCTACCAGCCTGTCAGCTTTTTATTAACCTATCAGAGTAATACATATTCATAGTGTAGAAAAGGATTATCGCACAGCACACATGAAATTAAGCACATCTTCAGGAAAGGTAACAAACCAAAAGCTGGGTCTAGAACCAACATCATTTAATTCTAGCCTAATAATGTTTTCTCCTTTAAAAAGAGACCTGCAATGTTTTAAAACCAAACAGTGAGACTGTAGAAGACTTTTAAGCCTCTCAGTGCCCAGGATGCTGGAGTGAAATGAGTCCCCTGCAGCAAACAGTGGTGGATTATAGGGAAACATGGCACAGTCCTCTTCAAAAAAGTTAAGCTTTTGACAGACAAGGTGGAAAATTACAACCATTGGTATATGTTACTGATAGGTACAGCCACTTGGCTTCTAAATGTCTCCATTCTTATTGGTGCCTGGATTTAAATATGACACATGGGTTCTGTTTAATAATGTTAATGTTTGGGCAATAACTAACCACATATATAATACTAACCTCCTAATACTAGAGTACAACTAGAAATTCCTTTGGCCTAATATTAGCACAGCTGCCATAATATCATAGTGAAAGGCATTATCTGCCTGTGTCAGTATTGGAATAAAAAGTTTACCACTTTCCCAGTCATAACAAAATACAACATGCACAGATATATATGCTACACAATACTTGACTATTAGGCAAGTGACTAAGTTCCTTATTGCTTCCTAAACTTTGACTCTTGACCCTACATGGGGTTGGATTACTGAATGAGGGGGCTGATCAAATTGTGGCCACGGTAAAATGTCTATAAATGGACAATGACCAGAAAATAACTAAAAAAATCGGTTTCAAAAATTGGCTCATCACGAACCAGAACTTTTTCCGGAAGTGTTCACCCTGTTTTTGCATCCTGACTTTGCCGCCTTGATTCTGAGCACATGGCATACACACTTTGAACTGGGCTTGCTGTTATGTCTTACCCTGCTGCTATAGGCTTCACAAAGCATCCTGACTTGGATTACTGTATGTTATAAATTGCAGTGACTTGGTGGACATTCAAAGCTTCTTGTTTTTATAGAAATATAGTGATTTATTCATGAAAAGTAGAACTTCAATATTTTCCTACCATAGTTACTTAACATACAGCAACATATCTGTATTGTCTTGGAATGTTTGTTCATTAAAACTGCTCTTTAAGGTTCGTTAAAACAGTCTTAAAAGGATTTTTGGCTTGGGATTAGGAATGAATTTCCAAGAACTTCTGAAATAGCTTTAAGCATACTTCTGCTGTTTTATGCTATTTATGTGAAGAAACATTTCAGCATCAAAAATTATAAAATCAAAATATCAATCAACTCTGAAAATGTTGAGGAGGCTTTATATCCCACAGTATCAAATATTGAACCAAGATTTAATTATTTTCATGAAAATAAATAAGCATGCCCCTCACATTAGTGCAAATTTAAGTTTTTCTTTAATAAGTGGAAAATTATATGTAGAGCAAATAGTTTTAAATTTTTATTAGATTTATTTGTTTATTTTGTATGTATGTATGCATATGCATGCACATGTGTGTGGGCACACAAGTAATACATGGCATGTGTGGAGACCAAAGACAACTTGAAGAAGTTGGCTTACTAGTTCTTCCATGTGGATCTCAAAGATGGGGATCAAGTTAAGGTACCAAGCTTGGTAGCAAGTACCTTTATCTGCTGAGACAACCCAAATAATCACTTTAAAATATTTTTTTCTTTTGGCATATGGGATAATAATTGGAAGAAGTTTAAAAAGGTCTGTCATATGGTATACTTTTCATAATTTTAAGGTTTACATCTTCTTTTTTTAAAAAGTTTCAGGGCTGGCCAAGAAAAATAGACTTTTATTTATTTATATTTTATTTTTATTTATAGATTTGTGCATATCGAATATATCTCTGTGTTACAACAATAATAAAAGAGAAAAAGGCTATGAACTTGAGAGTAGAGAGGAAACATTTGAGGGATTATAGAAAGGGTACCTGAAATGGGTTGATGAAGAAGAAAGGAAGGCATAATGCCATCCTATTTCAATTAAAACATATTTTAAAAAAAGATTTTGAAAGGAGCAGGTAGGATTGGGGATGTGGCACAGTTGACTAAGCACTTGCATGCATTGAGGGTTTGAGTTCAGTTCTCCAGAACTCACTTAAATTGATGTAGTTGGAGATATACCTCTGTAATTCTAGAACTGGGGAGATTGGGACAAGATCCCTGAGGCATGGAGGCATACCTCTGTAATTCTAGAACTGGAGAGACTGAGACAAGATCCCTGGGGCATGTTGTTCAGCCAATCACGGTGAATTGATGAGGTTTAGGTTCAATGAGAGATCCTGTCTTAAAAAATAACTTGAAGTAAGATTACCCAGTGTTGGCCTCTGGCCTCCACTTGTACCCACATTCACACATACTCATATTCACATGAATACATAAATATACACATGCAAAATATCTTTACTATAAAACAATATGCCATATTATATTGGCAGCAAATTCATAAATTCATGTTTCTATATCTTTGATTGTATTATTTTTACCTCTGCTTGACTTAATCTCACGTGGTTTTGTTGACCATGGCCATAAAAATCCCTGGGCTGGGTATAAATACAGATAGATAGTTCATGATTGAGATTCATAATAGGCTCTTAACTAGTTTTGTGTAAGTGTTACTGCATGTTGTTGACGTAGTATAATGTTAACCCAGCAATTTCCTACTTAAATCATTTTTCTATATTCAACATATGACCATATGTAATCATTTATATCTGACAATTACAATACAAATATGTAAACATACATAAACACTTATGCTTATACACATGTTGTTTGCAACTGAAGTAAGATTGTGATTATTTTCATATTCACATTTCCTCCTCTTCATATTTTAAACCCATGATTTTGAAAGAAAAAAAATACGTTCAGTTTTCTTTGCCAAAATAAACTTTAGGAACTGAGCTGAAAGTTAATTTTAGCTATTTGACATATGATCTTATTTTAGGTGTGTGCTGTAAGAGCAACTTACAAAAAAGAGATTTTGGAATCTCTTTTGGTCTTAATTTTGCAGAGGAATCCATATAAATCAAAAGTTGGGCCTTGCAAGATTGCTCAATGATGAATGTGCTTCCAACTGAGTGTGGTAACCTGAGTTAAAACCTTAGATCCTGCACGGTGAAGGGCACAAGCCCACTCTTGAAAGTTGCTCTATGATCTCCACATGGACTCCCACACATATACATACACAACATAAATAAATAAATAATTGGAATAAGACATTTTAAAAATAATAAGCTGACTGAGATAGCTACACAGCTACTTAATGTGAGAGAGGAAGAAATTACAAAGCAATTTTCAGTTTTTTACCTCTGTATAGAATATATTTAACATGCACACACACCAATCAACACTTATTGTTAGGACTCTTTACACATGCCAAAGTGAGAAATCATCTCAATAGCAATGCCGAATTTAATGATATTAAATTATATTAGATCATATTTAAGGCTGACTATGGGATGCTGGGTTTGAAACTATACCTCATTCTGTTAACCTCTTGTCCTTCTTGATGTTGCCTGCACAGACTACAGGGAAACGTAACTTGGGTCATTTTGGCTTTCATATCTATTTCTATGAATTAACAAACAGAATTGTCGAAGTGATCTATGCTACCAGGTGGGCACATGTGTGCATCAGAGACAAATTACACCTTTCCAATCGTTCCTCTTAAGGTTTCTCTTTCCATTTCTATCCTTTCTCTCCTCTCTTACTTTTTGCTCCTTCTTTTTCTTTCCCTCCCTTCCCTTCTCTGTTTTCATTACATTCTCTACCTCTTCGGTTCTCCTCCCTGCTTCATACAGCCCTGTCTTCCTCCCTCCTTCTTCTGGTCTGTTCTTTCTTCCTCCTACTCCTTCTCCATCTCTGTCTCTCTATTTGTGCCTATTTTTGTGTCTGTGTCTGTCTCTCTGTGTCTCTTTCTCTGTCTATCTCCCCCCGCCCCCCCGCCGGCCTGCAGGGTCTCATTCTGTAATAAAGCTGGCCTAGAATTCTGGAACTCACTATGTAGCTCAGGTCAGCCTCAAAATCACAGCAATCCAATCTGCTTCAAGCTCTTAAATACTACACTGGAAGTTTCTTTACTAGATCACATACCACTGACATTACTACAGTATAGAAGCCATTTTTTTTGGTACTGTTTGCTATAACACTAACTTCTATGGCCAAGTGGCAAAGTGTCTGATCATCCTGGTAAGATTTTGGGTTAAATATTGTGAGTTCAGATGACTCCTTTAGCAAAGGAAGAAGGTAGTTGGGTATTTAGAAATTTCCTACACACCTCCAAGTTCTCCTTTCTGTACCACCCTAAGTATACTAGTTGAAAATTGTTTCATGGGATTACAAAATTTAACACTTAAAACAATAATCAAAACAATAATCCACTTAGAATTGTTTTCCTCAACAAAGAGAAACGATTAGGAATGTAATACGTTAATCCAATTGTGTTCTACTCATAAAGAGATTTGCCTCCTTAGCTGCTGCTAGTTTTCTCTCCCTCCTCTTTGCGTATTCTGGGGTTCAAACTCAGATCTTCAGTTGCAAAAATTTCTATCTTAGTTTTACAGTGAAAATAAATTATAGGAAGTATAGATGATCTGATTTTTGAAATGATAGAATTACATTCTATCTCAATATTCTCACTGTTCTTGATTTTTCCTGTATAACAATATCAGAAAAATATCTACAACTTAAAATGCTGAAGATACAGAATTTTGAGAAAGAGTATATTTAAAATAAACAACAGGGGTAGTTATAGATGGTTTGTGTTAAGAGATATTAAATCGTTTTGCAATTTTAATTAGAAGGAGAGACTATAGATAGAAAACATCTAGATCATGGGGCTCTCACTGAGGAACTATGGCTCATCTGAATGAGTTCTAAATATTTTCGGAGATTTTTTTAATTGTTTCATTGAGACATAAAAAGAACAGAGCCTAGAATAGGAGTGATTGTTTGGACTTCATGATGGCTTCCAAAAAATATGCCCATCTCCTAAACCTTAGAATGTTATCTCATTGGGGAAAAAAAGGACCTTTGCAAATATAAGTTAAAGAGCTTGCACTGAGTTGACCCCATAGAATCCAGATGGGACCTAAATCTAAAGATAGCTCTTTTTCTAAGAGATTCAGAAGGTGACTGTCACACAGTCAAGACGGCAATGCCACAGGAAACATGAGGAACTAGAATTACTGCCTCAAGCTACTAGAGGCAGGAAGAACTAACAAGGGGAAATGCCCTGAGAGGCTTCTGAAATACAGCAGATGCCGAGACTGCCAGCATTGCATCGTCAGAAATGTTTGGGGGCTAAGTTGGTGGCGATTTTTTATAACAACTATAGAAAACTCATACAGGTCCACTTGACAACCTTGTGTCCTCTTTCTGCTTTCTTCTGGAATCTGAGACCCTGCTTTGGGTCCACTGCCCTCATCAGCCCTATGATCCATCTCATGCCTTCTCATTCTTCTTGGGGCTTCCCTGCTGTAGCTGTGGGCAGCCACCCAGGCATCCTGAAGGCTGTGAATGGCTAACCAGCAGAGAGACCACAAGTAGCTCAGATCTAAAGAAATCCCAGATATTAATAATTTAAAATTTCTCCTGGACCCTGCAATACATTCCATTGTGTCATAGGCAGCCAAGTAGGCCAAACTTGGTCATAATATGATATTAGAAATAACAACTTTTGTATAAATGAAACATTTGTTATGTTCTTAATATACACCCAGTTTTATAGAAGCACAATCTACAGATATATTTGGGGAAGTTTTTTTTCTTGGTTCAGAAATTTACAAAGACTAGTTAATGATATTTGAATTTGGCTGCTCACTAATCAAGTTTGATTTGCTGTCAACAATCAGTGATGGATACTTCCCCAAACACACATTAGTGATCCTCAATGGTAATATTTGTACTTATAGTCATTCTCTTCTAGGTACAAAATCCTGAATACTTAATTATATCTTTCTAGTCTTGAAACATATCCCTGCTTCAAATACTTTTCATATATATTTCAATTACTTTATAGCTAGGTTGAGTTATATTGAGTTTTAAAGGTTTAATGTTGGTTGGTTATGTTGTATGTAAATTGGTAAGTGAGTTTTTTCAAAGTATTGGGGCATAGTAATGCAGAATTGTATTGTAACACAAAAATGGCTACTGACTTGTATCAAGATATAACTTTATTTGCATGCTTGATATCCAGGTGAACTGTAGAATCATCCAATAATGTTTTCTGTCTCCTGTAACCACTGACAAACCACATCTGATACTGATATACAGAGTGAAGTTCTCTCACTGCTCTTCTAAATGCAAACAATCCACTTTATTTTCACTAGATGCTTCTGGAAATATATAGTAGATAAATGAAGCAGTGCGAAGATCAAGAAAATTCTTAGCTACTTAGAAAGTTAGAAAGTTCTGGGCTAGTCCAAAAAGATTGAAATGATAAAAAAGAAAGACAGAAAGGGAGAAAGAGAGAGAGAGAGAGGGAAAGAAAGAAAGAAAGAAAGAAAGAAAGAAAGAAAGAAAGAAAGAAAGAAAGAAAGGAAGAAAGAAAGGAAGAAAGGAAGAAAGGAACCAAGCCAATATAAAAAAATGAAAATGATATTCCAAAGGGATTATAAATAGTATAAATGCAACCTTCTGTCCTCAAATAACATGAACAGCAAAATATAAAAACTAGACTTGGTTTGCTGTGTCAATTTCACTACTTTTTGCTCTAGTTAGTATTTTACAAGTCTTTTTATGGAATTTTACTTGCTAGTGTTTTCTTTGATGGTGAAGTCCATAGGGATTAGTATCATATTTAAATAATTCTCTTTGTACAGACCTTAATATAGCACAATTGCAAAATTAGTACTTTAAAATTCTTTTTGATGAGTGAGTGAAGTTATGCCTAAATCCCTGATAAAAATCACCACATTTCTAAATTACATAAAGGCTATGTTTAAACCTTCTAAAATGGGACAATTAGTAAAAACTAAGATTCAGAAAGACCCTTCGGGGGTTTACAATTCTAGTGAGCATTTTTCACCATCAAAAACGAGTGTTTATTTTGCAGAGCTATTGGTGTTATAGTGCTGAAGTGTTTGAAAGGAAAAACAGCACAATGCCATAGCTGTTCATAATGGTAATATTTTATGAACCTCATTATTTTTTCATGCAGAGCTTTCTTGTGAATAGAGATAATATAAATCACACCACGATTTACTAGGGGACATTATGGGTATCCTTTGAATAAAACTGAAGCAAATATCTCAAGGGCAAAGTCATGATCTCCAGCGATGGAAAAGAAATATATTTGGAAGGATAACAATAAAAGATAAGAGGTATAAGTGGCAGAAAGTTAGAATGAAATTTTTATTTAGACAAAGAATGATACCAGTATTTTTGAAAGAAAATCCATCCAGAAGAACAACATTCAAGTCTAGACTAAGTTGAGATTTCTTGGGAAAAATCTTGGTCAGTGATAAAAGAATTGAGTGGAACACCAAGGACTCTAGACCCATTCATTGTCATGAAAAAGGGGATTTACTTTAAGAATTCTGATGTTGTGTGCCCCTCTAACATTAAACATATAAATAGTATAAATGGAAGAAGAGGAGTAAAGTTAGCAGGTTCTACATTTATACTTTCAAGTATTACCCTGTTTTAACTCGATTTATGGTTTTTAGGTCAACAAATGTTATTTGAACCTAAGAAATTAGCACAAGAAAACATGAGTTTGTCTTGAAGAGGGAATGTTTTCATATGAGTCGGGGGCATTTCTTTTGAGTGGTCACATGTATATTAACTTCTAACATTTCAAATTACTTGTTTGAACTAACTCATATCTTCAATCTCTGATATCATTAAACTGGATAGTAAAAAAAAAACTGTGTAAATTTAATGTCCAAATTGTACTATTCACGTTAAGTACATAAGTTATTAATATTAAAAATGTCATAGGTAGTGAGCTGTTTTTGCAACAAGGTATGGTAGACCCTCAGCCAGGTGATCCTGTTTTCTGAACATCCTTGGATATGGCTGACAATCTTTTGTCCTTCACATTTATTCTAGTTATTGCTTTAGAACTGATCTATATAGTTATACATGGATAACATTTTTCTTGGCTGCAACATCTGACCTTTAGAAGTTATCTTTTGGCATGTCTATGGGAATCTGAAAGGCTATTTGGCTTCATACATGTCAACCTGAAAGGAGTTTACAAATCTTAATCAATGGGAAACATGGGCCAAAACACAACTTGTCAGAGGGTTGACAGAAGATGGATTCCCTTGTTCTACTCACCGTATCTTTTCAACAGTCTTTTGTAGTAAATGCTATTATTGTTTTTTCTACTTTAAACATGATAAGAGCAATGTTTAATGATGGAAAGCAGAATGCTCAATGTCTCTTAATCAGAAATTTAGAGTATGGATTGCATGCTTACATACAGCAGAAATGCAGCAGGGTTTCATGTGCTAGTTGGAGAGGTTGAGAAAGCCACAGTGGTATATACAAGGGATCACACTACACACATGAGGTATGTAGCATGTGGTATCTTTTAACTCAGTGTCATTAGAAGACTATCCAGATGGTGACTTGTACCTATAGCCTCTCTCTGACATGTCTATAGTAGCTTTTTGTTCTTAATTAGATATTATTATGAGACCTTCAAGATCTGTCCTAATGCAAATTTGGAAGTTAATATGTTAAGCTATAAAAAGTGTGCAAGTTGTCCACTATGTGAGAAAAATAGTTTTAAAATAACAAAGTCTCTTTAGCTCTTTGTTTCTTCCTTTTCTCATGTGGTCTTCATTTACCATGGTCATTCATTTACCTATTCCTTGTTCTTCCTCTCTTTTCTTGATCCAGCTAGGTTCTCCCGCTCTCTTTCCCTCGACCCTCGCCCTTCATTGCTCCCACTCATGTTCAGGCTGTTCATATAGATCTCATCCATTTCTCTGTGTCTTTTTTGGGGTCCTGTTTTCCAGGTAGCCTCACTGGTTATGTGAGTAGCAGTCCAGTCATCCTTGTTCCACACTAGCATCCTCCTATGAGTGAGTACATACCATATTTGTCTTTCTGAGTCTGGGTTACCTCACTCAGGATGATTTTTTCTAGATCTATCCATTTGCCTGCAAACCTCATGATGTCATTGTTTTTTTTCTACTGAGTAGTATTCCATTGTGTATATGTGCCACAATTTATTTATCCATTCTTCAGTTGAAGGGCATCTAGGTTGTTTCCAGGTTTTGGCTATTACAAACAATGCTGATATGAACATAGCTGAGCAAGTGCTCTTGTGGTATGATTGAGCATTTCTTGGGTATATGCCCAAGAGTGGTATAGATGGATCTTGGGGGAGACTGATTCCCAATTTTCTAAGAAAGCACCATATTGATTTCCAAAGTAGTTTTACAAGCTTGCATTCCCACCAGCAGTGGAGGAGAGTTCCCCTAGTTCCACATCCTATGCAGCATAAAGTGTCTTCAGTGTTTTTGATCTTAGCCATTCTTATAGGCGTAAGGTGGTATCTCAGAGTTGTTTTGATTTGCATTTCCCTGATGATTAGAGATGTTGAGCAATTCCTTAAATGTCTTTCAGGAATTTGAGTTTCCTCTGTTGAGAATTCTCTGTTAGAGGCCCACAGAAATCCACAAAGATACCCCCACAAAAGACTGCTGGCAATGGTCAAGAGACAGCCGGGTCTGACCTACTCTGGTGATGGGATGGCCAAACACCTTAATAGTTGGGCCAGAAATCCCATCCAAGGACTGAGGAATCTGGATGCAGACATCCACGGCTAGGCCCCGGGTGGAGCGCTGGGAGTTGAATTAGTGAGATAGAGGAGGGTTTATATGAGCGAGAATTGTTGAAACCAAGGCTGGATAAAGCACAGGGACAAATAACCAAATGAATGGAAACACATGAACTATGAACCAAAGGCTGAGGGGCCCCCAACTGGATCAGGCCCTCTGAATAGGTGAGACAGTCGATTGGCTTGATCTGTTTGGAGGCATCTAGGCAGTGGTACCAGGTCCTGGGCTCATTGCATGAGTTAGCTGTTTGAAACCTGGGACTTATACAGGGACGCTTGGCTCAATCTGGGAAGAGGGGACTGGACCTGCCTGGACTGAGTCTATCAGGTCGATCCCAGTCCTCGGGGGAGACCTTGATCTGGAGGAGGTGGGAATGGGGGTTGGGCTGGGGGGAAGGGGAGGGGCGCAGGAAGGGAGAGAACAAGGGAATCTGTGGCTGTTATGTAGAACTGAATAGTATTGTAAAATAAAATAAAAAGAAATTTAAAAAAATAAAAAAAATAACAAAGTCATGTACATAAACACAAAAAACACAGAGAGGAAACTCAACCAAAAGATATAAATGAGCTATAACGTCAAATTTCATTTTCAACTATTTTCTTTAAAGTTGTCTCTACTAGTAACTATAAGTGGTGTGAAATTTCAAGAAAAAAGTTTAATTAGCAGGAAAGCCTTCTCATGTGAATAGTCTTGAGAGTATTTAAGGGGCAAAGCAACTTCTACAGCAGAACTCCAAGTTTAGCTTTCTAACTTTAGTCAGGATATAAAGAAATAATTATATATCTGGCTTAGTCATAATTGCACCATCTTCTCTCTCATGAAAGGCTACAGATTGTATAACTACAGTTATTGATTTTCCACATCAGACATTTTAATTGAAAGGTTAAGAGTAAGCTGCATCAGCACACTTGGAGGTTACTAATTCTGCATTAAATAATTTGAGACATAAAGTCTCTCAGTAGACAAAAGGCTCTGGATTTTATAGGAAATATTTCACTTCTTGGAAATGGGGCATTGCTTTCACGAATCAAGGATATAAATTTAAAACCTGTACCAAAATAAAAGATCTGAACTCCATGAATTCTTAGATTATAAATAAGAATGTTAAATCATTTTTTGTTTCTGTACATGTTTGTGTTATAGACCACACAAGACCTTACTGCCACTTTGTAGCTAATATTGCTTAATTGACATTGACATCTGAGGTATTAGGATTAAGTTGGTGTTAACATGGTCATTAGTAGCTATTGGCATCCAGACGCTATGTTTCAATCCTCAGTCCTAAAACTCTTACAAAACAAAAGATCAATACTCACTATTCATTTGTCAGCAATTACTGATATTCCCAAGGCAGATAAGTAGCAATAGAAACTAATAACTCTCATCATCATTAGGGTTGAAAATCATCTAAAAATTATAACCAGAATAAAGGTGATTCAGGGGAAGAAATGAGTTGTATAAAGACATATTAAATATCAGGGACTAGGAAAGATCAAACATTATTAAGTCTAGACAGGGCTCACAAAGCTTTATGAGGAACTCTATAAATATCCTCAATATATTGAGTGATTACTGCTCTGCTTGAGCTATAAAACAAAATTAAACATGCAAAACTAAATATTTGCTGTTAAACTCTCATAACATTCTAATTATTTTTGTCAATATTTCCCAAGTAGGTTGTACATTACTTATACTTTTACTTTTCAGGAAGAACTTGGACATGCATAATTAATTAAATAAACCTTGAATTGTCAATTACATATCACAGTGAACCAACATCTGTTGTATGACTTTTCTTAGGAAAACATAGGCAAACATATATTCACCACAGATTGCGGACCAACGAGAGACCAGATCAGATAAATGATTTCACCTTAGTCTAGCCTGGTGAATCAGTGGGCTTATTAATGTTACTTCTGAGAATATTGGTGAAAATTTCCAGATAATAAATGATCCCAAAGCAGGTGTTTGGTCAAGAAGCCCACCCCAGCATAGGTGATGCCTCATCAGAGTTGCATCCCTGGGGTACCATGCCCAACTTGTAGGTAGATCCATCAGTGTTTCCTGTCCTCTAATAATTTATTGTTGTTTATACAACCTTGTAAGAGTCCTTGTCAGTCTTTGCATTTTTGTAAGCTTCCCAAGTCTTATAAATTTGGAGAGTTTCTTAAGCCCTTCAAATCATAGTAACTTCCTGAGTCTACAAGCTTCCCTCTTAGCTCCAGGGTAGACCATGCTTCCATTCAATGGAAATAGTTATGTAACACAGCCAACAGTTCTTAGTTTGTCTGGAAGTTTGCAGTTCTGAAACCTCCAAGAAGCCTTCGTGATAACTTAGACTGAATTGGATTCCTTGTCTTTGTTCCCACAGCATACGGTATACATAGGATGTCTTAGGATATTCTATAGTGTTTTTTAAATTAAAAATTTTGATCACTGCCCTTTCAATCTCAGTGCTGACTTGTACAATCTTCTACTATTTCTCATACTTCTTACTCATATACTTTCCTGCTCATTCACACCTTACCCTCTCTTTTCCCTTTCTCCATTTCCTTATAATTTCACTGCATGTTATAGCCTTAGTTCTAAAAGTACCTAAATGCTACCCTTTCCCCATATGTATCCTACTGCCACTGGCTTTGACCTTATTGGGAGATACAAATGAAAAATACAAGTCTTCCCCTGCATGTTAACCTCAGCACTGTTGTTAATTCGTAACATCTAGTCCTTCATTTGGCTTTCCTGTTAAATTATAATGGGGAATATGAAGCAAATGAGGAAACCTCATTAGGAAGACAAGTTATCAAGAAGACTTGTGTGAAAGAAAACAAACCACAAAAAGAGTGAGAAAAGGGAAAAGAAAACCTGGAAGATAAATTCATCCCAATAGGCACACAAGACACTACCAAGAAACTAGGAACATGGGAGATAAGTCATCATATCATATCCACAAGGTTATGGTTCTTTAATACTAGAAACCAGAGGTAATGTGATAGCTGAAATGCTAGAGGAAGATTTCAAAGTTCTACTTCAAAATAGGACCAGTGACTGTATGCAGAGCTCAAATAATCAAATGAAAGAAATAAGGGAACTGATTAAAGTCTAAAAAGGAAGTTAGCCAGCTAAAAGTAATGGTCTACAGTTTTGTGGAGAAACGAAAGAGATATCTTGATAGAGGGTGCATTTCAGGGTTAGGGAGAAACCTGGATCTAGGGAAACCCTCAGGAATCTACAAGGATAACCCCAGCTAAGACTCCTAGCAATAGTGGAGAGGGTGTTTGAACTGGCCATCTACTGTAACAGCCCTTATTGGTGACTACCTTAATTGTCATCATATAGCCTTCTTCCAGTACCTGATGGAAACAGTTGCAGAGATCCACAATCAAGCACTGGGCTGAGATGCTTGAGTTGTAGAAGCCAAGGTGGGTCATGACGGGGTGGGGTGGGGTAGGGTGGTGACCCACAGGTATAGCTGATGTGAGTTTTTGGGAGCTCATGTTCTCTGGAGCAACAGTTAGGGAACCTCCTTGAGACTGTGGAACCTACCTAGGCCCTCTGCATGTGTGTGACAGTTGTGTAGCTTGGTCTCTTTGTAAGTCTCCTAGCAGTGAGATCAAGATCTGTCCCTAGGCTTAGCTGGCTTTTGGGAACCTGTT
Source organism: Peromyscus maniculatus bairdii (assembly GCF_049852395.1). Taxonomy (NCBI): domain Eukaryota; kingdom Metazoa; phylum Chordata; class Mammalia; order Rodentia; family Cricetidae; genus Peromyscus; species Peromyscus maniculatus. The sequence goes on along the minus strand of NC_134857.1, from coordinate 94,750,507 downwards.
TCCCATGCTGTATTGCCTCCTCCATCCATGACTCAATGGGAGGAGCTTGGTCCTGCCTCAAACTTGATATGCCATGCTTTGTTCAAGCCCATGGGAGGCCTGACCCTTTCTGGATGGAGATGAATAAAAAGTGGAAGGGGAAAGGGGAGTACAGATGTAAATCAGAGAGGGGGAAGGGGTTATAACAGGAGGAGAAGAGGGAGGTGAAACTGTGGTCAGTATGTAAAATAAATAAAAAAAAACTGGTATTTAAATAAAATAAATAAAAAAGAAAACATGGAGGGAAAAAACAATAAAACTGAGACTACAAAAAAAACCCCAATAAAGTATTCAGTTAATCAAACTAAAAGAGAGCGAGAAGAAGAAGAAGAAGAAGAAGAAGAAGAAGAAGAAGAAGAAGAAGAAGAAGAAGAAGAAGAAGGAGAAGAAGAAGGAAGAAGAGAAGAAGAAGAAGACAAAGTCTACAGTCATATAACATGTGCTCAGGGAAATTAGAGCAAAAAATGTCCCATACTAGAGAAGTAAATGTATACCCAAATATAAGAGGCAGCTCTAACTCCAAATAGATATGACCTAATAAGAACCTTTCCTCATAGAACATAGTCAGGATGCAAAAAAATACAAAACAAAGTAGCACTGTTAAAAACTGCACTGGAAAAATACTGACCCCTACACAAAAGCAAATGCATTAGCTTTTATCACTTTTCTCATAAACAACCTAACATATGCATATGTGTATGTGTACACATACATACACAATGCTGTCTTTTTAAATTAAGGGAAAACAAGAACATGTCAAGATAAACACAAACTAAGTCAATGTATGACAACAGATATCGATGAAACACTCCATTCAAAATAAAGGATCCCCTGAAACACCTTCTAAATCTGAACATATGATATGACACAAATAAAGCCTTAATGACTACAAATACATCAGAATAGTTTCACTTTTTTATTTAAAAAATGTTTCTATTCATTTTAAATACCAACCACAGATCCCCCTCTTATACCTCCTGCTCCTTCCAGCCTCCCCCAAAAGGGTAAGGTCTCTCATGGGGAGTCAGCAATGCTGGTACATTCAATTGAGACAGGACCAAGCCCCTCCCCACTGCATCAAGGGTGAGCAAGGAACCCCACCATAGGTAATGGGCTTACAGAAAGCCAGCTTATGCACCAGGGATAAATTCTGATCTTACTGCAAGGAGCTCCTCAAACAGACCAAGCTACACAACTATCTCCCACATGCAGAGGGCCTTTTCCAGTCCCATTCAGGTTCCACAGCTGTTGGTCTAAAGTTCCTGAGTTCCTATGGGCTTGGTTTATTTGTCTCTGTAGATTTCCCCATCATGATCTTGACCCCTGCCCCCTTGCTCATATAATTCTTCTCTTTGACTGGACTCCTAGAGCTGGGCCTGGTGTAGCTATGGATCTCTGCATCTGCTTCCATCAGTTACTGGATGAAGGCTCTATGATGACAGGTATTCATCAATCTGATTACAGGGTAGGTCAGTTCAGGCATCCTCTCCACTACTGCTAGTAGTCTAAGCTGGGGTAACCCTTGTGGGTTCCTGGAAATTTCCTTAGCACCAGGTTTCTCCCTTACCCCATAATGGCTCCCTCTATCAAGATATTTCTTTCATTGCTTTCCCACTCCATTTCTCCCCCAGCTCAACCATCCTGTTCCCTCATGTTCTTATGCCTCATCTTCTCCCGTCTACTGCCCAGTTTACTCATGGAGATCTCATCTATTTCCCCTTACCAGGGTGATCCATGCATCTCTGTTAGGGTCCTCCTTGTATCCTAGCTTCTCTGGAGCTGTCAAAATATGTTGTAATAAAACTAGAACTCAACAGCAAAGGAAACAACATAAATTATTAGAGATGGAACAATAAATTTTGAGTGAACTATGGAAGATCAAAGAAATATGGGAGGAAACTAAAAATTTTACAACCTAGAATCAAGTTCAAGTGACAGAACAAATTACCATAACTTCTGAGATGCAGCTAAGACAATTATTTTAGGGAAGAGCTAATATCAACACATCTCAACATGTCCTCAAATATACAAAGAGAAGATGACCACCATTCTACCAGGTATTACTCATGCACTTGAACAACAAGATGAAGAAAGACATATTTCTATAATACATATAGGCACAAACCTTTTCAACAAATACTTTGCAATAAGAATGTATATGATATACAAGTTGATTTCATCCCAGGAATGCAAAGTTGGTTTAGGTTAAGCAAACAAATAATTGTATTATAGTTTAAAAGTAGGTTTAGGGACAAGTTACATGACTGTTATAGCAGAAGGGAAAAAGCCTTTAATAACATTCAACTTCCTTCTTATTTTTTGTAGAAAAATGGTAGAAGACTGTATCTAAATATAAGTACTATATACGATTAACCTATAGAAAAATTATCCCAAGTGAGAGAAGTGGAGCACTTCCTTTAAAATCTGTATGAAGTCAGGGTACCCACAGTCTTGACTCTCATTTATTATCATGCTTAAAGTATTAGATAGAAGAATAAGACAAGATAGAGAAATAAAATTTATATAAAAAAGGAAGTCAAATTATTGCTACAGTTGTAATCCATGGTCTTATACTTAAGACTCTAAAAGCTTCAGAAGAAAACTCTTAGATCTTTCGACAAAATAAGAGAATACAAATCAATATATAAACATTATTAGCATTTCTATGTAAAAACTAAGAAACTCAGAAAACTAGAAAAAAAAACAATTTACTCTAGCTTCAGCAAATATATCAGTAACAACAATAGCACAAGAGTAGGTCCTAGGAATATGCTTAACCAAGGAGGGAAAAGACAATAACAATGAAAACTTTAGGAAACTGAGGAAAAATTTGAAGGAGGCAATAAAAGATAGAAAGACATTCGTAGTCATTGGTTGGAAAAACTATATTGTGAGAATGGATATTACTGAATGAAGTCTGCAGTCTCAGCACAATCCCCACAAAAATTCCAATGATATTGTTCCCAAATATAGAAACAAAGCCAAACATTCACATGGAATCATAAAACAATACAAAACAACAACAGAACAGTGAGTAGCAAAATAATACTAACAAGGAAGAACAATGTTGGAGTTTCACAGTACTTGATCTCAAATAACATGACAGCATCACAAGAAAAAAGACAGCATGGTACTGGCACATCGACAGACAAGTAAATGGAAGGCTTGGAGCATGGGACTCAGAAATAAACTCCTGTAGTTACAGCCCTCTAATTTTGACAAAGTATAATTAGAGGAAAGACATCCTCTTCAAAAAATGGTTCTGGGGAAAAAAAAAGCATATCCACATACACGAGAATGAAATTAAATCCGTATCTTCCATCCTGGGTGAAAATCAATTCAAAGTAGATCATAAATCTTAATGTAAGACATGAAAAACTGAAACTGATAGAGAAAAACAAGGCAAACATTTCAAAACTTAGGCATAGGCTTGGACTTTCTGAAAAGGACTCCAACAGCACAGGAAACAGCTCTAAAATTGACAACAAGGATGAAATTAAATTAGAAAAGTTCTACAAAGCAAAGGAAACAATCACCAGAATGATGAAACATCATGCAAAATGAGAAAGAAACTTTTCCAACTATAATCAACTGATTGATCTGTAGAGCATATAAAGAACTGTAAATCCCAATCACCAAACAAACAAATCATCTAATCAATAAGTGGACTACAAAACTGAGTGTTCACTTCTCAAAAGAAGAAACAGAAAGTTTCTAGGAATATTTTAAAAATATTTAATTCTATTGCCACCACAGAAATGTACATTAAGTTAAATAGCTTTAGGTTGCATCCCACTCCAACAAGAGTGACTACCAACAGAAGAACAAGCAAAATGTGCATCCAGTGATAGGAGGAAGAAGAATGCAGCTGTTTGGATTGTAAACTGCAACATCTGTCACAAAATTCATGGATATTTCTAAAAAATAAAATGTCAAATAGAACTATCATAGGACCCAAATATAGCATTGTGGAATACATACAGAAATAGCTGTATCCTATCAGAGAGATACTTGAACATCTGTACTGAATGGTCACATTTCACATGGGATAAAAAATGGAGTGTGTGTGTGTATGTGTGTGTGTGTATGTGCGTGTGTGTGTTTGTGTTGAACCTAGAGTAAATATGGTGAGAGTGAAGGAAGAGATATTAAGAGAAGAACAGAAAACGAGTAATAGTAAAACGTAGCATGAAAGGAGAAAGGGGCTAAAAAGGAGAAGAAGGGGAGCTTCAGGAAGGGGAAGGATCAATAAGAAGAGAAAAATGATGGAAAATTCCATAAGTCTATTCATTGCATTATTTGCTATGTTTGAAAAGTAAAAATGAAATAAAATAGACATCAACCTCTTAAAATAGACCCAGTATGTAACTGACCTTATTATTTACAGCCTGGTGGCACAGCGATGTCACAGATGGCAATGATTGTCATCAAACATTGTTAACCCAGATTGTGTGATTCAGTCATGTATTCAGAACTTAATGAGGTTTATTCTTCGCCTTTGATTAGTCAGATGGTGTTTATGTGTTTATTAAGATTTTATCATCTCTCTCTCTCTCTCTCTCTCTCTCTCTCTCTCTCTCTCATGCGCGCGCGTGCGTGCGTGCGTGCGTGCATGCGTGTGTGTGTGTTTGTGTGTGTGTGTGTGTGTGTGTGTGTATTGGCACCTACAGAGGCCAGAAGAAAGGATCAGATTCCTGGAGCCTGAGTTACAGGTAGTTGTAGCTGTCTGACATGGGTGCTGAGAACCCAGCTCCGGTCATCTAAAGGCAGCCTTTTGACTACTGAGACATTGCAAGCCCAATTACCCAGGTTTTATAGCACATGTACAGAATCATATTATCTCATTGCTGGGCAATGATAGTTGAGTGATTCAGAAATTTAGACTGCATGGATCTCCCTTCTCATAACACTATGATGTCAGAATTATTCAGAGGGATACTATGAAGTGTGGATCACATGGAAGGACTTAAGGGATATTTTGGTCATGTCCATACCCCAGTCTTTCTGGCTGTCCCTACCCCACACTCTCCTAACATATCTTACATCCCCCTCACAACTTCATGTTTTCATTTTCTACTAAGTTCAGTGAGTGCTTTCCATATAGATATCAATGTGGGACCATACACCCCAGAATGAGCAACCTACAATTTCTGAGCCTCTCCTCAAACTAAAGAGACTTGACCGTAGACATAAATTTCCCTAGCTCTTCAGCTGGTGCCATAGCATTCAAACCCTTTCCCTCTTCAATGCTGGAATTTCAAATTCTTGATCTGGTAGAAGTTTTGTGCTGATAACATTAGTTGCCAAGAGTTCCTGTGAGTAATAATTATGTAAAATCCAGAGTCTTGCTTTCAAAGCATTCCTCCCTATCCTCCAGCTCTTATGTTCTTTCTAGATTTTCTTCTCTGATATTTTCTGAGCCTTGGGCCGGGGAGGTGTACTCATACAAACACTTCATCTACAGCACCTGGACACTCACTGTCCCTTACTCTCAAGTCTGTGAAACAGTGAGAAGTCTCTGTAGAAACCACTACCCTGTGAAATCTGGAGCTTTTCTGACCAAGGCTGAGAGCAGCCCATGGCCATGGATATGAACACAAATACAGAGAAGGTGTTCTGACAACATGGCCTAAGCAAAGCCATAATACACAGGTTCTCCCCTAGAGTCAATAACTTTCCCAACTTTAGGTTCTAACAAAACTCCTAGTTCTAAAACATGAATTCTTTCCTGTGAAGCAGGCCTCAAGCCCAAGTGTAAGAGTGGTTGGATACTCACACTGTCTTTTCACTATTGTGCCAGAGGGCACATTACACCTGGTAGGTGATTACTGTAGTATGTAGGATCCAGCACTGGGATTAAGACTGTTAATGTCATTCTCCCCAACCGCCTGCATATTACTTTCTGGCCATATGATAACTAGCTAATAGGGAGAGTTTATTGGCCAATCTCAGACTGCTTTTTTTTCTAAGTGCTGTAATTAAAGTGTTTGGTGTCTTTAGCAGGAGGATCTTACTATCTTGGGGCCAAGGAGAACAACAACAACAATGACTTGCATTGTTTTGGGCTCATCTGGGGCCTCATTGACCAGCAACTTGTACAGAGGCATCCTGTGTCTAGCACTGAGATTCTTTCATTTTATAACACGTGCTTTCTGGGAGCAGCACAGATCCCTTATAAGAGATACCTCTATTCAAACTGCTTTTTAAAAAGTGTTCTTAAGTTATGAAATGACAGTTTTGTAAAACTTCATACATCCTTAATTTGGATTAACTCAACCCTAGTCATCTTTTTAGTTACATATATACTTCTATGTGGATCTCAGCTATTAAAACATATGTGACTGAAACAGGATGAGAAATTTTCAATTATTTTTCTTTATTTTTGAGACTATAATATAATTACATTATTTCTGCTTTCCTTTCCTCCCTCCAAATCCTTTCATTTGTACCTCCTTGGTGTCTTTAAAATTCATGGACTATTGTTTCATTAATTGTTGTTACACACATATATGTATATGTGTATACATAGTTATTTTTTTTGTTTTTGTTTTTGTGTTTTTTGAGACAGGGTTTCTTGCTCTGTAGCCCAGGCTGAATCACTCAAAGATCTGCCTGCCTCTGCCTCCCGAGTGCTGGGACTAAAGTCGTGCACCACTACCGCCCGGCCTCATAGTTATTTCTAAATATAACCTACTCAGTGTGTATGATGTTACTTGTATGTATGTTTTCAGAGCAGGCCATTTGGTATTTAAGAGACAATTAGTGTGCTCTTCCCAGGAGATCACTAACTTTGGAACTCTCAGAATGTCTTCTTTCCTGTTGTTCTTGTGTAAGGATGGGGCCTTATGGCTTTCCTCATCCACTTTAGCATTTCTATTGTTACTGTCCCTGTTCAACTTATGTTTAGGCAGTCGTGTTGATGAGACATTGTGTAGCTTCTGGCATTACCAGGAAACACAAACTCACTGAAAACTTCCTAATCCTTGGGTTCTTACAATCTTATGCCTCATCTTCTGCAATGTTCTTTGGGTGTTTAAGAGGTTCTTTTTAAAATAGCAGCAAATTTTTGACAGTTTGGCTGATGTTTGCATTGTTAATCACTTGGTATTTTGAGTTTATTTCTATTTCATCTTGATTTCACACCATATTCAGTTTATTGTATTTCAGATAAAGTTAGATAATTAACAACTCAAAGAACTCCCAAAAGATATGCACATTATGTGAACTGAGCTCACTCTATACACCCCCCCATGTGCATTAAGTGTTGATAATACATAGTGAGGATGACATCATAGCATCTGTTATTATACAAAGTTGCATACAAGGAGGTCAATTTGATGTGTTACTGTATCTCAGAAAATATCAATATTTTATGTACAGTAGCCACATCATGCTGTCATGGTAAAACCATTTGTTTTGTGTGTCCTTCATTTAAGCTTGTGTGTAGTCAGAAGTTTCTCCAGTCCCATCCCGACAACCCAGACAAATCTCTCCCACCCTCGGTCCCAGAGCCACTTATAAAATAATTACTCAGAGGCTTATATTAATTACAAACTGGATGGCCTATGGCTTCAGCTCTTGCTAGCTAGCTCCTTCATCTTAAATTAAATTAACCCATTCCTATTAGTCTATATGCTGCCATGTGGCCATGGTGTTATCCATCTGCTGGCATCTTGTTGCTCCTTTCGCTGTGGCTGGCATCTCTCATGACTCTGCCCTTCTTCTCTCTGTATCTCTGTTTGGATTTCCCACCTGGTTTTAAGATTTCTTACCATAGGCCAAAACAGATTTATTTATTATCTAATGGGAGCCACACATATTCACAGCATAGAGAAAGGCACCCCACGACACTTGTGTTATTGTATATAAAATAATATAAAAGGCTTAGATTTTAGATTATTGTAAGTCATTTCTGCTTTGCAAAGTCTTTAGCATTTGATTTGTTAAAAGAAAAAATTTAAAACAATAAAAACCACTGAACAGTTCTGCTATTTCAAAGTAAAGAGAAGTAACTGAAATGAAGAACATTATCTTAAAATTCACAATTATTTTTAAAACTGGTTCTTAATAGCTTAAAGACAATGATAATTATTTAATAGAGCTAAAGCACAATAAATAACTCTCCTATTTGATCCAAGGTAGTTAAAATTCCCTCCAAGAAATAAGTTGGCAAATGTTCAAAACATGGAGAAATGGATGAATGCTAAAATAAAGTAATAATTCTCCTTGCAAGGTAGAATGGCTGCACATTTCAGAGCTGGAAACCACACAGCACTGAGGACATTCCAGTCTTGGCGTCCTTTCAGAAGTCTATTTCTAGGTACTTGCCAAATCATTGGGAACTTTCTATTCCCCAAAATAGATCATTATAATGTCCTCAGTAAGAAGAGCCACTATTGAACTAATGCCAGATTTATCTTTGGTTTTAAAATCATTATGAGTGTTAGCACAGCTATTAATAACCCACTTTGTAGTTTTCAAAGAGCTTTCATTTGTATTGTCTCATTTAATTCTTTCAGCAACTCAGAGACACATGGGAGCTTGTATTATCATCATTATATCTGTGAGAAACTGAGTCATCCAGACTGAATTGACTGAGTTAGTTAAACAACTAAAGACTGGAGTTCACACATCAGGAATCTTTTCAATTTAAAAAGAGTACTAAAACACATATAAAACATTTCTTTAAGGTTTTTAACATTTGTAATTCTCATCCCTAATACATTTCTGTGCTCTTTGTATATACTCTGCTACTTAATTTATATATCTTACCTTTAAGGTGTCCAAAATTTGGGAGTGAGTTATAGGACAGATGGTATAGAAGTTAGGAGAAAAAGTGGATGACAAATGTGATCAAATTACAATTAGTGTATGTGCAAAAGTCTCAATAATTAATTAAAACACATGAAAACAGATAAGAATTTTAAAGGTATATTTTTGTCTTCTACCTTTTCCAGGTGAAGTTACAAAGCTCCTAACAGTAAAGAAATTCACTTTTAACTTAGATCTATCTTGTTCTCAAGCTCAAACTCTTTACTTTAGATACCACTTCATTTCATCCTTATATCTTCTCTATGAATCAAGTACAGTGCCTTTCAGTTTTATAGTTTTGAAGACGACCTCAGAAAGGTAACATTATCAAGAAAAACAGGTTGCACATTTAGCATTCTGGCTGGATGGACATTCAGTTTTGTTGCCATTGAGAATACTTTGTAAATACACAAATAAACTCCCTATCTTAGAAAAATGATTGTAGCTTGATCTGCTAAGAGGGGGCGCTGACAGTAGGATCTGGATCCATCCCTGGTGCGTGAGCTGGCTTTTTGGAGCCCACTACCCATGGTGGGATACCTATCCCAGCTTTGAGGCAAAGGCTTGGACCTGCCTCAACTGAATGTACCAGACTCTGATGACTCAGGCTTTACCTTCTTGTAGGAGGGAATAGGGGGTGGGTTTGGGGGCGAGAGGCTAAAGGAGTTGGAGGAGGGAAGAGGGGAATCAGTGATTGGTATGTAAAATGAATAAAAAATTTCTTAATAATAGAAAATGATTGAATGAAATATAAGTTGAGGTATGATTGAATATTATTTTGCTGTGGGATAATACTCTTGTACACTGCAAATATTTGTCATTCAAATTAGTTTAATAAAATGCCAATTGGCCAGTAGCTGGGTAGGAAGTATGGGTGGGGTGACCAGACTAGGAGAATTCTGGGAAGACGAAGGACAGAGTCAGGAGTCACGAGCCAGATGCAGAGAAAGCAAGATGAGAATGCCATTTTGAGAAAAGGTAACAAGCCACGTGACTAAATGGATAGGAATTATGGGTTAATTTAACTGTAAGAGCTAGTTAGTAATAAACCTGAGCTACTAGCTGAGCATTATAAGCAATATAAAGCCCCAGAGTCAAATATTTAAGAAGCAGTTACCTGGTATTTGGGAACAAGCAGGTGGGAGAGAGACTTCAGCCTACATTCTCTCAGCTTCAAAGTACCATTGTTTCGTTTTAGATTTGTGTGCTTTTTGGGAATATGGGAAGTATATAAAGGCTGGTTTGTGTATTAATTGACTGTCATGACTAAATAAATGCCTTTTCATAAACAAATACTTAATGTTGAGTAACTTCTATGATTATTTGAAAGTTCTGAGTAATTGGCCTATTCTTATGCTCTTATTATGAGCCATTTACTAAGCAATGTATTGAGCTTACCTATGCAGAAGAAAAAGGCTTAAAGTACAACAATGCATAAATTAGATTGTTACAATTATGAAAACATTACACTAGTCTGTAGAAAATGTTACACTAGTTTGTAAATCATCAAGTTAGTCCTTTTATACTGTCTTATTATAAGACAAATCCCCACTGAGCTAAGAATAACTTCATGCTCAAGGTTAGGTGTACAGAAACCATAAACAGGAACATCATTTAAAAGATTCACATTTTTTGTTAAATAGAAAAGAATATTTGGAGCTGGGTCTAGTGGTGCACAACTTTAATCCCAGCACTCAGGAGGCATAGGTAGGTGGATCTCTGTGAGTTTGAGGCCAACCTGATCCTCACAGTGAGTTCAAGTCAGTCAGAGGTACATAATCAGTCCCTGTCTCAAAAAATTGATTTTTTTCTTTTGAGCTATTTTCGACAATTATGATTTCAGTTGTAGAGTATAATTTCCTGTTATATGCCAATAGTGGGTGTAATGAAAATATCAGAGTTCAATCAAATGGTAAGGACTCAATGATTTTTAAAATAAATCTTTAATTGCAAGTTCATCTACTCTAGTGCCCATGTTGCACCAAAGAGTAGGAATAACAGCGTAGTTCAAGAACACAGTCACAAATATGGTATATAAAAAGGCAAGCTCTTTTAGCATAGAAATATGTTTCAATAAACTATCATTTTCTCTTTTTATTTGATGTTACATCAAAAAATAAAATAAGTAATACCACAGTTTACAAATATCACCATGTATGAAATTTTAAATAAACAATAAATTACTATATTACTGCTCCCATTACTGAAAGTATGCAATATTAGAATATAGTTCTTGGGCAAAACTTGTAGAAACCAAATAATGAATTTCTCCTGATGTTGAGATAGTGTAAGTACATCGTTTTGAGCAACAATGACCATATAATTTATAATTACCCACAATGACTTTTGATTGTGTTCATAAATTCATTTATTCTGGAAAGAATGTGGATACTAAATATTACATTTGATCAATCTTCACTTTAGGGATACCTTCTGCACAAACTTTTTAAAATAATTAGTGTTCTGTTTTTTGGTTCACTGTTTAAATACTAATTATTTTTTTCCAAAGTAAGACTTCCTGGAGGGGAAAACAGAATCCATTTCCTGTCAGTTGTGCACCTTATGAAAGTTGTAACAAGACTTTGCCTCAGTTCTTCATCTCTAAAGTAAGTTGGTCCAGGGAAACTGTTTGGTCTTTTTTGTGCTTAATAAGTAAAATATATGGGGAATATTGTCCTGATTCTGCCCAAGGAGAGCTTTAGTGAGGTTTAAGCAGACAGGTTGGGTCTGTCTCTGCACCACAGTTTCCCTCCATTGTCCTGACAAACTCATTTATTTATTCTTTCTTTGTATGAATCTGCTTATAGCCAACTATATTCTTATGAATTCCTTCCATGGACTTCTTACATTTCTTATAGAAACAAAGCAAAACAAAAAACAAACACAAAAACCTTCCATGGGGTAGAAGTTCTTTAAATGCCTGCTGTACATCACACCCTGACAATGTGTCATTTGCTGGGCTAGTCTTTCCAGTGATGTATTAAACATAACCATGGATCTAACACCAGTACTCTATATCACGTTAAGTTAAATAAGAACTATAGTTACTATATTTAGAGAATAATAAAAGAGAAGCTTCCTTAAACAGCGGTCACAGTCAGAAAGTAGCTAAATAATACAGTTTGTAGAGGCAGAATGTTGTTAATATCTAGGCCACCTGACTAAAAAGTCCTGTGGCTTAGACAGGAAGCCCCGTGGATTCAGCACAAACATATGCTGGATACCAGGCAACCTTATATAGCACATAATGCCCTTTATTCCTTAGGCATGTATCTTTAAGATGACTGGCTTGAACCTGATTGCCCCAATGAATGGTAATTTTAAAATTTACACAAGAATCTACTTCCATTGAGAATATTCTTTTGCTTTGGAGTGTTTGCTCCTGAATATCATATGTGGAGACCTGTGTAGGAGTCTGTGGGAGTCCAGCTGTAACCTGCTCCCACCTTTTGAAGAGTTATTAGGTGGAGGAGAGAGGAATGTGAAAATATTATGTAGAAAGATAGAAAGAGACGATAAGAAAGACAGAGACAGGATAGCTTCGGAGGGCCCTGGGTCAACACCCAGCTGATTTAGGCATTTATTCAAAAGGGCTTTTTATAAAAATGCCAAGGGGAGAGGCAAAAGAGCCTCCCCCTTGCAAGATCAAAGCACATAGTATAGCCAAGTGTAGACCCTTCAAAAGACCTGGTAACCACACCCGTGGTCAAATCATACCATTATGCAGCCCTGATGGGTAAAGCAAGCTCAGATTCTCTGACCCTGAGTAAGGTCTCACTAGATAACCTCAATTGGCTACCACTGATATGGTAGAATATATAAATATTTTAAGATTCTCCAGTGCCACATGTTTTAAAATCTGTATATTTATAATCTCAATCCAGTTACTTTTTACCTTGCATTTTTGTACAATGGGGATTTGAAAACACTTTTGCTTTTCTGAATTCTAAGCATCCTGGAAACATTGATGTCTCAAGTGCATTCTTAGCCTCACTTTACTAGTGGAGTAATTAAAATGAATAAAATCTGTTTAAAGTTTCATGGAATTAGTAAGCTGAGGAAAAAAGGTCTATGTAAATCTCAAAAATGAAATATGCATATTTCTTACATATGCATAAAATTAAAGAGAAAAATTGAGTCAATTGTCAAAAAAAATCTCCAAAATTTTTAGTGATCTGAATATCATCAGTTTGAGAATATTTAGTTCCTGTGATTTCTTTTTTTTTTTTTTTGGTTTTTCGAGACAGGGTTTCTCTGCGTAGCTTTGCGCCTTTCCTGGAGCTCACTTGGTAGCCCAGGCTGGCCTCGAACTCACAGAGATCCGCCTGGCTCTGCCTCCCGAGTGCTGGGATTAAAGGCGTGCGCCACCACCGCCCGGCTCCTGTGATTTCTTAATGGGGTTTGCAAACAGGCTTACCTCATTGAAGCAGACACAGTCATGTGATTTCTTTTATTATTACTTCTATCTTTTGAGATTATAATTACATTATTTTCCCCTTCCCTTTCCTACTTCTAAACCCACAATACCTCTCATTGTTCTCTTTCAAATACATGCCCTCTTTTTAAATTTTTTTTTGCATGAATATATATGTATACACACACGCGCGCGCGTACGCACGCACGCATGCACGCATGCATGAATGTATTTCTAAACATAACCTGCTCAGTCTGTGTATGGTTACTTGTATGTAAGTTTTTGGATCTGCCCATTTGGTATGCCATTTCTCTGGGAAAGGTTCCTACTCTTGGAATTCTTTTCATCTGTGGTTCTCTGTGTAATATTGTGGCTTTGTGGTCTTTGCCCAGTCCACTCTATCATGTCTAGTATCATCTTTGTCCAGCTCATATTTAGGTAGTCATGTTGGGGAGACCTAATAGATGTAGCTGCTGACAAGACTAGGATAGACTGTCTCACAGTGAACTCCAGATGTAGATTGTTACAGATCATCCCAAACAATCAAATTTCAGAGTTGGAGAGGCAGTCCCAATGGATATATCTTCAGAACAACTCTTGCGCCAACAGCTCAGAAGACAAAGCAGGAGAGGAGGAGGAAGAGGGAAGGGCAGAGGACCAATGGGTTTGCTTTGAGATTGTGTCTCCTACATGATTTCATTATTTAGTTAGCTTAGTTTTGAGATTGTGCTTTGGTTATAACATTCCTTCCTGCCCTTTCTTCTGTCCAAACCCTACCAAGCCCAAGCCCCTCCCTGCTCTCCTTCATGTGTGGTCAGGGGTTGTGCTGTCCTGATGGTTTTATTGTGAAATACCTTAGTTCAAAATATTTATACATATTTTAAAGTTATCAAATTTATCCTTTCCTTTAATCTATCCAAAGATAAAATTGTAATAATAGAAATATTGAAAAGTAGTGGCTGAGTATGATTGCTGAGAATCACAACTTTCCACATGATTTTTGCAATGTTCACACTACCTATAAGACCTACATAGAATTAAAGTAGAGTAAACAGTTGTTTAACCAAAAGTGATTTCTATACCTACACAAGAGAAGTCATAAACCTTATATCCAGAATATTTGATACATCTTTATTGATTATCTTGACCTTAGAAAACTATTAAACCTTGATATACTTAAATGTAAAAGAACTTTTTTAAAATCAATTTTGAATCAATTACTAAAATGGTTTATTGAAGATTTTGCATAATAGCATATGTAACCTAGAGAGGAAGCAGCAATTCCTACAGTCTTTTCCCCCCTATTTTTGGTTGTATGAGAACAAGTAGATCACTTGGTTTCATCATTAAAATAATATTAACAGAGAAATATCAAGACAAGAGTATCATAGAGGCTAATATATATATATATATTATATTACACTATATATATAATATATATTACATTATATATATATATAATGTTATAATACTCAAAATAACATTACTCATGCACTGAGTACAGGACCCGTTCCCACTGCCTGGATGCCTCCCAAACAGATCAAGCTAATCAAATGTCTCATTTATCCAGAGGGCCTGATCCAGTTGGGGGCTCTTCAGCTATTGGTTCATAGTTCATGTGTTTCCATTCATTTGGCTATTTGTCCCTGTGCTTTTTATCCAACCTTGGTTTCAACAATTCTCAATCATACAAACCCTCCTCTTTCTTTCTTGCCAATTGGACTCCTGGAGCTCCACCTGGGGCCTGGAAGGAGGGGACTGAACCTGCATAGACTGAATCTACCAGGTTGAACTCAATCCTCAGGGGAGTCTTTGCCCTGGAGGAGATGGGAATGGGGAGATGGGCTGGGGGAAAGCCGGAGGGGGGGGCGGGAGGGGGGAGCACAAGGAAATCCATGGCTGATATGTAAAAATAAATTAAATTATAATACATATATATGTGTATATATATATATATATATATATATATATATGTTTAATTCTTAATTCTTAGATCTGTAAATTGAATTTCCATGGTGGATTATTTCTAAATTTCAGTGCTTATTTCAGTGCTATATTTCTACAAATGTAGCATTTCCAATCACATCAAAGTTCAAATCAAGTATGACTTACTCCAAATTCAATAAGTATTTATCTATTCTACTATAGATCAAATATTGTGATAAGGGAATATAAAATACTCAAGAACTTGGAAGTCAATTCAAATATGACAATAAAAGAAAAACTATAATATGGATGTGTGTGTGTGTGTGTGTGTGTGTGTGTGTGTGTGTGTGTGTGTGTGTGTATGTTATGTTATAGGCCATAGGAGAATGGATAGAAATCTTAGGACTGACTGGGAAAGTTGGAGAGCCATAAAAGAGAACATGGACAATCTATCTGTGTTGCAGTGGATGAGTACTTGCTTTGGAAGAATAACAGAGGACATAGAGAATAAGGCTGGGTTATGGATTATCATAAAGTATAAGTTGTTTGGGGAAAAAGCCTGTGGTTATGTGATGTAGGGTGGAAGTGATTGTAGATAAAATTAAATCGATAATGGGTAACCTAATGGTTTTGCTCTTCCCTGGGGAAGACTACTTCTCCCACTCTTAGCATTCCTTAGTTTCCTTGTGTGTGTGTGTGTGTGTGTGTGTGTGTGTGTGTGTGTGTGTGTGTGTGTGTTTGAGACATCATGAGCTTTCCCCCATTTTCACTAGTATACCTATAGGTATCGTATTTGTTTATGTATGTTCATGTTGAAGCGGTCATGTTGGGGAGGGCTTATTGGTGTAGCTTCTGACATTCCTACAAGACAAAAGTAGTCAGCCCCCAAAAACATATACATGCAAGCAGAATTTTACAAACTGAGTGGGTTGTATTTATGTATTTAGAAATACATACATATATGGGTATATATATATGTATATATGTGTGTGTATGTATTTAATGACAATTAATGAAAAGACAGTACAAATCTGAATGAGAACAAGGAGGGCTATATTTAGATGGAGGAAAGAGAGAAATTAGGTAATCATCTAATAAAACAAAAAAAATACTTCAAAAATAGATTTGCGAATGCAGTCATGCTGTGGGATACTTGTTGCTATAATACACACAAACACATACAAACATACACATTTATCATCTAAAATATTATAAGTAAATTAATCTATATTAAATCAGTGTCTTGAAAGCTATGTATAACTTCCTTTAGAAATTCTCATCATGATTTCACCACATTAGGTACCTTTCCCCATACTGTCGTATTACATAGAAACATGTAGCAACACAATAGTAATAATAAATATTATACTAAATATAATAATAATTTTTTGGTCACTTCAGTACCTAGCTGTGACCTACACCATGGTGGATACTTGGGAAGTAATTCACCATTATATCAATTACATCTCAGTGTTGCAGAGGTGTGAGCCAGAGACTAATCACAGAAAATAGCAGGGTCTGGATTTGAATCTAGTGGATGCTTTGAAGAATTTCCTGAATACACTATAGTGAGCTGAAAACAGAGCAGCTTATTGATGAAAGACTTTTGACACTTTAATGTAATTAAACCACACACAACCACTCTGAACTGCTGGCCTATCCATTCTTTTTCTATAGCAACAGAGATGGGACTGATACAGTAATGATCTGTATCTAGTATCTAATGTGTATCTGATAGGGTAGTCTACCTCAATGACATAACCATGTTGATTATATCTTAAAGTTATTAGCTTTAACAAAATAGCTCATTAACCTAAGTTATTTCTATTTATTTAAGCTATCACTGTATCCATTTAAGGTCTTAATAGATTCACACTCACAGGGAGATTGTTGTAGTAAGAGGATCCCTGCTTTAAGATAAAAATATTCTTCAGATATAAAATTAATCAGCCTTGTGAATTTGAAAAAAAATTATTGTAGTTTTGAATTAATACTTAAGATTTCAAGTTGGTTAGTGGATTTGAATGAAATATATTATTTATATATATAAATATATAAATATATATATATAAATATATATATAAATATATTATTTATATATTTATATTATTAAATATATTATATTATATTATATTATATTATATTATATTATATTATATTATATTAAACATCTACATATACTGGTATGTTGAAGAGGCTAAGTTTCTTTCTAATCAGTTTTTGAGTTTCATTAGTTATTAAAGTGGGAGGCTGAGTTATGATGAATATTTCTGCTGTCTTCATGAGTATACAATGCTCATGAAATTCTTCAAAGCATCCACTAGACTCAAATCCAGATCCTGCTATTTTCTGTGATTAGTTTCCGACTCACACCTCTGCAACACTGAGATGTAATTGATATAATCATGAATTATTTCCCAAGTATCCATCATGGTGTAGGCCACAGCTATGTGGTGGGTTATGAACATAGCTGTTTGCTTCACATATGGTAGACAATTGTATCTTAATTAATATGGAGCATTAAAAAACAGAACAGTGTGACTCTTTCTAATAAAAGATTTCATAAGCATTTCTTATTCCTAATGGATTCTGGAAGGAAGTCCTTTGATAGTAGCATTGTGTTGTTAAAAATCAGTATCAGTATTAAAGGAACTGGGAAAAAATTTGAACCACTTTTGCCTACCCAAAGGAAAGACTCAGGATTGCCTAGGCTTGAAGAGCACCACAGAGAAATGTAGCTTGCAATAACTTTCTTTGGAAATTAATCTTACTGGTAAGAAAGAGTGGAAATTATTTTCTCCACATAGCCACTTCCATGTCTCACAGAAGTAGAAGTGACTGAAAATGGCAATGCTCTACAGCCCTGTGCCGTACGGCCTAGAAAGGGATTGTGAGAAAAGAAGTCAAAGCTGCCTGAAATAAATTGATATAAAGTGGAATTTTCCCCTAAAATGATTTTCACTTGTCTTTCATATTCTTGAATGAAATAAAAAAGAGCCACCTTCCTATTAATCTATAATATTCCTTTATCCTTCTTTTAAAAATAATCCAGCCAAAGACATCTGCCAGTATGGAGGAAGATTTCTCATGCCACTCAAAAGTTTCCCTATGAAGTCCTGATTGATGAAGTCAGTCCATCTTTTAAGATGTGAATAATAATGGGTATTTGGTAAGAGGATAATCAGGTTAAAGCTGACAGTTCTGTGAAAATTTCTCTTTCATGAGTCTCTGAGGGCTACATGGCTTTTCTAAAGCCTTTGGTTTGCACTTAATCCACTTTATTTTACTTTTAATTTCCCTTTTTCAACTGATACACAAAAATTATGTGTAATTATAGAATATGATTTGCAATTTTGTAAATGTATACATTGAATAATGTTAAAATTAAGATATATATATATATATATATATATTCTTAAATATTTATCATTCTTTTTGAGAAAAAAATCACTAGAAACTTTCTTTTAGTTCATGTGAAGTATGCAGTGTGTAATCGTTTAGTATACTCACTTTATCAAGCCGAATTTATTTCTCTTTTTCCACTATAACTTGGCACATGATGAATAACCTTCATTTTAAATTCTACTTATTTCAGGACCTATAAACATTATTGAAAATAACTGGATTGAGCATTGGGTATTATTATTAATCATTATGCTAAATACTAAAATAGTTGTAATTATTTTTTCAAAAGAACACATATAAAGAACAGGACATATAAATATACACACATTGAAAAATTGTAAATGTATCTTGGAAAAAATGGATGATTTAGGATGGTAAATTACAGAAAATATGATGAGAGAGGTCATTTCCTTTCTATTATATATCTTTTAAGTTTTATATAAAGCAGTAACTATTTTTAGAGAAACTATTTAAAATTAGTTGTAATAGCCTGTGAGATAGCTTGACGTCAAGTCTGAAGATCTGAGTTGAACTCTGAGACACACATACTTGACAAGTCCTGCAAAATATCATTTGTTCTCTACATATGGTCCATGACCTACACACAATACAATAATGTAAGAATTAAGGTAAATATTAGTGGCTTGTCAACAAAGAATATGCTAATGAGGTAGAAACTCCACTAACACGGGCTCTGTTTATGCATTGCTCGGGGTCATGTTTCCCAATGCTTCCATCACAGAAAATATTTAGTAAATTTTGAATAAATAAATAAAATCCTTAAGGAATCGGTGACAGTAATTTAAAGATCGTCTTTAGAGGTTATATAAACTCTTCACTCAGTGTCAGAATATCTGCATTGTTAGCCTCTTTGAGTATTGTCACAATAAAAGGCAAGTTTGCAAACCATGGACAAGCGCATGCCTTTGGAAATATAGTGACTTGTTGGGGGATAATGTTCATTGGGTTTGCTAGCCTAGTACCTTCTTCAGGATTTTAGGCATTTACTATGTATTGAAATACATTCCGGGTCTTCAGAGTGAAAGGAATAGAGCCTCACTCACCCTATCCCTTGTCTTCCTTTGGGAGAAAGTTTTTCTGGGAAATCTATTCAGCAATGCTTTCATAGGATATGTTTTCTTCTGCCAAAATTCACAATCATTTCTGCCTTCAGAGCACAGAGGATCTGGTGAGAGCCACCGAGACCTAGAATTTGCTATCGTTCGTTTGCTATAGTGTCTCAGGTAGAAGGATTCTAAGAGTATGATGTACATTAAAGTCAATAACAACTACTGCATAATGGAGACCAATGATGTAGCTGGCACTCTATACATTTTAAGTTTTATTTATGTGTTTTTGTCTGCTTATGTGAATATACATGTGTGAGCACTCAATGTTCTGTCCATGTACAGCAAGGGAAGAAGAGGGTTTTGAGTGTCATTCTCTATCACACTCCGTATATTCCTCTGTGGCGATATTTTACTTGTGCGTCCCAAAAAAGCTTATTTGAAGATCAGAGGAAAAAGGCAGCCACTATATTAAACACAGAAGTCAGGCAATGATAGTACTTGCCTTTAATCCTAGCATTTGGATCTCAATGAATTCAAGGCCACAGTGGGAACAGAGCCAGGCATGATGACACATTCCTTTAATCTCAGTATTAACCATAGAAGTCTGGAGGTCTGTACAGACAGACAGGAAGTGATGTAGCTAAGCGGTGAGAGGAAGTGAGATGGCAGGCACAAAAAGGCATACAGGCATGGGTATGCAGGAAGTAGGTCTCTCTTTGGCTCAGGATTTCTAGTGGTAAGAAAATGCTGGCTTCTTTTGGCTTCCCTGATCTCTCAGTTTTTACCCCAATATCTGGCTCCAAGATTTTTATTTATAAGACCACTTAGCAATTCATCTTACATGCTTCTAGGCAGGATCTGTCCCTGAATTTGGGGCTCATATATTCTCCACTAGGATGGAAAACAGCAAGTTCTAGCAAGCTTCATATGTACGCTACACCTGGAGATAGGATTACAGGCATGTACGAGGTGTCTGGTTTGCTCCATGGGCATTATCTTCATTATCTCATTTTCCAGCCCATATGTACATTTTTTGAAATAATTGTTTCTATTTTTTTGAGATTATAATAAAATTGCACCGTACCTCCCATTCCCTTTTGTCCCTCTAATCCCTCCCATGTACCCCCCTGCTCTCTATGAAATTCATGGCCCCCCTTTTTTATTATTTCATACATACAAACATGTGTGTCTGTTCATAAGCATATAATACAACATTCTCAGTCTGTGTAATGTTACTTGTATGTGCAGGTTATCAGGGAGAATGTGAGACATAGTCTTCCCCAAGGAGGAGCACCACAGTTGGTTATCCAATACCAAATGATTAGCTCTATATACATTTAGAAATTTAATTTGTCTAAAAGAAAACTACATGGGGTAGATACTTTTAAACTCAACTTCTTTTGAATTGAGGCCAGAGAGTTTGTATTGTCTGCTACAAGGTCAGGATGGAAGTGGATGACCTGACATTCAGATTCTGGTTGGTGCTGATCTTAGCATATTTTCTGTTGGGGGTGTTTTAGTTTGTAACTTTATTAACCACGATCCATTGTTCCAGTGTCTTCATTTGCCAGGTTCTCCCTCTATACAAGGAGGGTTCATATCCTGAGACATTCTATGGAAATTAGAATGAAATCCTGAAATGCCAGGTCTCGGATTGTACTCAAACTGTCGCATGCTCTCTTGCTATGATATATGGGCCTGAACTCATTAGTGATGGATTCCAAGTAGCAGCAACCATGCAGGTAAAACTTCTTAACTAAGCAGGTATTCAATCATTGTGGCAGTGTAAAATGTCATACGCATTCCCAGCGTAACCATCTTTTCATTACTTTGCTACATTCAGACGGGTGGATTCAGGAAGCATTAGAGTAATGCCAAACCACACCAAACTACACACTGTAACTGAGCTATTTGGAAAAACACCTTCTTTTGTGTTACTAATTTTCCTTGATTCTGATTCTTCAGTGTTAAAGGGTTAGGGACGTGCAGCGTGTTCATCTGAATGGAGAGGAGAGAGAGAGTGGTGGAGGAATTCTTTTCTCTCTTTTCTCCTGTCACTGACAGTCTCTCATCTGTTTGAACCCCTCAGGCTCCAGGAGTTTGGAAACCTGCCACCTAGCAGGCTCCCCAGACAGTGTAATGAAAGTTAATGGACCTCCAATCCAGGTAATTCACATGAATTAAAAATAACTTAGGAAGCCATTTAAGGCTTTATAAAATCAAATTGAAAACACTATGTGCAGAGGTCAGAACGGTTCATTTCAAACATTCTGTCATATACAATAAATGAAATTCGTTTGAAATACCCCCAAATTGTCAGAAAGTACAAGGAAGCAGAATTCTCCATGTTACTTTTTACATAATTAATTGCTTTTATAATATTTTCTTGCTTAGTTTATTCTAAATGTATTTGTAAAATATAAAAATATCGTTTCATATGATAAATTCATTAAAGTTATTTCATGATTTATAATAATTTTGTAGAAATTAAGATATAATATAGAATATAGAAGGAAGGAAAAATGACATTTGTAGAGAAAAATAAGTGAATGAAGTAACATTGCATTTTCTACAGAAGGGACATAATCTTCATGCTTGGACCATTTAATTATGTTCTTTGTCAGAAATGAGACTACACTTAAACCAAACCTAGAGACTATTGCCACCTCCTTAGAAAGATACAATTCTCACTTATACATATGTTTATTTAACTAGAGTATGAATTCACACACAAAGGTCAGTAATGTGTGAATTTGTCTTCAATGAATCTGCATTGTAGTCCATGGGTAAGGCAATTACTGACATCTCACACTAAAGAAGGGAATTACAGTACTGATCACAGGTAATGTATGAAACGTTTTGAGACTTTTCTAAAGGGAACTGACATCAAGAGGAAGCCTGCTTAATGGAGTGTAAAAAAAATACACATCTGAGGTTTTAATGCTGGCCTTGCCTCCTTCTAGTATTTGACTTTTTGGTGCTTAGACCTTCTCATCTACAGAACAATAGTAACATAATCTACTGTAATGTTGTTTTGTGCACAAATTCTTCACTCAGAGGCTCACAAATTCCTGCTGATAGATATTTACTGTGCAATGTTTATCCATCTGTCCATGTATACAGCATGAGGAGTAGGTAGGGAGCAGGAAGACTGGTACTTACAAAGATTGAAAGAACTTGTAGGTTAGGCCTGAGTCTTAAAGAAGAGTCAATACATCTTAATGGGGCTCTAGGTGATTCTTTTGGAGGAGATTGTCATTGCACTTCTTACTTTATAGTTGAGAAAATGAAAAAAGTTAGCAACATTTGAATAATTGTCCCAGTGGTGTAAGTGGCTGAGCCAGGCTACAACATTTTTATATGAGGCCATTAATTCTGTGTTAGCTCAGAAAGAGATTATCAAAATAATAGGACCTAAAGGAACCATTTATACCAGTGGGAAGATGCCTATTGCAGCATCTCAGGGGTTTGCATACACAGTGGTATTGGCCTTGTAATTATGATTTGTAAATAATGGTGATATATACAAACTCAAAAAGCTGCCATGCAAAACATATTTTTATATGGGGTTGCATTAAGAAGTCTTTTGATTCTAGGCCACTTTCTTGGATTTCTGTTATCAAACTATCTTGATGAAAATAAACTATACTATTTCTATTTCATTTTTAAAATGTTACAGGCTAGAAAGTTGGCTTTGTGGGTTAGTAGCATCTACGGCTCTTGAAGGGCATCTCCATTCAGTACATAGCACCTATATTTGACAGCTCATAACCACTTATAGCTCCAACTTCAAGGAATCAGACACTTTCTCCTAGCCTATGGCAGAGCTACAGGGAAGGTTTGTCTACTCTTAGTATGACCCAATGCTTCTCTTCCTTTCCTTTTGTCTCCATCACCAAGTTAATAACAGTTCATGCACTTCTGCACTAGCAACCACAGACAGAAGACACACTAGAGCCAAAGTGAGGCTCCACAGAGAAGATGAGGTAAAGACACTGATAGCCAAATTGAGCACATTCATGGATTTTAGTGAAAAAAAAATGGGAAAAGATGGAACTTTGTGCCTGTTCTCTAGAATCCACTTGGTTTTTGAGTTGTGCCTCAGTACACCTCGTAGGAATGCCTATGGAAGACCCTCTAATAGAAACTTCCAACATGCTTGGAGTGTCTAGGAAAACAGGTTTAGGGATCTTGCAGAAGCTTAATGGGTACTAAAATAAATAGAACAAAAAACCAGTAATTTCTCCTTGCAAAAAGGTATAAGTTATCAGCTGGAGACAAGCTCATTTTTTTTTTGTTCTCACATGGGCAAATAAGAGTGCCCTCTACACTGGAGTACTGTTTTTCATCAGTCATAAAGGGAATCTCATGGAAAAACCTGCATGCCTCATATTATTCTATTCATGATACAAAGGAAAGAAGGAAGAACGTTTTGTTGTTGTTATTTGTTTTGAACAGCTGCAAAGCTTTCAGAATCAAAAACTGATGTTAAATTTTTCCTTTGTATACATCTTATATTTTCTTGATTGGCTGGTACTTTCAAAAACTTAAAACCTCCAGGAATCATCCCTAAGTTGGAGGTCAGTTGGCCCACCCTCATGTATTTTGACTTAGTAAGACCACTCACTGTCAAACTCAAAAGTATTTAGAGGTTTTCCTTTCCTTTCATTTGACTATGTTTTGCTTTGCTTTTCTAATCAGATTCCTACTATGAAGCTCACAGCATCCTTAATGAAGGACTGTAAAAATGCAACACCAGCCGGGAGGTGGTGGTGCACGCCTTTAATCCCAGCACTTGGGAGGCAGAGGCAGGCAGATCTCTGTGAGTACAAGGCTAGCCTGGGCTAGGGAGGCAGAGGCAGGTGGATCTCTGTGAGTACAAGGCTAGAATGGGCTACAGAGTAAGTTCCAGGACAGCCAGGACTATTTCACAGAGAAGCCCTGTATCAAAAAACCAAAATAAATAAATAAATAAATAAATAAATAAATAAATAAATAAATAAATAAATAAATAAAATGAAACACCAGTCCTTCTAGAAGTATGAATTTTAAGCACAATCTTAAGACAAAAATTGTAGGTTTGACTCTCAGATTGCTAGCCATTGCAGGGAACATTAAGCGAGATAGTAAGCAATTGCTGTGCATGTTGCATGCTTAAGAGCTTTGCATGTATATCTTTTATCTTTGTCATAACTACACTTCGATCTTGGTCCTACTGCTATTCCTTTATACAGGTAAGGGAACAATCATATCAGGTTGTTATTAATTCTTTGAAATTCTTACAATTAGTAAATTTAGATCCAAAGCCAGTTAACCAGTCTCCAAGACTGGAACCTTTATTTTGCATTTTATAAATCTACTAAAACTTTTCATTATCATGCAAGTGTTTCACTTGCTTGGCTGGAGTTATTCCAAGATATATTATATTATTTATGGTCATTGTTAAAAGTATTGTTTCCCTAATTTTTTTCTCAGCCCATTTGTCATTTGAATATCGGCATATTATCGATTGTTTTGAGTTAATCTTACATCCAGCCACTTTGCTAAAGTTGTTTATCAGCTGTAGAAGTTCTCTGGTAGAATTTCTGGGATTGCTTATGTGTATCATGAGCAATATGATACCATATACCATATTTGATACTAATACTATATCATTTGCCAATAGCAATGCTTTGACTTCTTCCTTTCCAATTTGCATCCCCTTGATTCCCTTCAGTTGCCTTATTACTCTAGCTAGAACTTCAAGTACTATATTGAATAGATATGGAGAGTGTGGACAGCCTTGTCTTGTTCCTGATTTTAATGGAATTTCTTTAAGTTTCTCTCCATTTAATTTGTTGGCTATAGGCTTTCTGTAAATTGTCTTTATTACGTTTAGGTATGTCCCTTTTATCCCTGATCTCTTGAGCACTTTTTTTTTTTTGAGACAGGGTTTCTCTGTGTAGCTTTGTGCCTTTCCTAGAACTCACTCGGTAGCCCAGGCTGGCCTTGAACTCACAGAGATCCACCTGCCTCTGCCTCCTGAGTGCTGAGATTAAAGGCATGCGCCACCACCGCCCGGCTGAGCACTTTTATAATGAAAGAATGTTGGATTTTGTCAAAGACTTCAGCATCTAATGAGAGATGATCATGTGTTTTTGTTTCTTTCAGTTTGTTTTATATGGTGGGTTGTATAGACAGATTTTCATATGTTGAACCATCCCTCTATTCCTGGAATGAAGCCTATTTGGTCATGGTGGGTGGTCTTTTTGATGTGTTGTGTTCTTGGATTCGGTTAGAGAATAATTTGTTGAGCATTTTTGCATTAATTTTCATGAAGGAAATTGGTCTACAATTCCCTTTCTTTGTTGAATCTTTGTGTGGTTTGGATAGCAGGGTGAATATGGCCTCATGAAATGAATTTGGCAATGCTTCTGTTTCTATTTTGTGGAATAATTTGAAGAGTATTGGGCATTAGCTATTCTTTGAATATCTGGTAGAATTCTGCACTAGAACTATCTGGCCCTGGGCTTGTTTTGGTTGAGAGGCTTCTATAGATAGAACTTGGACACCAATCCAGCCAGAAAAACCTTCGACCTACCATTGGTCCTGCCTGCAAGATGAGCTTGGGGTAATGGTGTCACAGAACTTTTGGGAGTGGCCAATCAATGACTGGTCCAACTTGAGACCCATGCCTCAAGAGACAGCCCAGGACTGACACTGCCTGGATGTCCAGGAACCAGAGACTGGATAATCCAGCGACCTAGGATAGATCCAAACATGACTGGCAAAAAAAAAAAAAAAAAAAAAAAGTAGTCAATGAAATGATGATTCCTATTGGTATTCTGCTACACTCATAGACTGGACCCTAGCCCAGTGGTCATCAGAGAGGCTTCATCCAGCAACTATTGGGAGCAGATGTAGAAATTCACAGCCAAAAATTAGTCAGAACTTAGTGAATCTTGCAGAATATGGGGAGGAAGAATTACAAGGGCCAGAGGGGTTGAGGGTACGAGGAGAACACGGCCCACAGGGATCATGGGGGCTCACAGAGATTGCGACGATGGTCCACGGAGCCTGTATGGGTCTGAGCTAGGTCCTCTGTGTATATGTGTGACTGTGTACATTGGTGTTCTTGTGGGACCCCTAGTAGTGGGAGTAGGGGTATCTGTGACTCTTTTGTCTGCTATTAGGACCCTTTTCCTCCGACTAGGTTACCTCTTCCAGCCTTGATATGAGGGGAGGGGCCTAGTCTTATTGTAACTTGTTATGCTGTATTAGGTTGATATGTCTGGAATACTGGCACTTTTTCCTGGTCCTCTCTCTCAGGAACCTGTCACTGAAGAAGGTTTTACTAGTTCAGGTCATATGTCAACAGACAGAGTTTACTAAAATCTCTTAGTAATTACATATTTCTTTAAATTAATATTTTTAAAACAAAAGTTTGTATCTATTATCTAGAACATAGACCCCTTCTAAACTGATTCCTTCTTCAAATCTCTCTACATCTCATATTTTGTTCACAATAATATCTCTAACAGCAAGAAGTAGTTCTGTCCTACTTGGGTGCCTTCTAAACTTGTGTTCTATGTTTATATCTAATGTTTTTTTTAGAAGTGTTTTAAATTATGTTGAAATATTAATTTATAAATAATATTTTTATTAATTCCTTAAGAATTTCATACATGGAATTTTGATAAGATTCATAGTCCTCTCCCAAATCTTCCCAGATCTTCTTCTTCCACACATCATTACCAACCCATTTTCATGTTTAGAAGTCTGTCTCTGTGTCTCTCTGTCTCTCTCTCACTCCCCTTCAAGCTCAGTTTGTTTTACATAACGACCCCTAGGCATGAGACCTGTCCAGGAGTGGGGATGATATATCAGATGTCGCAACACTGATGAAAAATGAATTTTCTTCCCCTAGCAAGAGCCAAATGTCAATAGGTGCTCTCCTAGGGATGGGACTTTATCCTTCCCTACCTTCTTCATGCTGAGAAATGTGTGGCTTGAGCTTACCCAGTTCTTATGCATGGTATCACAATCAACCACTGTAAGTTCACATATAAAAAACAAAAAACAAAAACAACTATTGTTTCCCATGAAATCCCACTTAAGTTTGGCTCACTATATTGCCCCATCCCTCTACAGCACAGGATTAATCCTGACTTTTAGCTGAAGATTAACTTTGTTAGCTTTTGACATTAAAATAGAGTCAAACCGTAGGCACTCTATTTCGTACTGTTTTCATCTGGGAGCTAAAACAGTAAGTTTGAAGAAGTTTGCTAAGTCTATTCCTTCACTGTGATATCTCTACTGCTTTGCACTGTGCATGAGGAATAACAACCTTTAATAATATTTGCTGAGCAAATGAAATAATTATAAAACACAAGATTTGTGCTCTGAACTGAGAGCTCTGTTGCCTTAAGCAAAGTGGAAATAAAAATCCTCAGTGATGAGCAGTTAGTGTGCTGAGGTATTTAGAGCACTGAAGGTGACTGACAACTGCTTTTCACCCTCTACTTTGCTCTTGATTGAAGTTTCCTGTTGGTTTTTTTCTTTCACGAAAATCTTTCCTTATGAAATCTCTATTTTATATGGCCCAGATATAAATGAGATGCAGATGATTGCTTTACAATCAATCTAACCACAGACCTATAAAAATGTGATTATTAGTTAAGTACAGGACCAGTGATTTCATATTTTAAATCTATTTCTTAATGGGAGCCTGTAGTCGGAGGTTTCCCTGTGTCACACCAGGCCTCTGCAGACCCTCAGCCACTTATAAAATAATCATTCAGAGTCTTAATATTATTTATAACTGCTCGGTCATTAGCTCATGCTTATTACTAACTAGCTCTTACACCTAAATTAACCCATAATTCTTTTCTATGTTTAGCCACATGGCTTGGTACCTTTTCTCAGTTATACCTTGTCATCTTACTTCCTCTGTGTCTGGCTGGTGACTCCTGACTCATCTTTCCTCTTCCCAGAATTCTCCTTCCCCACCTATATTTCCTGCTACAGGCCAATCAGCACTTTATTTATCAACCAATCAGAGCAATACATATTTACAGCATACAGAAAGACATCCCACAGCAGGAGCCAGTGAGTATAGTATAAGAGAAATGCTGTAAAGTGATTCAGTTTATGAAAAACATAATAAAATAATCATATATCATATATGTGTATATATAATCATTTACTTAATTATATATAATATGACAGAACCAAATATCTCCAGGAACATTGCCTTTTTCTTCATATGGAACTGGTATTTATAAAATACCAATTCCAATAATAAACTTGTGCTATAATTTTCAAATAAGTAGGAATTGTATAATGATAATTAACTGTTTAGATAAAATCTTTTATGCTCTTAACAAATTTCTTAGTCTGTTCACTTTATTTCTAGGGCATAAGTTTAGGAACTTTTTTGTTTTGTCTATTCTGCTAGGTTTGTTTATTTTTGTTATTTCTACTTATAAGAATATTCCACATGTCATCAGATATTTGAGCACTTTTCCTAGAATTTTTCTTTTTTTCTTCACAGTTAAACACATTGGAACTAAAATTCTATTATTATTATTATTATTATTATTATTATTATTATTATTATCTCTAAATCACACTGGGAAATAAGAGTTGATTATAGCTAGAGAATGTTATGAAATATGTTCTTTGCATAACATAAAATAAGAAATTAAATAATATTGTAAAATCAGTTACTATCAACCAAATTTTCATTTCTTTCTTCTTTCCTTCCTTTGGAGAATTTGTTGTTCTTTGTGTTATTTTAGTTTCATTTTGATGTCACCTTTTAAGACTCTCTATCCTGCTCATGTTCACTCTAATTTCTCAAACCCTTCTTCTCAGGACGCCAGGAGTCAGGAGACAGCATCCAATTTTACATCATCTTTTATGCTGAAGATTCTGTATTTAACTTATTTTTAACCTTTAATTATTTGTAAAATCATGTGCTGCTCTAGAAAGGTGTGAGAGTTAAAGAGAAAAAAGAACTTACTTCTGAGATCTGAAGGAAACTCATGATATATTCACAGTGATGGGGATATAATAACTATTCAAATATGAAACTGAATGAGTAGATGACAAAGATGGATGAGAAGACATTTTATTTTACATATAATCTTATTGAATTGCTTTAGAATTTTCTATTTAGCTTATTGACTATAAGAAGATTTGTGTTGTTTGAATACTGTATCATGATAATGACATTGATATTTAGTAGTATTTGTGGAATGTCCACTAAGTATAAATCCTTTAAATGGAATTACACATCACTGTCAGGAAAATTCTCGATGCTGTTATTATTCTACATTAAAAATCATAGGAACATAGAGCATGTAAAGCACAAAGAGGTGAGCTTTTTATTCAATGCCACTCAGCCAGTAATAAAAGATTTGAAATGAGCAGCCCTAATGATAGAATATTTATAATATCATATGTATGTTTTACAACTTTTATTCACAAATCTGTCCCATACTTTTTAAATATAAAAATAAGTATAGCTATTTATTAAATGCTAAGCTGTTGTGTGTAAAAGGGCATTTGAAAAGCTTAATTCCACATACAGAAAATGTATCATTGACAATTAGTAGCTTTCACACAATTTTCCTTTTCTTCTTAGATGTTCCCTTATCATCTTATTTAATGCATGGTATGTAGACAATATAATGAAAACATCTTCTGAACTGAAATATCAAGGTCATGATGCAGTGACCTGTTCAGAACATGACCTTTCTTTGTCCTTTTATTTCTAACTCATAGAAATCATGAGTAGATTCCTAATGCATTTTTAACTCAATTCACATTATTTCACGTCAACTTATGTTACTACTTTCTGCTGGGACTCTGCATATTTTCTTTTTATTCTTAACTAGAAAATCATAATATTTATGAATTCATTAACAAAATTTGTTTTATTCTTGTTATAGTAGATGTAATTATTTTTCACATTTCATTTCAAGGCTCTCTTTAGCAGAGAAATTTCAATATCAAGGCTGGAGAGATGGCCCTATGGTCATGAGCACCTGTGGTTCTTGCATAGAACTTGGTTCAGTTCCCAGCATATGTATGTCATGCCACCTTTATCTGTAACTTCATTTCCATGCAGTTTGATATTCTCTATCCTCTGTAAGTCCCAGGTATGTTTATGGTATACATATATAAATGCAGTTGAGACACTCATACATATAAACTATTTTTAAAGAATTACGTATATAGCTTCTTTTATAATTTCAAAGTTACCAATATTATCATTTTTTCCTGGACTTTATAAACATTTCACAACACATTTCACCTAACCATGTTCATAGACTTAAATCCTTTCAAACATTTCCTCTATTTTCATATGCAAGAAACCTTTGTCTCTGCTCTTCCTCCCTGGCCAAACTTCTGTTGTGAAATTTAAGTATTTAATTGCTGTGAGTGGGACTGTCCCACCCAGAGTAACCTCCAATCACTGTTCAGGTCCCACAGGGACCACACACTTTCATCTACTTACTGATATCACAGGATGCATCACTTACCTCTCTATCCCTAACCTAGCCATTATAAGTAAGGTGAATTTGCTGTTCCTAAAACAGAAAGAATCCCATTTGGGGTGTTTTTTTTCTTCTCTAGTCTCTGTTAGGAAGGCTGTATCTCAGAAAAATGAAGACTTAGTTTTTCTTCTTCACAGCTCAAATATTTCCTTATTATGGGTATATATTGACTTCTCAACAGACAGACAATATCTGGTCTTTCTTGGTTATGTTATCTTTCCACCAAGTAGTACATACAGTACATACCATACACTTTGCTTGTTCACTTCTTTATTGTCTATTATGTAAACTCTTGAAGGGCATGATTGCAAGCCCTATTTCTTGCTGGCCCCTGACCTTCTTGACTTTTATTGGCAGTTAGTAATTAGTAAATAAATATTGCACAAACAAATATAAATATTTTCTTTGATTTTTATCATGAGATGGAGCAATACATGTAAATTTTCTTTCATTGCTATTATGTTAACAAATCACACCAATACTCCTCAGTGTATTGTATTTCAAGTATTTACACAGTCTTCTTTATCATAGCTATAATTCCCAAATAAAGTATAATAAATAAAAAGTTTGTGGTGGTATTGTGTTCCCCAAAATATTGTGTACCCTAATAAACCTATCTGGAGTCAGAGAACAGAACAGCCACTAGATATAGAGGCCAGAAAATGGTCGCACACACGCCTTTAATCCTATCACTTGGGAGGCAGAGATCCATTCAGATCTCTGTAAGTTTAAAGCCACACTGGAAACAGCCAGGTATGGTGACTCATGCCTTTAATTCCAGGAAGTGAGGGCAGAAAGCAGAAAGGTATATAAGGCACGAAAACCAGGAACTAGGCTGGTTAAGCTTTCAGGCTTTCAAGAAACAGTTTAGCTGAGATCGATTTGGATAAGGACACAGAGAGGCTTCCAGTCTGAGGAAACAGGATCAGCTGAAGAATTGGCAAGGTGAGGTAGCTGTGGCTTGTTCTGCTTCTCTGATCATCCAGCATTTACCCCAATACCTGGCACCAGGTTTGTTTTTATTAATAAGACTTTTAATATTCCTGCTATATCTGGCGCCCAACGTTCATGGTAGGAATTCACAAAAATGATGCTTGCCTGTTGCCTTGTGGGCCCCAGTTCAGGACCGAGCTACATGTGGCCAGTTGCGTTGGTGCCCACCCATAGGATTTGCTAAAGGAGGCAGAGGCAGGAGGATCCCGAGTTTGAGGCTGGCCTAGGAGGCTTGCTACAGAGAAGCTTCAGCCAGGACTGAGCCACAAACCGTGGTGCTGGGACCATGGAGGCAGTGGCTGCTGCTCCAAGTTGCTGGCTTCTTCTCATCATGTTAGTGACTGCAATGCTGCTGCTACCTGGGACAATGGGTTTACTGCTGCTTGTTCAGAGAAGAATTGCCAGGATCATCGTGTTACAAGAAAGCATTGACAAAGGTCAGTTTGGAAAAGTTTGGCAAGACAAATGGTGGGGAGAAATTGCTGTGAAGATTTTCTCTTCTAGGGAAGAATGTTCATGGTTCTGAGAGACAGACATTTATCAGACTGTGATTGCTTCAAACCACAGAGGAGGCACACACGCACAAAACAGTCTTCAGTGAACCATGACTACACCTAACAGCAACTTTGAAATCTTCAAAAGCATGACGAGACCCCACAAAGATGATTCCATATGGACTATGGTAAAGTCATTAAGCTGATTAAAACCAAGGAAAGATCGACTTTGGACTACAACTGTTCAGGACAATTTCAAGATGGCTAGCTGAGATGATCCAGATTCACAGACTACTTGAGCAAGGACTTGAGACAAACCCTGCACTTTCTCATTATCAGTGCCTAGACAAATGATACAGGACTTGACAATTAACCCAAAGATTTTCTTTTCAGGATTCCCTACAGATGTCTTCATCCCCTGAAAACAGGAAGTAATTTTAAGAAAATAACATCCACATTCCCAAGAGGTGGGCTGGGAGGTTTTGATTGTTTAATGAGTTATGGATATTGTCATTGTTTATGATGGTGGGTTACAAGTTGTTAGTTGTTAATGGTCAGGAAAAAAGCTGAACAAGGAGATTAGATTCAGAGTTATTGTTTAAAAAGGAAAAGGAGGATATAGATATGAGGTAGATCATTGAATCTACTCTGAGGAAAAAGATAAAGAAATAATAGGATAAATAGGTGGATCATTGAATCTACTATAAAAAGAAAAAGGAGAAGATATAAATATGACAAAAAGATTATTGAATCTATTATGAAAAAGAAAAAAGAGAATATGGATATGATAAGATAAAAAGGGAGATTATTGAATCTACTTTTAAAAAGGAACTATTTGTTTTACATGGGATAAGTAATGAAAACTTTTTGTCTGAGTTTATTTACATAAACCTTGCTAATGAGGTACTTCTGGCACAATCTATATCTGAGTATAGCCAACAGAAAACAAAAGAGCCCTTTAATTTTCTATATATATATATATATATATATATATATATATTCATTGTATTTCTTCATATACATGTGTATGCACAGTCCATACATGGAATTTGGAGGTCAGCTTACAGGTGTCATCATCTCCTTCCTTCATGTGGATTCTAGGGATTGAACCTTGATGGTCAGGCATGGCTGTAAGTGCCTTCACCTACCAAGTCACCTTATAGCCTCTTAACAATTCATGAAGTCTGTGTTTCTAAGCAAGTTATCACTATGAACCCATCAGCCTTCTTATTTCCCTGACGCAAAAGAGTCCATGGGTGACCACTGACATTCCTTCCCTTGAGCTGTTTTTGCTTGCCTTCATTCTGTCTTCTGATGGCCTTCCTTGTCACTCTGACTTTTCTTGGACACTAGATGATGGCTTGCCTGTGCTTGTTTCCATAATTAATCCTCAGTACGAGTGTTCCTTTATGTTGTGCACCCAGCACATGCTGTTGTGTTAAAGAGAGGAACTCTGGCCATCTGAGGCTAGAGATTACTGGGGTCCTTGCTGTTTCTCCTTCTCTTAGCTCTGGAAAGTAGTCCCCAGCACATAATTAAAGGGGTTATTTTACTAGTCCCACTCTTTCAGACTGTGCAGTTAAGGCGCTGGTAACAAGTCCCCCTGAGACTCAAAGGAACTGGAGCACCTCTATCAAGTATTCACCCAAAACATGCTCCCATGCTGAGAATCCACACATGGGCCAGGAAAAATCCCAGATGGCTCATCTCTCTATCTGGGTTGAATTTCCTGCCCACCTGGAGCCTTTGTGGAGAGACTGGTTCTCGAGAGAGGGGGTGGTTCTGTTTTGTTCCACACTCCTAATTCCACTGCCTCTTGTAATGCCAAAAGCTGGCCTCATTTTGTAAAATCCCAGTAATGCTTAAAAGATTCTTTAGAAAACAAGGTATTTCAAAAAACATTTATAACGATATCCTTGTAAAGAGAACTCTTTCAAATTAGATGTTAAATCTTTGATAACTTTTGTGACAAAGAAGCTAATTTCATGCTGCTTATTGTTTGTTTTTGTATTTTTTTTTGCATTCCCTACAAACTAAAACCATGTGAAGAAATGATTTCATATGCAGAGGCAGATAGCTACATGCATATTTTATTCAGAGGTTGAAAATTGGTTATTCATTCAAGTGTTCATCCAAAAAAAGTGTGCATTGCTCATTAGTGATCAAACATGTTGCACATAAGAGCAGAAACTTTACTGTGTACTTCCTAAATCTACATCATCTATTTTGGAAGACTTCTTGACAGACTTGAGTGTCCTTTATGAATAGGATGACATTGGTGTAATTATCAGGGACAGGTGAAGGAGATGGAAAAACTCAGTAGTCACAGACTATCTGTTGTCATGTTGAAAGGCTGCCGTGTGACATCAAAGCAGGCTCAGTACCTGCTATTTCAGAAGGAAAAAATCAGAGAGAAGCAACACTGAGAGCATTGAATAGAAGATGTATCTAGACTGTGGCTGGATTTTTCTTCGGGCCGCCAACTCAAAAAATGACACAGAGACTTATTATTAATTATGAAAGTTCGGCCTATAGCTTAGACTTGGCCCACTAGCTCTAATAACTTAACCCATTTCTATTCATCTACATTTTACCATGTGGCTCATGGGTTGTACCTCTCCTCCTGCATGTCTTGCTCCCTCAGCATCTCTCTGAAGCCTCTGCCTTTCTTCTTCCCAGAGCTTTCTCTGTCCAGAAGTCCCGCCTATACCTTCTGCCTAGCTATTGACCATTAAGCTTGAAGGTGCTGTTTGTTCTATATTGGTGCTGAATTGTTTTATATATTTGGATGGTCAAACTTCATGTTGACATAGAATGTTATTTCTCCTATTTATACATCCTGCAATATTTCCAAAATATAATTTTCATTTAGTTTACACACAGTCACAAAAATAAATTCCTAACTCACTATAAATCAAGTAATGGACTAAGTAAAACATTTAATTAACTCTCAAAGTTATCTATTCATGGGGTCAGGAACTTATACTGGTCCAAAGCAACAGTCAGAAAGAGTGATTGTATGCATATGTATGATACTCTCCAAAGTTTTAAAATAATTTGTACAAAGTGGTTTCTATCTATCTAGAAACCACAAGACTTGGGCAGTAAATGAGTTTATGACAGACAATAAAGAAGACTTTCATTTCTAGTGTGTTGCTTATTTTCAGAACTATATGGAGCCACACTATTCTTAGGTTAGTGGCATATAGATTAGTATTATAGTGAAAATCTCTCCTCTCCTCTCCTCTCCTCTCCTCTCCTCTCCTCTCCTCTCCTCTCCTCTCCTCTCCTCTCCTCTCCTCTCCTCTCTTCTCCCCCTGCACTCCCCTCCTTTTCCCTCTCCTCTCATCTCCTTTCTTCTCTTCTCCCTTTCTCTCTTCTCTCCTTTGTGACTTGCTGCTGCACAAGGTAGACAGATGATGGGCAGGTAGCTAGATGGATGAATAGGGAGAAACCTGGAATGAAAGAAAAAGTAACAGATGGATTGATGTTTGGATACTGTTACAATATTTAAAAACATGACTCAGAAAAATTTTCATACTGCCAAATAAATGTGACAAGGAACTGAGTATGAAACAGAGGAGGGGGAGAGGAAGGAGTGATGCAGAGGAGAGATGGGGAGGAAAGAGGAGAGTGGAGGAGAGAAGAGAGGTACAAAATAGTCTGGATGTGGTTCATCATAGATGTAGTAGAGATGTTATTTTTCCAGATGAAATTGTTAAATGTTAGCATCTCACTGGGGCCTCCTGGTAATATGCTACCAGGAAAAGAATGTAAGAGTTTGCCGGGCGGTGGTGGCACACGCCTTTAATCCCAGCACTCGGGAGGCAGAGGCAGGCGAATCTCTGTGAGTTCGAGGCCAGCCTGGGCTACCAAGTGAGTTCCAGGAAAGGCGCAAAGCTACACAGAGAAACCCTGTCTCGAAAAACCAAAAAAAAAAAAAAAAAAAAAAAAAAGAATGTAAGAGTTAGAACTGGAAGACAATTGTGGTATGTGAAGTTAGCATTTCATGAAAACCTAGCTGATGTTTGTTAAAGAGGCACGGAAGATCAATTTTAAGTAATCTCTGTTACTAAACTGATTTATACATGAACCTATTGATGAAATATAAAAAAGAATGAAAATTTAGAAATGGTGAAAAAATTGTGGGTTCATTTCTTCCCTTTTCAGAAGCAAGTGACATTTAAAAAGTTGTAATCTGCTAAGAGATTTAGGGTCTCCTGTGTTAGAACATTATGTAAGAGTTGCTACGAAGAAATTATCTCAGTTCAGATACCTAAGAGTTCCAGACTCCCGGAGATGTTTCTCAGAGTATAAACCAATGATACTCTACTTCACCCTGAAGAAGATGTAGATAAACTTAACATTGGCAAGACATTTCTAATCTACAGACCAGATTCATATTCATCATCTCATTTATTAATATTTATTTGTTTATTTATTCTTGGTTTTATGAGATAGGGATTCTCTGTGTACTGGATTCTTGTCTGTACTGGAATTCATTATGTAGAGCAGCCTGGCCTTGAACTCATGGAGATCTACCTGCCTTTGCCTCCTAAGGGCTGGGTTTAAAGGTGTATGCCACCATCTCCTGGCTTTATATATTCCTATTTAAAAAAAATCATATTCTATTTTTTTTTAACAAGGAAGGAAAGTTTAAAGAAATGAGACCACAGCAACTTTTAGATAAATGTCTGGTTTTGCTTAGCTATTACTGAATAATTTACTTTGTTCAAATGATGTTCAGGTGGTGCACATTTGAGAATCTAAAGCAAGTGGTTATCATTCTTCATAAGACTATATAAATATACACAAATATACAAATGTAATATTCTTTTAGAAACACATCTAGGATATTCAGGTATCTTCTGCATGTCTAAAGTCTCACAGTTAATAGCATATTGAGCTGCTACATCAATTATGTTTACTAAGTGTACATTTATGTTCAAAGTAAAACAAAATAAAGCATCTTAAGATTCATAATTTTGTAATTACACCAGCACATCTAGAGTTCTTGGGTATAATTATTAAATATTTCCTCTTATTCTTTTACATTTTCATACTATAGGGCAATATTTTATATACAATTGTTTTGTGTGTGTGTGTGTGTGTGTGTGTGTGTGTGTGTGTGTGTGTCACTAAAATACATTTCCTGTTTTCTAGTCTTACGGATGTATCCATCTCGCTGCTATTTGAAACAGTGCTTTGCAGTTCTATTATTTTATGGACTTCTTAGGATAGTTTCAATTATGACTAGACAATTGCCTGTCATGATTGGTAGCTATAGGCTGAACTGTCCTTTGATGCATGTTATACAGTATGAGGACTTTCAAATTATTTTCCTCCCACAGTTAATGAATAAATTACTGGAGAGTGATCTTTGAATAATAGAACTGCAATAGAAGAATCTACACTGCTATCCTTGCTTTGTTCTTTTATGAAAAAAGGAGAAAATCAGGCATGAACTTTCAGCCTTTCAGCAATTAGATTACAATCTCCTCTTTGGTTAAAAACAGTAGCTACTGTGAACAATTATTCACCACTCTCGCTGTTTGTATAACACCTTAGGGTGAAATGATCTGTAAATGCCAGAGCTTAGAAACACACACACAATGCTTAAGTCCCCTTGGTCCTCTGCTGTCATACACCCTAACTGAACACTGTAGCACAGAAATGCACTACCAGTCAAAGAAACATGACTGCTGCCTCATGGATTCACTTGTGTAGATCTAGGTGTTAGGACAATATTTTGAAGATCTGATAAAACTTCAGAATCCATTGGTTTTTGTAAGACAAATTATCCAGTTGTTTGGGTGAGTCCACATCAATTGGTTGTGACTCTTCTGTGTCTAACAACTTCTTCCCTTCCTGGGTTTCAGTCTTTCCTCCCTGATTGTTTGCTCCAAGACAATTCTTTTAAAGAAGTCTGTGATAGGCTTGTTGTTTTCTATACTTAACACTTCCTAATACAAGAACATATGTAAATAACAGTTGAAACGGAGAAATAAGTTCTTGTGTATCATCTTATTTCTCAGAGACCATTATAGCATAATGCCTGAGTTAGGGAGTAGGGTAATGATTCTAAAATATTGAGCTGTTCTGGGCTGATAAGACATTATTCTAGATCTATTGTTGTTTATTATTCTAACATGCAAGTGTGGTATTTATCCATTGTACCTGTAATATTTTCTTAACAAAAACAAGAATGTATGCATGTATGTATCTATGTATGCATGCCTATGTATATTGTCTATTATAAATCTACATCTGCATCTAAGAACCTTCAAAATGTGTTTGTATTGGAGTATGAAAAAGAGAATTACTATTATTATTAGTAGTAGTAGTATATTTAATAATACCTTATCTGATTAAATTAATAACACTTCAGAAATATAATATGTTTATCTCAATTATTATTAGTTTCAGACTGAGACAAAAAGCATTGCTTCTTTCAGTATCTCTTAATAATACATGGTAAAGTAATTTCAAAACAATATTTTTAAAAAGCTGTTATTTCACTATTCATATTAATAAGAAAGCAAATAGATTTCTCATATGCAATATGTAATAACTATAAATATAACATAAATATATAATGGCTTTTAAAAGTCATATATAATAACCTTAAATTATCCATGACACTTACCATGAAACATATTATCATTACATGAAAATTATATTCATTGCATAGATGATACTTAGTAAACTTTGAAATGTGAAGATCAACTATTGTACTTGTTCTTTTGAAAACTCCAGTGACAAAAGAATGCAGTTTTTTTTTTTAATTTTATTTTGCAATACTATTCAGTTCTACATAACAGCCACAGATTTCCTTGTTCTCACCCTTCCTGGCCCCTCCCCTTCCCCCCAGCTCACCCCCCATTCCCACCACCTCCAGATCAAGGCCACCCCTGAGGACTGAGATCGACCTGATAGACTCAGTCCAGGCAGGTCCAGTCCCCTCCTCCCAGATTGAGCCAAGCGTCCCTGTATACGTCCCAGGTTTCAAACAGCTATCTCATGCAGCAAGCCCAGGACCTGGTACCACTGCCTAGATGCCTCCCAAATAGATCAAGCCAATCAACTGTCTCACCTATTCAGAGGGCCTGATCCAGTTGGGGGCCCCTCAGTCTTTGGTTCATAGTTCATGTGTTTCCATTCGTTTGGCTATTTGTCCCTGTGCTTTATCCAACCTTGGTTTCAACAATTCTCGCTCATATAAACCCTCCTCTTTCTCGCTAATTAGACTCCCAGCACTCTACCCGGGGCCTAGCCATGGATGTCTGCATCCATATTCCTCAGTACTTGGATAGGGGTTCTGGCCCAACTATTAGGGTGTTTGGCCATCCCATCACCAGGGTAGCTCAGTCCCGGCTGTCTCTCGGCCATTGCCAGCAGTCTTTTGTGGGGGTATCTTTGTGGATTTCTGTGGGCCTCTTTAGCACTTTGTTTCTTCCTTTTCTCATGTGGTCTTCATTTACCACGATCTCCTATTCCTTCTTCTCCCTCTCTGTTCTTGATCCAGGAGGGAAAGAGAGCGGGAGATCCCACCTGGAAGAATGCGGTTTTTATAACACATTTTGCAACATTTTGTTAAAAAAGGATAATAAGCCGGGCCTTGGTGGCGCACGCCTTTAATCCCAGCACTAGGGAGGCAGAGGCAGGTGGATCTCTGTGAGTTCGAGGCCAGCCTGGGCTACCAAGTGAGTTCCAGGAAAAAGGCACAAAACTGTACAGAGAAACCCTGTCTTGAAAAAACCAAAAAAAAAAAAAAAGATAATATTAGAATTTTATTGGTTTTATATCTTCAAGTAAACAAATAAACAAGTTAATAAGCAATATAAAAGCTTTTTTTAAAGAGATAATTA
The DNA here is from genome assembly GCF_049852395.1 of Peromyscus maniculatus bairdii. Taxonomy (NCBI): domain Eukaryota; kingdom Metazoa; phylum Chordata; class Mammalia; order Rodentia; family Cricetidae; genus Peromyscus; species Peromyscus maniculatus. The sequence goes on along the minus strand of NC_134857.1, from coordinate 94,709,944 downwards.
TTTGACAATGTCATTCAACCTGTGTTTTCAAGAGTTGATAAAATTTGAATGACAAAGTTACAAAGATAATAGATGGTGTTTTTACACTCAATCGATTGTACACTCTTAGATATTCAGTCATTTGAACATTTATTCAGCACTGTATTTCATATTTTAATGCATACTTTTAGTATTGTTATTAAGACTACAGATTGTAGAGATGGACACATCCCTGTATGTCATAAGGTCATATAAAACATGTTTGCTAGAGAATAATGTGTTGTGGCATACTACAGAAAGATAGAATTTAGATACAATAGTGATAGTGCATGAAAGTAGACTTGTGATAACAAATGGTGGAAGAGGGAGCAGGATAGGATATTAGGTGATTGAAGATGATCAAAGTATACTATATTCATGTGTGAAATGTCATAATGAAACCTGTTATTTTGTACAACTAATAAATAGTAATAAAATTGAAAGTATACTTATGATGATTATACAAAAATACAGTATATTGACTATAGTGAGGTGTAAAATCCACCGGTTCAGATATACTAGTTAAAATGTACTTGTTTTATATTAATAATACAAGATAACTTACTTTTACATGCAGAAATCAGGCTTAATATCTACCTCATAACCGTGCATTCACATGGCCTCATTTGTCCTCAACATACTTAACTAATGTTTTGGTAGACTTTCTTAGAATATTGTCTTATTTTTAAGCACATTCTCAAAGTGGAGACTTATAATTCTTATGAATTACCTTAAGAATGCTTAGATCTCCATTTTAATGACTTGAAAAACTCTATCTGCTTAAATTGTTTCTTTTATTATTTGATGTGAATATTATAGGGAGAAATTATAGTTGATGATTTAAATAATTCCATTTCCTTTTTTTGGTAGGTATTGTACCCCTGTATCTGGATCATCATGATGTTTTCACAACAGGTCTGAAAATTCATATGAAAACCAAATGATAGCCGATGTCTAGAAAGTACAAACTAGAGTACTAAAATATAGAGCATGCAAAATTTTAAAGTGTTGAAACTTTCAAAGGAAGCATAAAAAATTCAAAAAAGACTATGAATGTAGTATTCAACAGAGAGAGACTTTATCATTTCTGTTTCTCATCATCATATGACTGAGGATACATAGTTTAAAATTATTTTAGTATTATTTTATACACCTTCCATAGTATGTGGTGTTGCTTAAATGGATATAATATGTGGAAATTTTTTTAAAATTACTTTCTGTTATCTCTTTATCCTTTTCTTTCTGAAGAAATTATTAAGACTATGTAATGCAATAGGTCTGCTTTCTTTTTTATTTTCCTTTACATGTGAGTTAGGGTACTTGAAAGATGGCTCAGAGGTTAAGAGCAGTTGTTAGTCTTTCAGAGGTCCCATGTTGGATTCCCAGCACCCACATGATGGTTCACAACTATCTGTTAACTTCAGTTCCAGGGAATCTGACACCTTCTTCTGAAGTCTATTGGTACCAGACATTCACACTGGACACATGTATACAGGCAGATAAAGCACTCATACACATAAAACAAACAAATAAATATTTTTAAAAGAGTTCAAGAGATGTTAAGGCATTTGTGAAAGTTTGTGCTTTTAATTTTCATCCCCACCATTAATACTTGAGTTATATCAGATTTGGAGATTTTACTTTATGGATTCTTAGTTTGTGTCAAATAAATGTTTCTGCAAATAGTTCATGACTTTTCTTAACTTTTAATGCTCACATTTCACTTTAGAATGGTCTGTTTTCCTAAATTACACTGATATGTGCCTGTGTGCACGTCTTCAGTCTGCTTCATCAAGGTGAGACCTAAGACAACTCAGTGTCAAAACTTACTTTTTTCCTCTTTTGATTATACATTTCAAGTCCTAGGTTGGCATCAGGATAAGGAAAATGTATCTTTTCTCTCAACAGTTACGTGACTATGTTTATATGTACTCCGACAATGGTGAAACAAATAAAAATACTGCCATTATGATATTAAATATATAGAAAATGAGGTAAGAAAAGCATATATTTTAATTCTACTGCTTAGAGTCATATATTTATAAAACATTTTGTATTTTATTTCTCTTATTTTTAATAACTGTAATAACACTACTAATACAATATTATCTAATTCATGGCTTCATTCTAAACATTCAGAAATATTTCTATTTCTATTTCAGCCATTCGAAATTATTTCTGTTGAGTAGTTTCCATACCCCATTCATTTGTTCCTTCCTAATTCCACTCCCCATTCCTTCCCGACCTTCTTTGCCAGTTTTTTTTTTCTCATCTCCTTGCCATCTGAATGTCACAGTCCTCAATTCTGAGGCTGTGAAAAACATATTGACAATTCTTACTCACTGTTTCTAAGTAGAAACATGAGTTTATTCAATTATATAATTTTAAGTATATCACACACATGCTGAGATTTCCACAAATCCTCTCATTTTCATGAAATCTATTTATTCTCCTTGCAAATTAGAAACTTTTGCCCAGTGACTGATGCTGGTCCAGAAATTCCTACATTAGTCTATTTCTTTGCTTTTAAAAATATTTATTTATTTACATGTGCATAAGTGTTTGCCTGTATGCTGTGTCTGTGCCCTACATGTTTACCTGCCGTGGGATGTTCTGTATGCTGTGAATCTGTGTTGCTCTGATTGATGGATAAACAAAATGTTGATTGGCCAGTAGCCAGGTAGGAAGTATAGGCAGAATAAGCAGACAAGGAGAATTCTGAGAAGAGGAAGGCTGAGTCAGAAGGCGCCAGCCTACCATCCAGGGAGCAGCATGTAATGGCACCCAGGTAAAGCCACGAAACACATGATGACATATAGATAAACAGAAATGAGTTAGTTTAAGTGTAAGAGCTAGTCAATAGGAAACCTGAGCTAATGGCTGAACATTTTTAATTAATATAAGCCTCTGTGTGTTTACTTGGGTCTGAGAGACTGCAGACCGGGTGAGACACAGAAAAATTCAGCTACATTTACCTGGTATATTACAAAGGACAAAAGATGGTGCCTAATTTTCTGGAACTGGAGTTGCAGAAGGTTGTGAGCTGCCATGTAGATACTGGGAACTGAACTCAGGTCCTCTGCAAGAACAGGAAACCCTGAACCATTTCTTCAATTTCTTCGGCCCTTGCTATTGGGTATTTTTTGCACCACCCCCCCGCCCCATATTTTATCTACTTCTTATGGCTTACAAAGAAATGAGAGTAATATTTGTAGAACTGTAATTTGGATTATAACAGTCACTTCTCTGTTGGAAATAACTGGATGTTTGCAATTTATACTGATTTAACCTCAAATCTTACAGTTTTAAAGGTCGTTTGGAGCTTTGTCCTAGAGAACCTCCTAATCCTGAACACTCCCAAATCGCCTCCAAGCTTGCTACCTCTTCATGTTCTCAAAACATAAAAACAAAATTCATCTAAAAGCTTTTGCTTTTCTTCCCCTTAGAATATACACTGTCTTGATTCCTTCACATTTCCACTCAAATGTCATTTTCACAGAAACCAGTCACGACCTCAAGAGATTAAATCACATACCAACTGCAGTCTTCACCTTTAAAAGTTGACTTGTCCTCTCCGTATCCATTTTTTTTAGGAATAAATATATTTGTGTTTTAAAAACTGTCTATTTACATAGAGAAACCCTGTCTTGAACCCCCCCCCCCAAAAAAAAGCCTGCTTGCATGGGACTGCACTTAGACCCTCTGCATGCAGGAGATAGTAGTGTAGCTTGGTCTGTTTGTGAAGCCCCTGGCAGCGGGATTAGGATCTATCCCTGGTACATGAGCTGGGATTTTGGAGACCATTACCTATGGTGGGATGCCTCAATCAACCTTGATGCAGGAGGGAGGGGATTGGTCCTGCCTCAACTGAATGAATGTACCATTCTTTACTGACTCCCCATGGGAGGCCTTACCCTTTGTAGGAAGGGGTGGGTGGTGAGTCGGGGGAGGTGAAGGCTGGGAGGGAGCAGATTGAGGGATGAGAGGGGGAATCTGTGGTTGGTATTTAAAATGAATGAAAAAAATTTTTAAATAAAAAAAAAAGCCCACAAATAACAACATCAAAAGCTGCCTACTTGAATCTCCCAGAAGAATAAAAACATTGCTCATTTTATTGATTGCTTAGAAAAGTGGAAAGGTCAGGAAATGAAGCCAATAAGTGTTTATTGATTGGACAAAGAACTAAATTCTAAGTCTTCAACTTAGTGCACACTTGAGCAAATTATGTAAACTCTGCATTCCAGTTACAAAGGGAAATCTTAATTGCTCCATCTACTTACAATGAAATGGTGCTACTACATGCTACATGGACGACAGTCACTACAGTGTGTCAGTTGACTTAGATAAATAAATTCTGAAACAGTAAATTTGGATGCTGTATATTTATGGATTTTGTATAAGTCTTTAATGCAACAGTGCTATATAAGGACAAGGGAGTCTTTAATCTACATTTTAACAATATACATAAAGAAACACAATGTATATTTCTCATTTTGATGCTCTGACTGTATGTAGTTTAGATCTCATGAAACTAACCTGACTTATTGAATCATTCACGATCAGTTTAGAATAATCATCATTTTGATCTGACATTGCCAAGGGTTCCAGACATGAAAGAGAATGATTTACTGTCTGTAAGTGCTTCAGAATTCTAAAGACTTTTATTCTCTTTTCCTCCTCTTCAACACTTAGTCACTCTGTAGCCATTTATCTTGAAGAAGTCAAAAAACTGAAAGGTCAGCCATATTCAAGATTTCAAAGGTGTCGTTTCTTCTGCAAACATACTCTGTTCTCGATCGGTCTTGAAATATTCTGCATCAATAAAAAGGTTTCCTTCCAAATCATAAATTACAGCATCTTCCAGTTTTAAAATAAGGACGTAGTCGGGGACAGAGCCAGCAAAGTGATCAAAATTCAGTTTTAGTTTTCCCATACAGTCAAGGATTGCCTTGGCTGACAGGATAGCTAAGTTTGGTTGGGATGATATTTTCTTATTCTGTCCTTAAGAAAGAGGCAGTTTATAATGGAAAAAAAAGTATAGTACACTGAGGAGAAGATTTCTCAAGCAAAGCTAAAATGTGTAAATATTTAAAGTTTTTCAGAGGACCAGAAAATTAACAAAAAAATCTTAAATAAAATTCTCATTCCTAGATGTCTTTTCCCCTTTCTTTTGTTTTCTCCCTTCTTTATTTTATCTTTTTGACTTTCTTACGAGCACCTTTAATTAGTAGTTGCTATTCAGACGGTTCCTCTGATTTCCCCAGAAAGAACAGCTTCAGAACTAGGGTTCACAAAGACTGCTTCTGTGAAGTCAGCAGGGAGAGTGGCTTCTTCCTCCTTCATGTGACCAACTTATTTATGTCATCTTTCTTGACTAATTCACATAGCCATTTTAAGTTGCCTGACGTTTAAAAGTTCTGTGTTAGAGTTAGTGATTTATTTTAGAGCAAACAAAAGACATTTTGTGAATAGATGATCATATACTGACTATCACATTTTGATGATTTATTTACAAAGGAACACAGATATTTTCATGAATAGGCGGTAAATACAATAACTGTGTTTACATTGAGGGATGCACCATAAAACTTTTTGAGCATCTCTGTGAGAAGAGTAAGAAATGGTATTTAGGAGAATTGGGGGTAGGGGTTGTCACAAAAGCCTTCTATGTTCCCCTTTCTCAACTGTGAGTCTGCATTCATTGATACTAATGCAAAAGTAGCTTCCTTGAACTTGATGATCAACAGGAGTATGGATCGTGAACTTACGTGTGGTTTTCAACATTAGCACAGGCCACAGACCTCAGCATGATCCCCCCTGGCAGTACAAACATGGACATCAACACAGCCCTCTGCCACAATATGTTCCTTGGACACCATTATAGCCCTCAGTGGCAGCACAGGCCAAGGCACCAATACGGTCTCCTGTAGTATCCCGGGCCCATGGACATCAACATGGCTTGAGGCAGCAGCACAGACCACTGGCATTCACATCAGCCTGTAGTTTTTAAAGCAAGTGTGACATATCTGAATAATGTTTCCATTAATAGCACATTGTGGTGATGGCCTATAGGACATAGTGAGATAGCATAGCACAGTGTTAAAAATGTTTATTTGAACTTTTTAATGTGCTAGTACAAAATGGTGTATCATATCTGATTCTTTTGCCATATAAATATTGGACATTCATTTTCTGGGACAGAAATGGTCAAACTGTGGCTTGTGGCACAGACTAAGCTATCTTCCAGCTTTTGAGATGAAATTATGGTAGAACAAAGCTGTTCTTAATTGTTGCTTGTCTTTTTATCCCGATCATCTGCTCCAATGGCAGGAGTCAGGAGTAGGGAAAGCTTCTCTACAGCTATAAATCCTAAAGCCTTCAGTATCTGGTCTTTAGAGGAATGGCTGCAGGCTGCAGGCTGCAGGCTGCTGCTCTAGACAACTTTTATGATATTTTGGCTTGCTTTGGACATCTGTACTACTGCTTTACTATGAATTAGACAAACCTCCTTGGGATATTCAAAGTTTAGAAGAAAACAGACCTTTGGGTTTATCCAACATGATTCATCCTTTTTTTTTTTTTCAGAAATTTGGGGTGAGGTGACAGGCCATTTGGTCCAGTTTACAAAGCAGATAATCAGTTAAGTCCAATAGATACTCCTGGCATAGATATTGACCTAGGATTTTATTCCTCTCCAATTTCTGTGAGCTATCTGAGTGGAACACTGGGTCCAGCAGGTTCTAGGAACTACACGTTTACCCCCATTAGAGTTCCTGGGAACCAAAGATAAGCTGGAGAATACTAGAAGAGGAAAGATTGTTCAATGGGTATTAAGCTACAGTCAGATGGGGGGTTAGAAATGTTGATGTACTGGTATTTTACAGTAGAGTGACAGCAGATTACAATAATGTTCTATGTGTTTTAAAAATAGAAGAAAGGGTTGGATTATTTTCATCATAGAGATATGATAATAATTGAAGACATGGATATGTGTAACTTGATTTGAACATTATATGATTTTTTTTACAGACTGTCGTGCATGGTACCTTGTTAGTATGTACAATGTTTATGGTTTAGTATCATTTAAAGAAGATTTAACTTAAATATTAAAGATAAATAAGTGTCACAAGTGTGATACAGATGTCAGAGCAACCTGCTCTGATGCTGTGCTACAGACAGCCTCGAGAGAAAGAGTTGAAGGACAGGAAGGAGAGGTTCTTAGAAAGAAACAGAATGGTTAAGTTTACTGGCTTTTTTCTGCTTTGATCTGCATAAATTACAGTGTTAATATTTTATTTCCAATTGAGAGTTTATTCCTAGGATACATTCATATTTGATTGCAAGTATTAAAACATATATTCCAACATAAATTTTAAATGACCTTTAGATTATCCAATTAAATTTTGTTTTAAAGACATGACTATTTCTTCTATAATTAAGAATTGACCAAATTGCTCATTCATTTAAATAGAATTACCACCAAAAATATGAACCTTTTATTAGCATATGCTATGGAATTAGGTGTATTAACTTGTCAATTTTCATTGTAAGATTTTCTTCAAATTTAGGTATAGGAAGGCATAATTTCTCCTATATGTAATACATATTTTAGGAATAATATAAATAAAAGTATAAAATTTCATAGTACATAAAATAAATGTATGCATAAATAATTCCACAGTAATACATATTTTTGTTGAATCAGCTAATTTAATTTAATTTCTGGTTATAGGATACATTGTTTCTTATTTGTAATGAACATGTGCCATCACTCCTTTAAGTATATAATATGTCCTGATAATTTTATAGATTTCCAAAAAGTTCTCACCCTAACTACCAATAATGGCTCTGACTAAAAACAACTATACTTTAAACTCCATGTATGTCACACATGTGAGGACTGCCTAAACGAAAAGACAATCAGGAGTGTATCTAAAGACTGGTCCTTCTTCTTTTCTCAACTAGCAAGTTTATCTTCCCTCCCTATCTGTCCTATGCAGGGAGGAATGATGGTGTATGTGGTTACAAGCTTAAAGCATTTTATCAGCTGTGAGTTAATGGGTGGAATTTCAGAGGACTCTCAGGAAGCTCTGTATGTCTACTGTGAGAGTTGATCCCTTATGGTGATTTCCTTCTAGTTTTCATGCTTTGGTGTGGAATACACTGTGTGTGACGATATATGGTGGTGTTTTTTTTTTTTGGTAGCTTTTTTTTATATAAACCTATATTTTAATGCTGAAGATGGGTGAGATTGCCCTATGTCTTTTAGAGACTGTTTCAAAAGGTCAGGATTTTATAAAGTCTCTGTCTAGTTAGATTTGACCTGTAAACATTTATGCTGAAACCTTAGGTTACAAAATAAAAATATCAGATTGCTTTTTTCCTGTGACACCTAATTTCTATTGGGTTCACAAAAGAAGAAAATAGGAATCAGAGATCTCTTGTTGCTGAACAATAAATAATAAAAGATTAACCTATGCACAAAATACAATGTCTCTTCTAGAAAACACTATTAATCTAATAATTTGTAACTCAAATAATGATAATATACCTATATATCTATAACTCTTTGTACAAGAAGGATTTCAATATAAGACATTTATGCTTTATTTAGCTTGTCATTGCTGTACAATAGGAACACTTTATAGTTCCTAACAACTGTGATCATAATATTTGGTAGCTAGTTTTGGTTTTCAAATACTACTTGACTGTTGCACATACTTCATAAGACCATTGTCTTTGTGATCACTGGTGCTCAGTTCTGTTTGCTGAATGTGTATCCATTGGTAGTACATATGGTTGGATTTGTATTTTTAATTTCTACATATATGTATGTACATTTACTCACCTATTAAATGTTTTCAATAGCCTTCAATATGTTGATATCTGTCAGATCAAAACTTTAAATTTTAAACTCAGTGTGAAATATTTAGTTGCTTCTTGAACATACTTCAGGTTTTTCAAAAATTTAGGTACCAGGGGCTGGCGAGATGGCTCAACACTTACAAAATGTACTGCTCTTAATGAGGCCTGGAATAGTCCCAGCATCAATGTCAGATGGCTAACATAAAGGTAGGTACCAAATTAAAACTGTGATTTCTCATTACCTGCACACTTCCCATCTATTCTTTTTCTTATATTCTTATATTCTTTTTTTCAGTGTTTTTTTTAATCTTACATTTTTCAGTTTATACATTACCATTCACCAAATTGATAATTTTGTTTCTTGATTCTTTTTACTTTCCGCTGTCACTCCATTCAATGCAAGTCCACTTGTTAAAAAAAATACCATTTTCAGAATTTTCTTTCCTTTCTGTTATTAGTCTTATAACTTCATGGTGTTGCCATAGAGATCTTACTTAAAATGAAATATATTTAATTTTTTCCATTAGCTTTTAAATATGTAATTTCAATTCTAATGCACATATCCAGCCTTTTTGCATCACGGTCTGCATTCTACCTCACCTTCATCCTGATGATTGGAGCCATTGGCTTTTCATGTGAACTACACTCCCTTTTTCTCTTGTCCTTCAAACATTAGCTGTTTTACATTCTATTTTGGAGCTTGAAATACTAATCTCATGGAATATATATATTAATATATTATATTAATATATTATATATTAATATATTAATATATTATATTAATATATATTAATGTGTAGTCACTTTGGATTTTTTTTCAGTACTTTTTTCCAGGAAAGTACATTCCTTGTGTTGGTAGGTTCAATCAATATATAACTGCCTTTGAAATATTGGTGTATTTAGGCAGTAGTGTATTCATTCCATGAAGGTTAACTAATGTCAAGACTGAACTCAAGTGCTTCTCAAGGACGTTCATCACTCTTCAAAAGTCTATTTTGATCATTTAGCAAAGGTAATACACAACCACATTTGATGAGATTTCCCCAGACATGACCTACAGCAAATAATACCAAAAGGAGAGAGAACATTTTCCTCATCTCTTTGGCTATCACAACGTTGTGCTCATATATATATATATATATAATCTTTACAGGCAGTTTAGTATCTCGTGCCTTATTTCTCTATCTTCCCATTGGAGAACATGATCCTCAGCAGAGATTACCCATCTTGAGATGTCTGACTAGCAAAAAGAAATCCTCATTTCACTTTGTTGATGAGAGGACATGCTAATATTGAAGGAGAATCCTTATAGAAAAACTCAATTGTGAATGTAACAAATGTAACAGGCAGTGTTTTTTTGTTTTTGTTTGTCTCTCACAAAAAACAACAGTTTGTCTCACAACCTTGTTCAGAGTTCACAGATAGGTTAAACGAATAAAAGCAGTTCCAGTTTTCAATTGAATGGTATCTGTGGTGGGTGTCTATGATGGTTATAATCTTAGAGGCCAAGTTTATCTCATTCTACTCTCTCCTCTTTCATCCTTGTACTAGGAATTGAGCCCAGAGCCTCACATATTTTATGCAAGCATGCTGCCACGGAGGGATATCCAAACCTTTTATTTTATTTCTTGTCTTGGCATAGGATCTTATTAAATTTCCTGGGCTGGCCTTGATACTTCCTCCTTGGTTGGACTCTTGAAGACATGTATGTCCTGGTGTGTATCACAATGCCCAGTCCACTCTCAAATCTTTGGCATCTAGTCTTCATGGGTGGAGATCCTGTGACTATTTAACATCTCGCCCTATTTTGTTTTACCTTACTAATTAAAACCCCATAATGGCACTCATTCTTTCATTGTCTTCTACATATCATCTTTAGCTCATGTCTATAAACTCACTGATAGTTCTAGTATTTTATACTAAGAGGGGTGAAGCAAATGAGGAAAAAATGAAAAGACTTAGGATATTTAGCAAGTAAAATAAAATACCTAAATAAAATTTTATGGTAGGAAGTAAATGACCTGAAATCAGTTGCTTTTAATGTTTCTGCTTTAAACAACTGAAAGGATACAAATATTTACTAGAACATAAAATATTAGGAAAGGTATATGTTAATGGTACAAACTAGAAATCCATGAATTTTTATTTGAGGGTATTAAATTTGAATTATTCAGGGGAGATGCAAAATATTTTTATGAATGTTGGCTTATAGCTCAGAATAAGACCAATAAACACAATTAATTAATTAATCAGCTAGTTAACTAGTTTAAAAAAACATTACCATATTTGATTTAAGTTTTCGATAATGGTTAATATTGTTGATTGATAATACTTACTAGGGTTAGAGCTAGCAACAAAGATGGCTAAAATGATACCACCTTTTCAAAAGCTAATAGCCTGTTCAGACAGACAGACAAACTAAAAGTAGGAATCAGATGCCATGAGACTATGAGGGAGAAAGCAAATCACTGAATAGGTGAGCCTAAAGTACCTGAGGAGAAACTGGAACAGAAATCAGGAGACTGTCTCACTTTGTTGCAGATATATGGAGCAATATTATTCCCAATTGAACAGAATGTATAAATCCTCAAAGGTATTAAACTTCACAGAGCACTTAAGATTAGCCAATGGTCCCTTGAAAGAGGAATAAACCCGGGAGAGTCAAGTTTCCCTGTGTTTCTCATATCTGAGAAGAAAGTTCTACTCCCCTTCTGTTTCTGATAATCTTACAGCTTACAATTTGACCTATTCTCTCATGATAGCCAAATTATGTTGATAAACAGCTAGACTCAATTATATGGTCTATTGCCCACACAATGTCGTTGTAAATGTTCTGTGGCTTTGGATGCCTGAATGTACCTGATATAATGTTTTAATCTAGCATTTTGGGGATCTTGTTAATTTGATTCATTATTCTCAGTAGGCAATCTCTGAATTCCTGACGATATGTTTACCCAGACAGGCATTTAAAGGATGGCCCTAGTACTACCTGCTGTCTGATGGCAACAGTCACCTGTGTTACCTGATAATAAGAGTTACCAAGTGTAAAACTTGGAGATTATCTCTGATATAGAGAACAGAGCCTTTCCCTAATAGGTTTGACTGCTGAAAAAGAGAAGACATTTAAAGAACACTTAACACGAATGTCCATTTAATGTACTTTATCAGGGTACAAAAGGCAGCAAAAAGCCAAAGGTGGGGAAATTAAGAAACAACAGAGGGGTAGGAGGCAGGCTACATGGGACACTGAATACAGATGAAAAGCACTTTTACCTTCAAAACAAAAGGAAAAAGCAGATAAATTAAAACTAGAGAAAATCAGTTTAAAAAATAAAAAAATCCTAACAGGATCTTATTAAAATATATTTGAATAAATTATAAATTCTATAAATTTGGGGTCTGGATAGTTTAGGTATGTGATGCTTTTATTTGTAAGATTTTTTTTAAAGTTGATAAAATTTTCTAAAATCTGGTTTTTAATAATTGTATTGCTTCATATGCTTAAAATCATAATATATGCAGTCAGTTAAGATACCAAGTAATGGCCCCAGAAATCAAAGATCAGCTAATGAGACACATGTAAGTTCCTTTTCTTCCTTGAAAGTGAAGAAAATTAAAAAATGAAATGTAACATGAATTGGTCTCTGTGGGATGAAACTGAATAATTAGCAAGTGATGGGATTGCATTGTGGTTCTTAAAAGGTTAGAGACTATTAAAATTGACAAATCACCAGCTCCGAGTATCATATATCAGGGAATGATAAGGAAGTAAGAATGGAAATTAGAGAAACTTTAGACATTCCGTTCTCTCTAAGTGTATTTAATTCAGGAAATACCCCAGGAGAAAGAGAAGGTGATAACATAATGCAAGCACTAAATTTCCTCTGGTTAAAGGAAAATGCCAGCCCACAGCAGGAAGGGAGACAGTGACTACGAAGTGTGTGATGATTTATGTATCTAAATGAATGAACCATGGAAGTCACATTCAGAAAAATATAATAAGAATTTTAGATGGCTTATTCGTCCTCTAATTTTCAGATGATAGTATATAACCCTGTTTTCCAGGAACAGTTCTAAAAACTTGCTGGCATATTAAAAACAAACAAATAAACAAAAAAAAAAAACAGAAAAAAACCTATTTGCTTTACTTAGTAATGATGACTCTCACTATATGTTAATTATACATGTTATATTTTTAACATGGGAATTTTAATTTTCAATAGAAAATAATTGACATTTTACAGAGGTATGGAACATTTTTGGAGTGAAACATTTGTTTTTTATTTTGTTTTGTTTTGTTTTTGCATCTAAGTCCTTGCTGGTTTTTGGCACTGTGAAGTAGTAGGGATTTCTGTTGTTACTGGTCTTAATTTCACTCGCAGAAAGAAGTTAACCATGTCTGATGCTTTACTCTATTCACACAGTTAATAAAGTCCATGCTATTTCTTGAATTCTATATGTGTGTGGTCTCCAAGACAGCAGCTTCTGAGGCAATGTGGGGAGAAAATCTGCTCCCCGGTGTGTGTGTGTGTGTGTGTGTGTGTATTCACATACATTATATATATATATATATATATATATATATATATATATATATATATATATATACACATATATATATAATAGCTCCATACATATATATGTTTTAATAATAATAATCAAATAAAAAGAGGCTGCCAATTGAGAAGGGGCAACTTGAGGATTTTGAGAGAGGGAAGTTAAGAGTAGTTCGAGGGGAACATGTGAGGGAGAGAAAGTGATGTAATTCTATTTCAATTGAAAAACATTTAAAACCGATATACTTCGGAATTGCTAAGAATGTACATTTCAAATATTACCGTGAGAAACCAAATGTGAATGTAATGTGATGGATGTTTCAACTACATTGATCATTAAGACTCATTGTGTATACATTCAAGAAAACCATTTATTGTACACTGTGCTCCTCAGTAAACCTTGTATTTGGAGCAATAGCTCTCCATTTCTCCTACTCTCTTGCTATTGGAATGCAATTTCTAAAAAAAATAAGATAGTTATAGTCCCCAGAGGTCCTCTGCATTTTCTAAGGGTGGCATTGGAGGCTGCAGTGCACATGAGTTTCATAAATACCATAGAAGAGAATTTTTAAAAACACCTAAATATACTATTACTTTTAGATTTAAATTTAAATTAGATAAACTGGATTCCCTGAAAGCACAACCTCCTAAAATGCAAATCCCCTTTTCTTCTCTCCCATTGTGCTTTATAAAGCCATCAAATTTGGAAATATATAGATGGAAATGGGCAAGCACATGATCTAAGGCTTATTGTTCATGGTGAACAACAGCAACAGTAATGTATATACATAATCAAGTGACATTTGCAAATCCATGCCTTTAGTGTATATAAATATGAGGAAAACTACCCTAAGAGACATTAACTGACTTATCCAGGATTGTGGTTTGCAAAAATATCTGAATCCAGAGCTTCAATATAGAAATCAGACATTTAAATGTGCTGCATGTTGACATAGAAAGGCTAACAGAAGGCACTAAGTCAAAACCTCATCGATTTGACATTTACTTCTCTTGGGTCCTTCTAAAGTAGAGCTTTTTAATGATTGGACTTTATTGAACATGAGTTGCTTCTATATACCAGATAAAGTCACAAAACACATATATAATGAAATCACATATATAACAAAATGTAAATTTAACAGGACAGTGGTGATACATGCCTTCAATCCCAGCATTTGGGAGGCAGAGGTAGGCAGAGCTCCAGGAGTCTGAGGCCAGTCTGGTTTACAAATTGATAGCCAGGACTATTAGACAGAGAAACCTTGTCTCAAAAAAATAGTCAATAAAGCATAAACTTATAATTCCTTATTAGAATGAAGAGACATTACTTAAATATTTGTGTTAGATCACTCATGTTTTTTCAAAATAGGAAATTCATGCGAAACATATTAATATCACTCAAATAACACCAATAACCATGGCCTTAACTTTTCCCACAGAGACTGTAATTATTTGTTTTAATATGTGTCGCAGTCATTATTCTATTGCTGTGAGGAGACACCATGACCAAAGCTTTTTAGAAAAAGAAGCATTTAATTGGGAACTTGCTTATAGGTTTGGAATGGTAGCTCACGATCAACATGGCATGGAATGTGGCAGGAGGCAGGCAAGCATGGCTCCAGAGCAGGGTCTGACAGCTCATATCTGATACTCAAGTTGAAGGCAAAGAGATAGAGACTAGGTCTGGTTGGGCTTTTGAAACCTCCCCATGACACACCATCTCCAACAAGGCCATACCCCTAATCCTTTCCAAAAGTTATACTAATTGGAGACTAAGCATCTAAATTAATGAGCCAATGTGGGCCATTCTCATGCAAACCACCACAATATGGTATATGTATTCTTCTTAAAACCTTTCTGATGCTAAAAATAGAGTTACATGATTTATAAGATTGGGACAAATCAACACAATCTGATATAATAGTGAATAAAAATACCTGATAACTTGAAGAATTACTTAAGTAACAGAGAGAAATCCATACATCCAAGAAATATATGTGGATATATATATATATATATATATATATATATATATATATATATATGTATATGTATATATATATATATATATATATATATATATATATATATATAATGGGTATAAAGGTTGTATTTCGGGTTCAAGGATACTGGAAGAAGTAAAATAGTCATGTTACTAAACTTTAGATTGTCACAGTAATAAATGACATGTGTCAGGAGCCCAGAGTAAGGCTGGTCTGAACTTACCTGAGAAACAGGCTCCAAAAAATATCTTTTTAGATATAATAGTCTACAATTGAACCTCCAAAAGAGGATGATGGGGCCAATAAAATTTCTCTGAAGTGTGATTTTATAAGACAAGTGGGTTTTGTAGTGATTAAGTAATTAGTGTTGTGTTTTTGCATGAATAAGCTAAAAGAAAAGCTAATTGATAATTGCATGTAATTTTACATCTAGTTGTAAATGGATGAACTTAAATTCAACATACCAGATGATTGACATGCTCTGTAAATTGCAGTAGCATATAAGAGGGATATTGTACCTCCCAATCTTTCTCATTATGTATCTGACTACTAAAAGCTATTATACATCATTTCTGGACTTCTTTTTTAGTGAAAAACATGAACTCTGAGAAATTATTTTTCTTAAGATTGAATGACATTTTTTTTCTGAAAAGGAAATGATTTGTACATATATTTTGTCTAGCAAGTAATCTGAAGTTAGGGATAAAAAAACACAGTAATTGTTTACTTAAGGATAGCATTCCTTAATATACTAAAAGAGAGTGTGTTAAAATGCATTAATACTGTTCACATGACTGAAGATTTGCTTGTATTTGTAGTATGTGAGATGGAGACAGGCTGCAGATAGTGAGGGTAGATATCTGCCAGTAAAAAAGAAGCTTTCTTGGTAGGTTGCAAGATAACCTAGCTATTTCTGTGACTGAAATCTCTAACTTAGGAAATAATCCAAGTTGCTGGGCATGAACATCACCAAAAGGTCAATATTTGGAGATAATATGATTTTTTTTAAAAAAGTCAAATAAAATATACCTAGCGAAAGAAAACTAGATAGCCAATGCATGCACTAAGAGTGTATAATTCCAGAGATTACAAGTTTGAAGTGCTGAACTTATTTTCTTGTCTGCATAGTCTTATTTCATTTTATTTCTTTTTTTCTTAAGATATTTTAAGTTGGCATTCACATATGTGAGTGTGTATCTATATGTGGGTATGCTATGTGACTATGGTTACCTGAGGGAGCCAGCAAAGGGCATCAAATCTCATAGAGTTACAAGTTGTTGTAAACTGCCTGAAATGAGTATTGGCAACCAAACACAGGTCCTTCAAAATAGCAGGAAGCACTCCTAAATACTGGGCAATTTATTTTTACTTATTTATTTTATTTTATTTATTTATTTTTAAACCTATCACAGCTACAGCTACAGTTTTATCCATCAACTTTCCTTGCCAGTCACCAAGTCAGTGACTGGAGCACAAGGTTTCAATAACAAACCAGATAAATAAAGTATGCCTATATTAGAGATTTAACTTTCATAATCTAAAGTTTCACTATTGATTCTCCTTTATTTTCTATTCAGCTGGTGGTTACCAAGTGTTTTGGGAAGAGCCTACCTGATTCTTGAAACAGATTAAAGATGTTCATGGTGATAATAAATGCACATGAGGAAATTTTGCAGGAGGAATTTCCAAGAGACAAGCATGTACCAAAGCATGAAGATGTAAGGAATGGGATGTTGAGAAACCTTGAGAGTTACTGTGGTTTGTGAGAGATGGGAAGACAAGAACCAAAACAATATGATGGGATGTTTATATGCTACATTGCTAACTTGTTCTTGATGGTTAGCATAATAAGTTTTTGATGACTTATAAGTGAAAAACAGATTGAGAATAGGATATATTTTCATGAATTTAAAAGTGAAAAACAATATAGAAAATCCATTCAATATAAGTACAATATGTTTTCAAACATTCGTCAAGAACTCCTCACATTTCACTGATAACATATGCTAACTATTGAATATACATTTACCAATATTACAACCTTCTGTTTTTTGTTTTTGTTTTCATTTTTACAAGGAAAAAAAAGGTGAAATCATTGCTTAAACTTGCTTATTACTGACAGATGCTATTTCCTCTAGAGACAGGAGGGAGGAACCTGGAAACTTTGCCCTCCACTCGAGGTGAATTTCTTTACCCTTAGGTGCTGATTTAACTCTGAATGAAACCAAGTAATAGTACAGAAGCATCAATGTCCCAGCATATTGAAAAAAAATGCATCTCAGTTTCGTAGAAGTCAATAGCAACCAAGGGCAGAAAGCGGAAAACAAGCAAACTTGTCCAGAGGTAGAATTTCAGAACCCTTTCTCATTTGCACAAGGGTGTGTACTATCGTGTGGGTAATGTACAATGAGAGGTTTCTAAGACAACAAATTAGGACAAGAAACTCAAATCTGTGTCTGGTCAAAAGGGGGAAGAATACTGAAAAACCTCTATGCCTCATGAAGTTTAAAAGCAGAGAAAATTGAGTAGGGAGGAGGTAAGCTTTCAGGAGACAGAGGCATGGTTGCAAGGCTACAGCAGCAATGTGAATTTTCTTGGGAATCAGGAAAGAGTGTTTTGGGGAAGAATGTTCATGGGGAAAAAGTTTCAAATTCCTTGAATGAATGCAATGTTATTTAAACACCTAGGTTAATTAGAATTCCTTCTAGGAGACAGTTATGCTTCAAAAGGGTGAAGTTTGTGCAATTATGAGCTTTAGAACAAAGCAAGTATTTTGAAGGAAGATATTAAAAAAGTAAATTTCTGGAAAATTAGCTATTAAGTCATGCATTTCCTATAAGCAGAATTGACAATACAACTGCTTTGCAAGGATGTCAGAGGTTTCAATATAAAACTCCTATTAGAAGTAGTTACTATATAAAATTAGCTATCCAGATCTTTGAGCATCCCATGCCATCTGGCAGACACGTGGAAGCCCAGATGTCCTATGTCTTTATATGGAGTTTAGAGTCATTGGGCATCAAACGGAGCACCACAGACATCTCATTCTGGAGAGAAGTTACAACATTGTCCATTGGATCAATTTAATTTATATTATCATTAGCTCAAATGATATAACATTTTTATTGGTAACATTCCACTCCACTATAATCAAGTCCTTCACAGGTGGATCCTGCATTCCATGCAATGTGGGTGAGAGGAAGGATGCTGGCCAGCCATCAGCTTTGGACTGGATTTGCCCATTGGGAGGCAGTGGTAAGGCAGCAAGGACTAGAGGACAGTAAAGTGCATACATTATGTATTTCTCATCTTGTCTTTACCAAAAGTCTCAGTTGACTATGGTGAGCCTATCTCAGTAGAGTTTCTCCTTCCAGTTAGGTAGTGATCATTCCTTTCTGCAGCCTTGGGGTTCAGCTGCTCCCTTATGCCACAAGCCTAAAGTTATTATTCCCTTTCTTGATGATCTTCCATGACTTTTTTATATTTGATCAAATACTTTGTCCATTAAATTTCTTTATTTGTGGTTTTCCAAGACAGTGATTTTTAGGTTTCTTCAAACTAAATTGTAAAGGATCAGCTTATAGAACAACTTACATTATATGAGATTATCCGTTTAAAATTCTAACAATGTTAACTTTTGATCTTGACAATCCCATCAAATGATGCCTTCCATAAGCTGGTCATGTTTTTCTACCCCCTTTAGTAGATCACAATTTAAACTGTTGAATCAAAAAGAGAATATATAAGTGGAAGAAAAGATAATGGTGTAAGGAAGATAGAGTTTATTATTTGTTATATAAAAGTAAAAATTCAGTCATCTACAGCTCCTCACAGAGGTCTGTCTCTCAATCACATACACAGTTTCCACCTTTGGATCTACTGGTTATTCAACACAGTGCTTTATTACTTCTGTGCTAGTCAATGAAGAAATGGAAATGAGAAATATGCATATCCATCTCAAGGACATGCCATAGCAATAAGATAACATGTCAACAGGAAACAGAAGTAGACTGAGAATTGGGTTGTAATTGTGACACTGGTATTGGATCAGGCTCCTTCTTCTCAACCAGTTTAGTGTTTCTTCATTCTGATGTCTCTGAAGACAGAGGACTTAGTAAGTCTGACTATCTTCTCCTCAAAGAATCTGGGAGGATACTATGTGGGTCGTGCTTTGGAGAAACATTCTTTAGCTTTGGGCAGCTGCTCTTATTCTTTCCTTTTTAAAAAAAAATTAAAATAGATTCTTCTCTCATATCATACATGCCAACCATAGTTTCCCCCCTCTATTCCTCCCAGCTCAAACCTCACCTCCCCTTCCTCCGAGATCTTCTCCTCTCCACTTCCTCTTCAGAAAACAACCGGTTTCCAAGAAAGGAAAACCAGATGACTCCTGGAGCTCAGCCTGTTGTTTGGCTGTGGATCTCTGCATCTGCTTCCATCAGTTACTGGATGAAGGCTCTTTGATGACAGTTAGGGTATTCACCAATCTGATTATCGGAGTAGGCCAGTTCAGGCACCCTCTCCACTATTACTAGTAGTCTAAGGTGGTGGTCATCCATGTGGATTCCTGG
The DNA here is from genome assembly GCF_049852395.1 of Peromyscus maniculatus bairdii. Classification (NCBI taxonomy): domain Eukaryota; kingdom Metazoa; phylum Chordata; class Mammalia; order Rodentia; family Cricetidae; genus Peromyscus; species Peromyscus maniculatus. Next base: position 94,689,931 of record NC_134857.1, on the reverse strand, counting down.
GAATTTCCCTAGCACTCTGTTTTTCCCTATCCCCATGATGTCTCCCTCTATCATGGTATCTCTTTCTTTGCTCTCCCACTCCATCCCTGTTCCAGCTCTACCATCCCATTCCCTTATGTTTTCATTCCCTAAACCCTACCCTCCATTGCTCTCCCTCACTCCCAGTTTACTCATGGAAATCTCATCTATTTCCCCTTCCCAGGGCTATCCATGCATCTTTCTTAGGGTAGTCCTTGTTAGCTAGCTTCTCTGGAGCTGTGGATTGTAGTCTGGTTATCCTTTGCCTTATATCTAGTACCACTTATGATTGAGTACATACCATGTTTATCCTTCTGAGTCTGCATTATCTCACTCAGGATGATATTTTCTAGTTCCATCATTTGCCTGCACATTTCATGATGTCAAAGTTAAGCACCAGGCAGAGCTCCAGGAGTTCAGTCAAAGAGAGAGAAGGGGGATTCTATGAGCAAGGAGCATCAGTTCATGATGGGTAAACATACAGAGACAACCAAACCAAACTAGTGGGAACTCATAAACTGTGGAACAATAGCTGTGGAGCCTCCATGGGACTGGACTAGGCTCTTTGCATAGGTGAGACAGTTGTGTAGCTTGACCTGCTTAAGGGATCCCCTGGTAGTTGGATCAGGATCCACTCCTGGTGCATCTGAGGGCTTTTTGAAGCCCAGTGCTTATGGTGGGACACTTAACACAGCCTTGGTGCAGGGGGAGGGGTTGGACCTGCCTCAACTGAATATACCAGGCTCTGCTGACACCCCATGGGAGGCCTTGCCTTGGAGGAGGTGGGAATAGAGGAAGGTTTGGGAGAGAAAGGCTGGGGGAGTGGGAGGAGAGAAGAAAGGAGGATCTGTGGTTGGTATGTAAAATGCACAAAAAAATTTTTTTATTGTCTTCTAAGTTCCTTTATTAATTTATTTTCCCCTGAGTATTTATTATTATTATTTTATTTTATTTTACAATATAATTTAATTCTACATATCAGCTACGGATTCCCCTGTTCTCCCACTTCCCGGCCCCCTCCCTTTCCCTCCAGCCCACCCCCCATTCCCATCTCCTCCAGGGCAAAGACTCCCCCTCCCCCGAGGACTGAGATCAACCTGGTAGACTCAGTCCAGGCAGGTCCAGTCCCCTCCTCCCAGGCCGAGCCAAGGATTCTGCAAAAGCCCCAGGTTTCAAACAGCCAACTCGTGCACTGAGCACAGGACCTGCTCCCACTACCTGGATGCCTCCCAAACAGATCAAGCCAATCAACTGTCTCACTCATTCAGAGGGCCTGATCCAGTTGGGGGCCCCTCAGCCATTGGTTCATAGTTCATGTGTTTCCATTCGTGTTTGGCTATTTGTCCCTGTGCTTTATCCAACCTTGGTCTCAACAATTCTCGCTCATATAAACCCTCCTCTTTCTTGCCAATTGGACTCCCGGAGTTCCACCCGGAGCCTGGCTGTGGGGAGAACAAGGGAATCCATGGCTGATATGTAGAACTGAATTGTATTGTAAAATAAAATAAATAAAAAAAGGACTTCCACAAAAAAATTCTTAATAATAATAATAAAAAAATCCAAAAAAGAAACAAAATGAAGACCAGACAGGACAAAACAAGATACAATAAGAAAAACTGTAATTGATGCTAGATTATGAGGTGGGGAAGGCTGAAGCACTGGGCCATGCCTTAAGAAAATAATGAGCTGTGACATGTGCAACAAGCGCTCAGGCCAGAGCAAACCTGTCCCATAAGCTTCAAATCGAAAAATGATGACGTGCAACCCAGGGCCAAGCAAGAAACACCACGGCAGCTCAAGAAGCAAAAGCCCGCCAACAGCCTCACATATATACCCTAGCCTTTTGTTTAATAAATGACCATGCTTACAATCTCTGAGTCTTCTCCCTCACTGCTCCCAGGTATCAGGGCCATCGAGACCCTAGCTGCAGTGCTAACAGCATTTTGGTGCCCAATGTGGGGCTCGAACCCACCACCCTGAGATTAAGAGTCCCATGCTCTACCAACTGACAAGATAAGGCAACACAATAGGAGAAAAAGAGTCTCAAGAGCAGGCAAAAAAGTTAGACTCTTCTTTCCCCATTTAATCAACAAATCCTTTTTTAAAGATTGGTTGCTGCTAATTTTGAATGGAGTTCATTGAGTGCTCCTTATTTTTCTTTTTATGTGCCTCAGGTATAAGGAAACTAAATAAGGAGCTCATTATTTTGTTTGTTATTTTTTTTTGGCATTGGATAAATGAATTGAAAAATAACTTTCCTCATGTTAAGAATCTGCTCTCCTATTGAGCTGCATTCTTATCCTCAATTTGTTCATTTAGCAGTTGTTCCATGATGTCTTGGTTTCATTAAGGCAAAGAAATAAACACCACGATATCCATTCTATTTATTGTAAGCTTTGATATTGGAAGTAACAGAATATAACAATTTCATGCATTTTTTAAAGCTTCTGTTACTATGAGCTCATAGCTCCTCTCTATATTTGGCATAACTTTCAATGGTCTTCTGTCTTTTCTTTCAATTACTTTAATCATACTGAGAAAAACTTCACATCATAAAGAATTATGTTTCAAGATATTTCCCCAACAGTTTCTTGGAACTCAGCATAATTTCACAGAAATAATGTAAATTAAACCAGAGAATTATAGTCAATCTATATCAGAACTAATGTGTAGGTATAATTTTAACAGTGGGGCTTCCAAATAGCGTGTCACTGAGCAAAGTAACTTTTACAAGAGAAAAGATTTCCTTTCTTTTTATTGAGGAAAACAAACAAACAAACAAAAAGCAGGAGTTGTTTTAGTACTTTGTATTACTTTACTTCTCTACTGATGTGGTAAATCAGTAACAACTCCAGGAAGAAAGGGTTTCTTTCATCTTACACTTCTAGGTAACTCTTCATCACTGCAAAAAGTCAGGGTAGGAATCCGGAGGCCAAAGGTGAAGTGAAACCCTGCTTACATTATTGCTCTTCATGCCTTGCTCAACTTGCTTTCTTATGCAATCCAGAACCAACTGCCCAGGGATGGCACCACCCAAGGCGAATTGGGCCCTTCCTGCATCAGTCTGTGAAGAAAATATTCCACAGACTTGCCTGCAGTCTAATCTGATAGAGGCATCTTTTCCAATAGAGGTTCCCTCCTTCAAGATGACTCTGGTTGATGCCAACTTGACAAAATCTAACAGGCATAAACTCCCATATCACCACATATGTCTCTTCCACCTCCTCCTAGTTTAAGGTTGTTTAAAGAGAAAGCCAAAAATAAAAGTAAAGTAAAAGCCATGCCTGCCCACCTATTACATTCTTACATTCCCTTCTGCTTACCCATTCTGTCAACATCAAATTCAACTCTAGATCCTAGAAATTACTTCAGACTAAGTGATTTCCTTTAGAAGTGATTGCAATTTTCCAGTGATTACATACTAGTAAGAGACATGACACATGATTGAATAAATTTTACCTTTGCGTGAACCAAAACCAAACCAAAACAAAACCCCAAGAAACCCAGCAGCTTCTTGGCACTGTCAAAGACAATTTTTTTATTTTTATTTTATTTTATTATTATTATTATTATTATTTTGGTTTTTCGAGACAGGGTTTCTCTGTGTAGCTTTGCGCCTTTCCTGGGACTCACTTGGTAGCCCAGGCTGGCCTCGAACTCACAGAGATCTGCCTGCCTCTGCCTCCCGAGTACTGGGATTAAAGGCATGTGCCACCACCGCCCAGGGACAATTTTTTTTTTAAGGATAACAATTTTCTCAATTTTATTTAGTAGAATTTAAACAGAGTCCAAATAAGTTAAATGAGATCAGGAGATGGGCAAACCAGAAGTTAACAGTTGGAACAATATGGATTGAAGCATCTCCACTGAGCTTTCTCTGCCTTTTTTGGTGGCTCCACATCATAGTTCATGAATCTTTGATATTTTCAGTTTTTGTATTGACAATAGCATCAATGAACAAGAATTACCAGGCTTTGTGTAGGATTTTGTCCATGTTATGATTTCATTTAGACTGATTATAAACCTAAGCCTTCCTTACCTTTCATATCCTTGTATTTTTTTTGGAGGGGCTACATATGATGACTCATAGAAATAGTTACAGAGTAAGGTTTTATCAAAAGAATAAGAAGAAGTTTATAGGCTTTATTTTTCATTTAAATCATCTACCTCTCTTATTCAGGCTCAAATAATAGGCATTTGGCTCCAACATGTTAGATTGCATTTTCTACTTCTTTGTATGTGTGTATAGCAATCTGTGAGATGTTTTTTAAGTGCAGCTCTTTTCTACATATGCCGTTGCATTTTGGTTGGTTGGTTTTCTCTTTGTCCTTGGTACCATTACTAAGAAATGCCTTTGTGTTCACTGGGAAAAGAGACACTCAAGAGAGTATGATCGTTAGACTGAAAGTCAGTTTCAGGGCTAGAGGTGCAGAAAAATAAATTCCACATCCTAGCAGAGATTTAAATGTGAACAAGGACTTACTATTCCCAACAGGAAGCCGCTTCCCTCTCTGTCGTCTGTTATACTCTAAATTAGTATATTGCCATTTTGTGGGGGAGATTCTTTTTTATCTATTTCAAGACTTGGTGTTTATTTATTTTGAAGATACATATGAAAAATATTAAGGATAAGGATAGAGAAGAGGAGGCTGAAAATTAAGAGAAAATGTTTGCATAACACTCCTCTCATAGAATCATTTTTTTATTATTCCCTCTAATCTATTTATGCTTTCTCTCTCTCTCTTTTTTTCCTTCTACTCACCCTCCTTTTCTAACTCAATGAATTTTTACTAAGTCTATGCTTCCTTTCATGGCTTCTGCCAGATTCTGGAGAGCTAAATGATGAAGTCAGAGGTCTGTTTCATATCTTAAAGATTGACACATTCTAATTGGGAAGGAATTATAAGTGTAAGTATGAAAATAATTTAAAAAATAACTTTACAGTGATTTTTCCTTCCAAAAGAAAAGATCCCACTGCTCCATTTACTACTGGATTAGATCAATGCAAAAGGAACAGTTAGAGATAAAACACAGTGGGATTTTTTAGGGAAGAAAAATAGTGCAGAGATAGAGTCCCTTTATCAAGAAGAGCAAGGCAGGTTATATAAAGTGGCAGGATAAAAACATCACATTTTGAATTTTAAATGACTACACTGCTGGGTATAAGGCATGAAGCAACAGTGATGCATAGCCAGCAAAGAAGAAACAGTGTATAAATGGCTCTATGCACTGTATATAGGAGTTTCAGTCTTGTGAGCCTTTGATTTTGAGATAATTGCAGTTCCAATAAGGGTTAGGAAGAATATGCTGACAGCAGTGGTGACAAGGTACAGAGGCTGCTTGACTTAGTAAGGGCGTTACTCACATTGTGTTAACCATGTGTATCTTGTAAATATCATCAATAGAACATTTAGGGCCCCTTAACCTGTGCCACACGAGGGCTTAAGCCAAACTGTCTGCTGCACAGGTTGTGTGAACTGCGGTCACATAACCAACTGAGAACTGCCGCTTCATAGGCCAGCATTGCCAGAAAGCATCATTTTGTTACTTCTAGGACAGGACTAAATTCTAATTCCAAGCAGGGCTTCCACAGAATGCATAATGTTTTCGCACGATCATAAAGCCAAAGAATCTTGTGGCGAACCACTATAAATCAGAAGCTGGTGGTGCTCTGAAAATACAGCAGAAGAGACAGGAGGCATCAATTGTTCTGGTCTGTGCACATGAGATTCTAAGCCAAAGCAGTGAAACAAGATTTCAGGGGAGAGGCAGGATTATGTCATAGTAACAGTGCAAATGGGGAAACTAGGGATTACTTGGATTTGGTTTAAGCCAATGGAGGACTTGAAGATAACTCTTGCATTAAGATTTAAGATGGCCATAAGGGTTTCATTTTGTCTGCTTTCTCCCTAATGTGAAAGTGAATACTTGTAATGATTTTGGAATGCTAGACCTCCATGTGCAAATGTCTGAATGAAAAAAAAAAATTCTTATCTTTAAATGAGAGAGCAGCACTATCCGTACACTTATCCTTCATAGCTAGACTACATTTTTAATCACCAGGTGATGTTCAGGAAGCCTAAAGTGAAATGATAAATGATTCAAATGGGATGTATATGGTTTTCTTCAGTACTAAAACTCTTGGAAGTCTGAGCAGATCAGAATTTAGCAAGACATGAAAAATGTCTAAGGAACTACAGCTGATAGAAAAAAATTTATTTGATCATAATGCATTTAACTAAATTTTTATCCACTGTAACTATCAGGCAAGTTGTTGGGCATGAGATGATGATTCCAAATATAAATTCATAAATATCTTGTTTTTAAATACTTGATGTGCTAACAGTTTCATAATTTAATTTACTTCTGGTTTAAGGATTTTAAAAGGTATATATTTGGCATACACACAAACACACTTTGCTGAATATATATATATATATATATATATATATATATATATATATAATGCAAACATATAAATATAATATAAATACGAGTAATCTTTTAAACATTCACATTTGAGTGTATATCATAAGTTACTTTTCAAAATTTTATTTTTAATTATTTACATCTATGTGTGTCCTTGTGTGTGTTTGTGCATGTGACTGCAGTGTCTGAAGTGGCAGGAAATGGGTGGGAGATACCCTGCTGCTAGAGCTATAGGTGGTTGTTAGTTGCCTGTTTGATGCTGGTGCTGGAACCTAACTCAGATATTCCGCCAAAGCAGTAGTACTTCTTAACTTCTCAGCTATCTCACAAGCTCCTAGTATTTTTTATTTGCTTATTTAAGTTTATTTTTCTCTTTGCAGATATACATCTCCATCATAACTACCTTCAACAAATGTTCATTTTAGTTATTTATTTGTTTGTTTGTTTGTTTATTACTTATTGTGTGTGTGTGTGCGTGTGCATGTGCCATTGTACAACTCTATACATCAGAGGGCACATTGAGGAGGACTCTTTCCTTCTACCATGTGGTTCCAGGGATTAACTCACATTGTAAGACCCAACAACAGCAAACACTTTTACCAAGTGAGTCATCTCACAGGCCTATAACAAATACTGTAGCTTGAGTTTTTCTCTCTGGGTCCCGCCAAGCCCCGGTAATCCTATGGCCCACTTATAAAGTAAACATACAGATGCTTATATTATTTAAACTGCTCGGCCATTAGCTCAGGCCTACCATTGTCTAGCTCTTACTCTTATACTCAGTCCATTTCTGTTAGTCTATATGTTGCCACGTGTTCCATGGCTTTACCTGCTGCCTTTACATGATGCTTCCTGGACAGCAGGCTGGTGTCTCCTCCAGACTTCCACCTCCCAGCCTCTCCTCTCTGTTTGTCCCACCTATCCTATACTTCCTGCCTGGCTAATGGTCAATCTGCATTTTATTTATTCACAACATACAGGTCATCCCACAGCAAAGTACTTTTTAAAATTCAATGTGAAATTTATTTCAAATCACTGACATTTAATTTTACAGTTTTCTTATTCTGTTGATAAAGTAATGGCAATGTGGCACCTGCTATTTCTTGGGCAATTATTTCCATCCCCAAGGAAAACAGCCTTGTGTTTTTTCTAGAAGGGTATTAAAGGGTGACTTCATGTTTCATCTTATGCCTTTGTGAAGACCAAATGTCTTTATGATAATCCTGCCAGCTTTCCTAGTCTTCATAGATTTCAGTGGCAAAATCTTAAGTTCATTGATCATGAAGTCAAAGATGCACTCCTCCTGCTACATGATCAATAGTATTCTCTAGTGGATTATTTTGTCTGGGTGAAATACCTACCGTCTTCCTCTGGAAATTCTTCAGATTAGACATTAGGGCACTAGTGTGGAAATGTTTTAGGATGGCTGAGTCCAGCTCTTTAATTCTCAGATAAAATCCACATAGCCCTGAGAGGATTACTGTGTTAGGCAATGTGATGGGCCATGGCTAGAATTCCAGCATTCTGAAGCCCTGTGTGGGATTTTCTCGAGCTGATCCTTAGTCGTGATAATTTATGACTATGGAAATAATGCTCTACTTAATTGTTATTAGAATATATACCTTGTATTACGTAAACCTAATTTCTGAAGCCATCTCTGTGTTCAAAAGCTTATACTCTTTTCATTTGTAAAGTACATTCTGCATTGGATTTAGATATATGTTTACTTTTAAAAGTGAGTTTCTACATCTATAGATCTCAAGTCATTCAACAACCACCTCAGAAATACCAAATGCTTCAGGAAGAAATACCAAATATCAGCAAGTTGAAAACCAACAAATAAATAAACAAAAAAGCAAGATAAAATTTCTGGTCTTGAGCATTTTAAAAGTGAGTCACTCACATGTAGAAATGACTAAAAATTATGGTGTTTAAATATTTGAGCAAAAATAAACATGAACTCACATAAATAACACACATCTAGATCAAGGAAAACACTTAAACACTTGCTTAGTTACAAACTCTATCTATCTCTGTGAACGTCAATTAATTTAGAAAGGACATGATGGAGACATGAAATTTACTAAAGGCTTTTTTTGTAACTATCTTACTATTCTCTTATAGTTTTAAATTTTAAGTACATCATTTCACTCTTTCTCTTTCATCTTTCCACCCCCCCATAATCCCCTTTCTCTCTCTCTCTCACTCTAATCCATAGCTACCTTTCATTTAATTGTTGTTGTTTTTGGTGGTGGTGGTGGTGGTGGTGGTGGTGGTGGTGGTGTGTGTGTGTATGTAATCTTAATAGGAGTGAGAACATGCATTGTATTTTCTTGGGTTTTTTTTTTGTGTGTGTGTTTGGATGATCTTGCTTAATAATATACATTGTTAATCTACCCATTTTCCTGAAAATTTTGGTATCTTTATTTTTAGGGGTGAATAATATTCTATTTTATAAATATGCCAGATTTATTATTATCTATTTATTATTATCTACTCATATGTTATTTCCATTTTCTTGCTATAGTATATATAGTATATAGAGAAGCAATAAACATAGATGTGTAAATATCTCTATGGTAGAATATGTAGTTCTTCTCACGGAATATATCCAGGAGTAGAATACCTGGGTCATATACCAATAAAGTGTTTTTATTTTAAAAATAAAATTCTGTGGGTCTGTTTTAGTCAAGAGAAGTAAAAACACAGAATCACTAGACTACGTGTGTGTGTGTTTGTGTGTGTGTGTGTGTGAGAGAGAGAGAGAGAGAGAGAGAGAGAGAGAGAGAGAGAGAGAGAGAGAGAGAGAGAGAGAGATTGATTTTATTAGGGTTAGGAACCAAGAGGTTGATTCCTATTGGTGTAAATATTAGGACCTTTGTATCTGACATCTGAGGACTGAGATAATGGGGGGCAATTCAGAGAGAGTGTAGGGGTGTGGGGGTGATAGCAAGGGAGAGAGATTTGTTTTCTTCTGCTCAGATTGAATGAATTTGAGGCAAACACACACTGGAGTGTCTTCCCTCAGTCTACAACACAAAAGCCAATATATTCTGGATGCACCCTCACAGGCACATCCAGAAGTGCTTCATCAGCAATCTGGGCATGCCTTTAGCTTAGTAAAATTTACAAAGGAAACTAGTCATCACAGGAGCCAAGAAGTTTAAAAGGCATTATTCCAGAAGTAATAGATAGCTGACTAGACCTATGAATGATCATCAGATTTTGAGAATTAAAAAAAAAAAATCTAAGAAAAATGGAAACATAGAACTAATGAATGGAGACTTCAAACGTGCCAATGTTTGGGAATAGTCTATCTTTTGATATCACTACAAGAGGAACTATAAAGGAATTCCATGAAGGGAGATGAAATCATTTTATAAAGAATCACATATTAATTTCTCCATACATTCTGAAGAAATTTTATTACTCAAGGTTATAAGATGAGAAGATGGGAAACAGTCTTGATTTACCTTCTATTTTCTGAGGTATTTTGAAGTCACAGTCTCTATCCACCTATACAAGATCACAGGGATTTTTTTGATCATTTTCTTAATTCTTTTCCATTCATCCATTTAAGTAATATATATGATATTTTTTACTCTCTAATAGTTGGTTCTTCTCATTGCTAGATCTCAAAGATGTCTTCCTAATTTAATGAGTAACACAGGATAGAAAACCAGAACTATTTGTTAAAATAATCCATTATTGTCAAAACATTTTAACCCACTGCTAGGATTCTGTTTTATGTTTCTTTACCTATTATTAGCATTTTCACATATGTAGGTAGCTCCCAAGTGTAGGGATTAATAAGTGGGTGGGGAGATTTACCACAGATTTGATTATTTTGTACAGAGTATATTGTCTAAAGTCAACTTGCTAATACCTAATTATTCGTAAAAGTTACAACTAGACTGTAAATACTTTAGCATCATCCTCCAGCTTGATAGAGCTTTGGTTACTAACACAACTGCGCCATCATACTTTCATTTCTTAGTAGAAGACGCTGAAATAATGCCTCACTTTAATAATTACATACCACTATGAGCTGTTATCAAAACTTTTCCAGTGTAGAAGACAATATGATGTCCTATTAATGTATTATGCTTTTGTTAGGTTTTTTGATGTAAGGCATTACTTCAATCCAGTGGTTCTCAAACTTCGTAATGTTATGACCATTTAATACAGTCACTAATTTTGTAGTGACTACCAACCATAAAATGATTTTTGTTGTTCCTTCATAACTGTAATTTTGCTACTGTTCTGGATTATAATGTAAATATCTGTGTTTTCCAATGGTTTTAGGCAACCTCTATGAAAGGGGGTCATGACCCACAGATTGAGAACCAATATTTTAGCCCAATTCTTATGATTTAGTGTATATCGCATGGTATAATTTATTCCATCAATACTCTCAAGTCACTTGACAATTTGCAAATGCTACATTGTTTTGCTATCTGTTCATGTCTGCCTATACTGTTCCTAGATATCATCTGTCTGACTGTCTGTCTGTCTATCTATCTATCTATCTATCTATCTATCTATCTATCTATCTATCTATCTATCTATCTATCTATCTTCTACCATCTATCATCTATCTATTTGTTCTGATTTCAGAAGTAAGTTTGAAGTCTCCTGAGACAGATCTTCTTCTTCTATAACTTTGGATCAAATTTTCTATAAGGAGAGAAAATTAAATAGAAAATGATCAGGGAAACACCTTCTGTTTTCCAGATATATCTTTTGTTACTATTAATGTTACTGATTTCCCTGTGGACCATGTCAGGAAGGTACTTTCTCAATGGAAACAATTGTTTTCTTGTTGATTATGACTTTGACTCAACCAACAGGAAGTCAATATGCGGCCATCAACACCTACTCTGTGGAGCAATTTGATTTACAGATGGAAGTCAGTCAAGTAATTCCCCCTGCTCAATGGGAAACAAAGTATTTCATTATCTGAAATTAACTCCCTATCCAGGTTTCTCCTGTGCAGACAGTTGCTGTTTGGACACTGTGATGTGGGGATTATCAAATTAATATTTAGGTTAACATTGGAAGTGACAAGGCAATACTCCTACATGATTTTGGGTTTCAAAATACAGTTGTATGTAATTGTTCAGCATTATAGAAATATATCATCCAGCAGACATGAAAAATTGTGTGAAAACATGTAAAAATAAAGATTTCAAGACCTTAAAATATATATGCTCTTTTTTTTTTCTCATTGTTGTTGCTGGCAGAGGAGTTTGCAGGATACATGAAAGGTTTTTCTTCGTGGTTAGTGAACAAAGGCAGTCTTTTGTTCTACTCAAAATATCAATGGTTTGCTAAGGATAAAAGTAGGCTAATTTTAGCAAAGAAAATGCCACTTAGAAATGCAAGTGACCATTACAATAGAAGATGCCATATTGTGATGTTGATGACTGATGCCTGCACCAGTACAATAAGATGCCTGGAAGATTTTAGAAGGAACTGTGATTGCCATAGAGACCTCAGTTTCCAGAGGAGACAGCAAACTCACTCGGTGCAGCACAGTAGCTCTGTGAACAAGGATACTATGTATGGAGGAAAACGTGAGAAAGGCAAGGAGAAGGCACCTGCAATACACAGGCACAGGGAAGTAAAAAGAGCAGAATGTGAGGGAAAGAGCATAAAAGCCATGGAAAAAGACAGAAAGATTTAAAACCTCTAAGTCATCAGAAGTCCAGCTGTAGTTAAGTGGTCATTATTAAACCCCAATGAAAAATTTCAAGAGCTTTGAAAATACTAAAAGGGGGTGGGGAAACAAACATTTATACATACATACATACACACACACACACACACACATATATAACTTGAAGTGTTAAAATACAGTATTCAACTAGTATTATTAAATAACATAGTTATTTGTGTTGGTTACAGTTTCATTAGGATTTTAAAATTAGTTTACCTAAGACCTAATTAGATAATTATAAATGGTTCTCCTTTGTGTTTAAAGTCCACTTAAGGAGCCCTGCTCTGGCTTTGTCTGCCAAAGTACCCCGTGTAAGCAGGTGGACTGCAATGGCCATCTGGTCACTGGACAGAAGCCCAGAACAAGACAGACATTACTGATATTTAGCTGTACCCACGCTCTACTACCTAGGGGAGAGAATTTATGTATGTGTCAACCTAGGAAGCAGTGGTAAGACTCAGGTACAAACCCTAATGCCAATTGTAGAATTGCTACCCTAGCTAACATTGCTATTAGCCCTTTTGGTTATCTTTGTCATGCAGTGTTCTAGCAACTGCCAGGAAATTCTGTCTTGTATACCTCCTACAAGTTTCTCACTTCTCTGATAAATATATAACTAAACAAAGTCTCAGAGAAGTTAGTAATTCCTGAGGGATTTAAAGTTAACTAAAAAAATAATAACTTCATATGATAGATATTTAAGTGTGCTATGTTTTTACATATTCTATAGATTATAAATTAGAGAAATGTAGCCTTTGCCATGTGACTCCATAAAAGGAAACCCTTTTTACTTAATTCCTTCTTGTGAAATTTCTTCATTTCACTTTCCCTGATAGACTTATTTGTCAGACTAAAAAACAAACAAGAAATCCTAAAAAAAAAAATGCAGCAGGTTGTAGTCACACATTTATTTTGATGTACATATATATGTAACAATAACATGAGTTGTTTCTTCAATAGAAAAAAAGGCCATGGATTTGAGAGGAAGCCAAGAATGGGGTATCATGGAAGGTTTGGAGAGAGAAAAATAAGGGTAGCATAATTATGTTTTAATTTTTAAAACTTAAAGAAAAAAGTATATATTTTGAGGGAAATATATGTATATATTTAGTATTTTTAATTAAAAAGAATTTTTTTAAGAATATGTAAGGTGGAAGGTAGAACATTACAATTTAGAGTCCCCTACTTCATGGCCAATTTTTTTGACATACATGTTTAAAACTTTCTCTGAGAAGGAGGCTTGGAAAAAGTTGGAGAGAGGGAATTTGGAAAGGACTGGAAGAAGGAAAGGAGAAGCAGTTATATAATTACATTAAAATTTAAAATCTATAAAAATAAAAAAGTAAATGCTAAAAACAAACACAAAATAAAAAAATTACTTTTTGTAATTCACTACTAACAATGCTTTCAGTAACTATAGCGAATAACAAAACTAATATTAGACCCTCTGGGAAATTGAACTATAGTCTGCAACTATGCGTTTTAGCAAATGTACTAGAAGAAAAATAAACATTCTTCTGTATTAAAACACCTACATTAAAAAAAAATCCTCATCAAAATGGTTCACTTGTGAGACTCAAACTATTTGCTCAGGCTGAAAATATAAATGTAACAGGAAAAATTCTCAGATATAGTGACTAACTGATCACACTATTCCAACTACTTAAAATTAATCTCTATGTTCTTTAACCAAAATGAACTGGAATTTAGACCTGCCTGGAAGTGTGTCTTCCCTGAACATGTATTGAATCAGAATTAACACCAAAGGAACTATTAGTTCAGGAAGAACACAGGAAATCTAAACAAATCAAAATCATACTATGGAAGAGAACTGAGCTCAATGAGCCCTCAGCAAAGATGATGCTGAACTGAAATACCCTTTGACTGGGAGAACACAGAGGTCATTTGCTACCTACTTCTCCCCTACTTTATGTAAATCAGAAGTGATGTTCAAGAGATAGGAGATAATCTGTGAATAAAGACATAATTTAGAATTGCCCCCTTTTACAAGCAGGACTGAACTGGTCCTGCTTACTAGGAAGGAATTTATGCCTGGTACTGTAAACCAAGCTCAATTTCCATCATTGGTGGGACCATAGGCCCTAGTAGAATACCTTTTACTGCTACTGCACTAAACCAGTGTAATTTTAGCTCCATTCTAAATGTGGATCCATATTCACAGATGAGAGCATCTCTCACCCCTAACCAAATGAGCCTCTTCTTTGTCAGATAGAAATCACACAGAAAGTTATAACTGGTCAAAATGCAGAGAACAACTGACTCCGAGACCCCAGACCACTGATGTCTCTACAACACAATCTTCTAACCAAGATGCAGAGGACATTGCAGAAGAGGCCGAAAAGATTGTAAGAGCCAGAGGAGCAGTATGGGACATCTGCTGCTAGACAGTCTTCCACATATAACAGGAAAGCTGTGCCCAGGAAATATCAACACTGTGGTTGCCTATACAAGACCTAAAACTGACACCACTGATTGATATGCTAATGTATATGTGGGAATTTTCACAAGCCTTCACTCCTTGAGGAAGAACTGGAGGCAATTAATGTTTACCCAGTGAGGAGGAATCAGTCTTCTCCAGGTATGTGGCCCCTGATAGCCTAGCCAATTCTAAAAGGTCACCCCTAAATACATGTAAGAAACATATAGCCCACATACAGCCCACATCAGCCCACAATAGATGATCTCAGCAGGCTGTGTTTGTAAACATGTATACATGTACATAAAGATATGTAACAATTACAATTAAAGAATAAATGATGGCTTCAATGGGATATAAGTGTAAAATATGAGAAAAATGAATCTAATGAAAATAACTAAGTAGAAGTTATATATAGGGCCGGGCGTTGGTGGCGCACGCCTTTAATCCCAGCACTCGGGAGGCAGAGCCAGGCGGATCTCTGTGAGTTCGAGGCCAGCCTGGGCTACCAAGTGAGCTCCAGGAAAGGCGCAAAGCTACACAGAGAAACCCTGTCTTGAAAAAACCAAAAAAAAAAAAAAAAAAAAAAAAAAGAAGTTATATAAAAAACACTCAAATTAAAGAAACTTTTTCTAGATGAAATAAGTATGTCATGTACAGCAAAGTAAATATTATTAAACAAATATAGATTAATATAATTTGTCCAATATTAGAAAAATGGAAAATTACATATAGAAGAAAAGCTTAAGGATATTCACTTATTTTTTTTGTCAGAAGCAATAAAGAATTAATCACAGTGTGGTAATATTTTCAAAGAGCTACAAGAAAAGGAAAAGGCTATTTCCAGAGAAAATGTCCATGGAAATTTTGGTGAAATAATGATGCTTTTAGGTAAATGTAATTAGAGGATTCATAAAAATGTAATATAATAAATATTAAACAATCCACGTAGATAGAAAGAGATATTAACAGCAATAAAATCACATTAAGGGGATAACAACACCACAAGTTATATAAATGCACTATCTGTAGACCATTATGTTTATGAGATGTTTTAATATCCAGTTCTACAAAGGTTAACATAGAACTCTCAGATTTTTATTATTGATGGCTTTTGTCGTCTTTTTCACTATGAATTCCCGTTTATTTTTATGCTAACTCTGTCTCTTTTTGGAGGGCTGCAATATTGAATATCATGTGTCTTCTTCATTGTGAATTCCTGTTTCTTCTTATACTAACTCTCTCTGTCTCCTTTCGGAAGGCTGCAATGGTGAATATCCTGTATCTTGTGTACTATGGATTCTGTGTAGTACGATCTTGATTTAGTAGGCAGTTCAGCTTCTGATACGAGCTTCTATAGCCTTAATTTCATTGTTTCTTAGGCCTGAGATGTGGCTCAGCCCACAAAATGTTTTGCAGAGTTTAGTTTTATTGCTTGCATGGAATAACAGACATAAAGTTTATTCTGAATCAGAGTCCTAGTACAGCAGGTGTTAGAGCAGGAAGTATTAAGGTGGGTCCACTCAGACAGGTCAGGAACAAAGACTTTCCCAGTAGGCCTTTGCCTAGCTCACTCAATCTCTGTCTGGGTTCTCTATATTGCTTTCAGTGCCCTCCAAGTTGCTAGCTTCTGTTCCTTTCAGGGCGTTACCTTGCCCACACACAGCTTGTCTCTCAGCCACAGACTTGTTTCTCTGAATGACGGTGAGCCCACTCTTGTTCAGTGGCCCAGCAGGCCCGGCACATCAGCTTCTATTGCCTCAGTGATGACGACCACACTCTCAGTCATAGGACTAAATGGTCTTTCACCACAGTCAGGAAATGCTCTTTTGGCAGAGACGTGGACAATGGTTAGTTCCACCTCTGAGTCTTGCCTGCATTTGGTAATATAATCTTCACCTGCTTATTATAAACTTCCCAAAATCACTTGCTTCTCTTTGATCACTACTAGTATTTATAAAATGGGTGTGTGTGCCTGGTGCTCTTTGCTCTACTGTGACAAGAAAAAGCCAAATTTTTTGTTAACTCACTGGTGTTGATTTTGAATTTAAATAGAAATATTTAGGAGATTCTAATCTCTGTTATTTTTCTTTTTTCTCCATTTTCTCAAATCCTGCTTACTTATTTACATATTGTGAAGAAAATCTACCAGATACAGTCATGGGAAGAAACAATAGTGTTTAATATATAATTTTTAGATATGAGTTACTACTATATAATATGTTAAGTAAAAGTTTTTATGGAATGTGTGATTTCAAAAGAAGAATAAAAGGTCAAGATTTTGAGGAATGGGACTATACGGGAGCAGAGAAGGGGAGAATGATGTAACTTTTATATATGAAGATCTCAAAAAATCATTACTTGATTTATTAGTTTAAAAACATTACTTGAAAAAAATTACTATCAGTTATAGACTTAGAGCTTCAATTAAATAGTAAAATACACTATATGAGCCACATACATAATATTAATTTACTGGGAAGCAAGTGGCTGCTTGCTTAGGTAGACTGAACCTTTTAAAATGCTAGTTAACCACTGTGTGGCCCCAAGAAGGTTGCATTCCTTCATCAGTTAAAATGTGTGATTTGGAGAAAAGCAACATACTTCAAGTGAGACATATTATTTACTGCAGTTTCAAACAAGTAAATTTATTTATTGAAGTTTCCTATCATGTGGACCATATAACATCTCTGACAGAAGTTAAAGATTATATTTTCTCATCATAAAACAGAGAAAGGAAGGATGTGAACTTTATTAATGTTAACAAGACATCTACAGTAAGTTAAATCACTTGAGAAAACAATTTTAAATCATTCATGTTTACTTCATCATTATAATCATACATAGTTTATAATATATCCTAAAGATCCATAATAATTCCACTAATTTTAAATTTTGATTATACATAAAAATCTAAATAAAATTTGTAGAATTAACATAATAATGAAATAACCAAGCTCTGTCTATATATTTTTTGCAATTCATACTCTTTATTTTTTTATTTGTTTGTTTGTGTGTGTGTGTGTGTGTGTGTGTATTTTGACACAGGGTTTCTCCATGTTGTTTTGGTGCTGGTCCTGGATCTTGCTCTGTAGACCAGGCTGGCCTCAAATTCGCAGAGATCTGCCTGGCTCTGCCTCCTGAGTGCTGGGATTAAAGGCATGTGCCACCACTGCCCGGCTGCAATACATACTCTTTATTAACGTTAATTAACATTGTTTTCATTGCTAAATGTTTTGTTCTCTTGTTATTGAAATCAGATTCTTCTTTTCTTATTAAAAAATTTTGTTAGTTCAAAATATTTGGATCATATTTACCCATCCACTTCAACTCACCCCAGATTTAACTTCTCTACCCATGCAACCGTGTGTTCTTTTTTCTTTTTTCTTTTCTTTTCTTTCTTTCTTTTTTTTGAAACCTACCAACTCCAATTTGTTTGGCCCATATACTCTTTTTTGGTTTAGGGCCTTCCATAGGAATGTGATTTAAGGAAAACTTGACTATCTCCAAGCATCTACTTCTGCCAGTATGAGTTCACATGTGCAACTATTCAACTGTGTCTGGAAAGCACTGTTTTGGTGTAAGCATCCTCTGCCTCTGTTCTTACAACAGTCTTTTTAGCCCCTCTTCACAAGGGTCTCAAATTCTTGGGAAGAAGATATATAATACAGATGCCCTATTTAGGGCCCAACATTCCATATTCTTTTGTTCTTTAACATTAAGTATGTATTTGTACTACAGACAGATTCAAATTTAATTTTTCTGTTTTCTGATTCTTGGCAAATTTATTATCTTGTGCATTCCTCTTACATGGTTGCAACACTATCTAACAGTGAGCTATAGCCATATATAAAAACTTAACATTTTTCTTCGTTTGTGTTTGGTATCTAATTAGAAAGACATCATGTAATAGATTAAAAGCCATATGTGAGCCATGTTTCCTTAGGCATATGCTAGAACAGAAATAAATCATTAACTATAATGAACCTCAAATTTATTTCCATTAATATAATAAGGTAAAATTAGATTAATTTTTGCCCTGAGATTTATGAAAGACGCAAAAGTGAGCTCTTGTGCATGTCTGGTGGTTGAAACTGTAAGATATCTTGGCTGGGGGATTGTTGCAATATGTGGTTGACGGCTCCCACAACAGTTGACAACTCAGCTTTCTTCTATTGGCTTAAAAATGTCCATCATGGAAGTTTTTGTCCAGCATTTTGACATTATGCTTAAAATGCATAGCCTATCCGTTGTCAACTATGCCCTTTTCCAGTACTAGTGTCCACTTCCAAGACATCACAGAAGGGCTATCCCTTCAGTATGACGTCTCTGGCTATCTAGGATAAATTTGGCCCAGAGTAAAGGGCAGAGGAATGATTCACCTTCTGTTTTTTAAAAAGGGTGCTGGATTTTCTCCAGTTAGTTTATGGTTCTGTTCATTTTCCACTTCAAGAGAGAACTTGGCTACCTGCTTCTCTGCATAAGATCAGTGAGAAAACAAACAAACAAACAAACAAAAAAACCCAAACAAAAAAACAAAACAAAACAAAACTAGATACCGTGGAAAACCCTGGCTTGTCTTTTCCACACATGGATGTTTCAATGTTGATTAAATGCAGGCTGCAACATGTGAGAAGCTCACAATCCTTTAACAGTGACATTTCCTAATGTGTACCAGTTTCTCTACAGTTGCTTCACTTTGGACACCCAGTGATACCCAATCCTCCCTGAGTGCACATCCTCCCTAAAGGACTCTTTGCCACACTCTGTCACTGAGCTTGCAGTGGAAAAGCTGTTCTCAATGGTAATTTCAGTTCTCAGGCTATTTTTCTTCTCTATAATGATAATTCGTCCTCCTTTCTAGCTACTGAATGTGCTGCTCATTTCTCTGAGAAAATGAAGAGTTCCTGGGGCATTTCCATGTATTCACATGTCTTTCTCTAAGCTTTCAACCCTGTTGGTACTTCATAATTGTCCCGCCTTTTCCCATGGAAGAAACCTCTGTGTCCCCATAGAAAAACAAACACTCGTTTCAATTATCATTTTAGCCTGATATTATTTATCACATTTCAGAAATCAAACAAAACAAACTTTTCTACTGATATAATATTCTTTGGAGATACTCTGTTTCTTTTCACTGCAGGATGGCTTATATTTTTTTGTCTGTTTTCTCCAACTGCCCCCATTTTAAGGGGCAATGTGTTAAGTATTGTTACTAAGATAAGGATTTCATCTGAGTGCCAGCATCTTTTCAGACCTACATGTCCACAACCAAACCAATTTGTTCCTCAACCATCATTTCCCATCTCAAGAAACGTATTTCTTTCTTTTTACTCAAGCCGTAAAAGGAGGAGTTGATTGACAGATTTTATTGCTTGCTTCCATATTTATGTAGTCCTTGTATTCCTACCTCCTTCTTTGCCATGCAAATTAAATCATATTCACAGCAAGCAGGATGCTTCTTTTGACATGTTCATTATACCATATAACAGTCAAGCTTAAACCCCTCCGGATATCCTCCAATTTAGTTTTGAATCCTTAAAGATACCTGCAGGCATCCACCTGGTTGCCCTGTTGAATCTTTCTTCTCTATTCTTGGGAATCCCCTTTGCTTAGTCAGTTGATGTTTTCTATTATCTTTCCCCAAAGATGCCACAGGCACTTGTGCTTCGTTGAATTTGTACTTAAAGAGTTTTCTGTCCTGAAAAGTTGTTCTAATACTTATCTTTGTGAATCTTTTTCTTTGCTGAGGTATGAAATTCATTGTGAAGTCCATTCTGTTCATTTATTCCTATCATACAATGTATCTTTGTTTTTTACACTTTTGTTTACCTACCATACAAGGCACCAATATCTCATATACATTTTGCTCCTTTCTCATATTCATTTTTAACTACTTCATAGTTTTGGTGAATGCAAACATTTGTGTTTTGTTGATTACCACTGTGTTCATAGATTTTAGTACTATAATACATGGCAGACAATCTAAAAATAACATTAAACAGTTGATTCTTGGGTCCTGGTTGTGAACTGGAGACAGGTATAAAAATACTATAGCAAACTTGTTCAAGTCATTGTTATTTTCTCCTATAACACACCAGCTATTTTGTGTGGCTTGAACTATTGAAACTTAATCTTGATATTACAATAGAACATTTTGTCATTTTTGAGATAATAGAAGAACTTTTAAGGTTAATGCATATGGGCATTGAGAAAAATGCTGTGGATGATTGATTGATAAATAAAACTCTGATTGGCCAGTAGCAGGCAGGAAGGATAGGGTAGGCAAGACAAGGAGGAAAAGAATTCCGGGAAGTGGAAGGCTGAGACAGAGAGATGCTGCCAGCTTCTGCCATGAGAAGATGTTAAGATACTGGTAAGACACGAGCAACGTGGCAACTTATAGATTAATAGAAATGGGTTAATTTAAGATATAAGAACAGCTAGCTAGAAGACTGAGCCATTAGGCCAAAACAGTTTAGATAATATAAGCGTCTGTGTGTTTGTTTTATAAGTGGGCTGCAGGACTGCAGGGGCTTGGCGGGACCCAGAGAGAAACTCTCCAGCTACAGGAAGAGTCAAAATAAATAATTTTCTTTTAGTTCAAGTTAAATCGACAATAATATAACATTGGATATAGAGACTAAAACCAACACTAATCCAGATCAAAATTTTAAGTGGTAGCAAACTGAAGGCCAGTTTAATGGAATCAGCTTGTTAACTAGATAGGAGCAGAGTAATAAAAGATTCTTTATTTGTCACAAAGAGATATAGGATGCCTGTAATAATTTGGTAATATTTTTAAGATTTTTACATACACTTCTATCTATCTATCTATCTATCTATCTATCTATCTATCTATCTATCTATCTATCTATCTATCTATCTTACCTGCCTATCTCCACACACACACACACACACACACACACATATATATTACATGTATGTGTGTGTGTGTCACTGTGTGGAAAACTGTGGTCCTCTGCAAGAACATCATGTGCTCTTAATCAGTGAGCCATTTCTTCTGCTCTGAGTTACATTTTGTTGTGAAGATGCAGAACACAGTCCTATACTTCAGCTAAGAATGTCATGAAGACCTAACTTTCAGGATTTGGATGGGCAGATACAAACAATCTCAATGGGCTCTCAGAGATACTGAAGTAGATACACAAAGTTTTGATGACTGAAAGAGGTAGGTGGTTGCAAAGCTAGCTAGCTAGGAATGTAGCAAGTAGATATTATAGTAACACATGGTTATATAGGTGCATAGATAAAGTTTCACATTATTAGTGTGATAATTATTTAATGTATTAGACTTAGCAGTAGATTGCCCAGATATTTTGTGAGATACTGTCCTTAATGAGTCTGTGAAGATGCTTCTGTATTACAGTATCATTTGGAGTGATAGGAGTGACATAAAAGATTATCCTCCTTAATGTGGATTGATCACACTTGGTTTGTTGAAGGCCTATTAAAACAAATGCACTAAGTGATAATTGGAACTTCCAGACTACTTTGAGCTGATCCTCACTCAGCTCTTTCTGCCTTCAAACAGAACTGAAACTGTCTCTCCCTGTATCTGGAATCTGAGATTTTGCACTGGAACTACACTAACATTGTTTCTGCATTTTCATTTTGCCAAGTGGGAAATGAATGTTGGGCATTTTGAAACACCATAATTACATGAGCAAATACCCTGGAGTATATCTGTCTCTCATTACATCTTCTGTCTTAACTTTTTCTGTCTCTCTGTCTCCTTCATGCATATGCACATCATTTATACATTAGTTTCATTTTCTGAGCATTCCAAATAACATAACTAAATTATGCCCTATTTATTTGATTTTCTATTTTGTTTGAAGTTTGCAAATTAAACTTCGCAAAGATTTTTTATATGATGTAGATCTTGTCTTGGATCCTTTAGAAAATCATTTCTTTGCCATTTTAATGTCACTACGAGTTCCTTTCTTTTCCATCTGCACCAATGTTTGCTTTTGACACAGTTAGAAAAAGCAAAACTCTAGTCCCATAGGGAAGATTTTCATTCCTTCATGTGCTATTTTAGTCCACTGTAACTTCCTCCATGCAGTTTCCTGTGAATGTAATTTTTCTGTCTTCATTGTCTTGGTTTTGTTTCTCTAGGTATCCCTTCTCATAGGAAATCATCCCTGATCATAATCTCTCCTTGTGTCCTATACAATTCTGTCATAAAATGCATTATATAATTCAAATACAAATAAACTGATGATTGAAAATATGATGAGATGTAAGAGTTAGCAATTATATACATTTAAAACAATTTTCCAACTCCTAAAATACAGGTCTTCATGAGTATTTGTTTAAAAATTATTCCAAGGTGAGTGAAAATTATCTACTCCTTGCAATAAGTGAAATTATTGTGTATCACTAATTTATAGAGCGATGGTTTTCTTCACTTTACATTTTAAAAAAGATGTATTTTTTATGTGCATGCATGCTTTGCCTGCATGTATGTACATACATGATATACATACAATACCCATGGAAGTCATGAGAGTGCATTGGGTTCCCTGGAATTGGAGTCATAGTTATAAATGTTTGTGAGGCAGCATGTGAGTCCTCTGAAGGGAGAGCAAGCACTCTTAACCTCTTAGCCATCTCTAGCACCAACTGTGCATACTTTTAAAGTTAAAAAGAATCAAAGGGATTTAAGATGAAGTAAACTAGACAAAAGAAATGTTTCCTTTGTTGGTAATAAAGAGAGAAGTCTGTACACTTTTCGAATGTGACTAAGTAGTTCCCCAAAGCTGCCTGAGTATTCATCATAACACACAGTTTTTTCCTAAACAAATGACTTTCGAGACTCACCATTGCATTTGTTTCATCAGATTTTGACTAATAAATGGAAGATTAAGGAGTCACAGTCAATCTGGTACTGAGTCATAAGTTGCCTCTTCACTTACATATCTATTGAAAATAGATGCGAAAACTGATATATACCATTTGTCACCAAATGTTTTGAAAAACTCTTTTTCAACAAAAAAATTAAATACCACCTACTCAGTTCTTTTTTAATATTGCATTTAGTGTGTGTGTGTGTGTGTGTGTGTGTGTGTGTGTGTGTACGCACGCGCGTGCGTGCATTTTTTATGAAAGCACATACAATAGCATGAGTCGATGTAAGACAAAGGTCAATTTGCAGGAATTAGTGATCTCCTGTAGCTGGAAGTTTTCCTGTGTCCCACCTGACTCATGGTCAGGACAAATCTTTCTCATCTGCCAGTCCTGCAGCTGCTCAGACCCAAGTAAACACACAGAAGCTTATATTATTTGCAAACTTTTAAATTTTTTCTTTTTATTCTTTTTTTTTAATTTAATTTTATTTTATTTTACAATACCATTCAGTTCTACATAACAGCCACAGATTCCCTTGTTGTCCCCCTTCCTGCCTCCCTTCCCCCCCCCCCAGCCCATCCCCCATTCCCACCTCCTCCAGGGCAAAGCCTCCCTGGAAGATTGAGATCAATAGACTCAGTCCAGGCAGGCCCAGTCCCCTCCTCCCAGATTGAGCCAAGCATCCCTGCATATGTCCCAGGTTTCAAACAGCTAACTCATGCAATGAGCCCAGGATCTGGTACCACTGCCTAGATGCCTCCCAAACAGATCCAGCCAATCAACTATCTCACCTATTCAGAGGGCCTGATCCAGTTGGGGGCCCCTTAGCCTTTGGTTCATAGTTCATGTGTTTCCATTCCTTTGGCTATTTGTCCCTGTGCTTTATCCAACCTTGGTTTCAACAATTCTTGCTCATATAAACCCTCCTCTAGCTCAGGCTTATTACTGATTAGCTCTTATACTTAAATTAACCCATAATTCTTATTTATGTTTAGCCATGTCTCTTGGTACCTTTTTTCAGTTCTGCCTTCACATCTTGCTTCCTCTGTGTCTGGCTGACAACTCCTCATTCAGTCCTTCCTCTTCCCAGAATTCTCTTCATCTGCTTACCCCACTTATACTTCCTGCCTGGCTATTGGCCAATCAGCATTTTATTAAACCAGTGTACAAAAGCATTATCCCACAGTATTTCCCCTTTTCTGTTTAATTAAAAAGGAAGGTTTTAACTTTAACATAGTAAACTTACATATAATAGACATCACCCATCAATCTCCTGCCCTGTCCTAGCTCCTGAGGAACAAACTCAGGTTGCCAGGTTTGATGTGAAGCATCTTTGTCCTTTGGGGCAACTTTTTGGACCATAATGACTCAATTATTACAGCTAAAACTCCATGGGCAGACATAACAGCAAAAGTGCACACTTAATAGGTTATAAAAATCAACTGGGGAGAAAATAACTTATAATGAAATCCAATTAGTTTTTTGTGTACTATTATTAATGTGTTTGTTAAGAAGCATTTGTTTCATTTGTATATTATTTATCTTGCTTAAAAGTTTTAAGCTATAGTTTCTATGGTTTCTTAAATCTTGATATTAAATCCAGGCCATAGAGTTACTTTGCTGTTATGTTTTGTTTTTATGGATTGATTTTTTTCCTCTGTAGGGAAAGCCCATGAACATACAGGTATTGAAGACTTGTTCTCACAGTGTAATACTCTGAGGGAGTGGTAGAGACTTTCTGAAATAGAACCTGGTGAAAGACTTTAGGCTACTGGATATTTGCAAAAGAAATTATGTAGCTTCTATTACTTTTTCATGCCCCTTCCATGAGGTGAGCACCTTTGACCTACCAAATGCTCTTTGCCATGATATGATGCCTCAACAGAGGCCCAAGAGCAGTGGGATCAACCACAGATTGCAGCTGCCAAAACTGTGACCCCATACAAATGATACCTCTTTACTAGTTTATTGTCTTGATGATAATTTCATACAGTAACAAAACTCTTACTGAAATAATTGCTGATATTGTCACTAATTATTACCAATATGCATATATTATTGTGTTACTTTGCCATATGAATCTAACAAATTGCTATAAACTTAGTATAACAGCAAAGACTGTACAAACCAGAAATTAGAAAGTTCCAGGTCAAACTACCCTGAGGATAAGACTGCTGTCCTTGTGAATACACAGAAGTTGTGATTGTCTGCACAAGACAAGCATATGATCAAGCCAGTCAACATTATACTATGGGAGGGAGATTTGCTGAACCCACCCTCAGCAGAGGAGTGATTGACAGTTGATGGCTTTTTTGGAGAGAGAGTTAGTTTTCTTTCAAGATATGCTCCTTTATAGATTGACCATGTTCCAGTGCATGGCCCTATAATCATGTGAATATCAGCATCAAAAATGATATGAATTTTCTAATTATATTTGACTATAAGTAAATTTACTCTCTTGGATACTGTCTCATCCTAATATGTAAAACATAGACAGAAAAAGAGTGACTATTTGACATGAGACAATCCTGGTTTTTATATTATTATTGTATTTTATTTATGAGCCTTTACATGTGTAAGTATACATACATGTGGAAATCAGAGGAAAGCTTTTAGGAGTTGGATCTTTCCTTCCACTGTGAGCACTTGGGTTTCAAACTCAAGTATTATGTGGTAAGAACCTTTATCGGAGACTTTTTTGAGTATAGAACTGAAATAGATGGGATCTCCATGTCACCTTATCAATGAGTCATTTGTTTTAACTTTGGTGGATGAAGGCAGTAGAAACATTATGACACTTATTCATTCATCTTCTAATTGAATTTTCAAAGGCGATGGAAGGGAAAGACAGAATAAAAGTCAAACATATAACATAGTTTGAGGTCTCATTTGTTAATATTTTTGTGTATATAAGTATACATATATAGAAAATCTTTGAGGATTTTGTAATAATTAATTTATTAATTATGACTTTTGCAAATATAAGAAAGTCTTTATTTTTAGTTTTAATTTAAATAATAATAGAGGCTGAAGCCAAAGGAGAGTAGAATTATGATGAACTATATATTGAGAGATAATGTTTATTAGTTTGTTAAATATAGTATTTTGTTATTAAATATGCACATTTAGTACTACAGAAAAGCAAGCCAGTAAGCCTTTCATAGGCTGCCCAAAACAGGCTTCCTTAGACTATTCCAGAGGTGGTTTCAGGTCCCAGCTTTCCTCATTACTAATTTCACATTGATCTGCTCCACTATAAACTTTCCTGTTTCCTATTAATGTATGCAATTCTCTGATTTGATATGGTTGCTCTCTTCCATTATCTTCCTTTTATATGCTAAATTAATAATAATTTGGTTGAACCTCTTGAGAGAGGAGAAAATGTGTCTTTACCAATATGATTGTGTACAAATGGACAAGATGTAATTCAGTTTTTATTGCTTCATTCTTTGCCAATCAAGATGCAAATAAGGAAAAGAAAAAGTCCTTAAGAATGAATTTATTTTATTCCACTTTGTATTTCTTCTTAATAGGAAACATTAAAGGTTAGTTGAACTACAGAAACTTTCCTACCAAGGTGAATATTTATAGGAAGTGAGACGTAACCCTGTCTCAGATTAGTGACTATAATATGTGAATGTACAGTGTTTGTACAAGAAAGTAGGTATCATTGGGGTGTTTGTGTCTATAAGCACTTGTAAGGGTTTCAGGCCATCAAAGCCATCACTAAATGTAAACAAACACCTACCCTAACATCATCTCCCCCCCCCACACTTTAGATTTCCTTCATTGTATCTCCACTGTTGACCAGGATGAAAGTCACCCTGTAACCCAGGCAGGCATTAATCTCCTGGCAATTCTCCTGCTACAATGTTCCAAGTGCTGGGATTACAGGCACCAAATATTACAGCAACTACCTCCTGTTTCTTTTGTATTTATTTCTGATTGTTCTTATTTCTCTGTTGTACATAAATTAGTTTATAATTGCATTATTTCTTAAAGTTTTAGTTTTCATTTTAGGTCAAATATTTAGACCTGTAGTCTTTTCTTGCTTTTATTGACAGGAAATGTGTGATGCTTTTTCACCAAGAAAAAATACCATGAATAAATAACAGACTTCTTTCATTCACTCAATTCTTTATCTTCAGCTATATATTCTGTCCAGTTCTGTAACAGTGTATTAAGAGCTCTATATTTGAGATGAGCTTTGGAACTATGTACATTCTTTCATGCTTATCTCTGAGTGGTACAAAGGATAACCAAACTAGAGTCACTTTATTCTGCCCTTGTCTATCATTCAACTTCTAAGTGTCTATAAGACTGTGTACAATCTAATTAGACTCTTTAGTGAGTTTTGAGCCAGGTAGTGTTTCAGTTTGTTTTGAACTGCCATGATATGTATTAAGATGTAGTCAGTATGTCATGAACATATTAGGTGTGAAAATACTAACCACTGCTACTAACTCCAGATATGAAATTCCCTACACATCAATAGAGGTAGATCATTTCCAGAAGTGATCATATCTTCTGTAAGGCAATATTTCACTGGTGGCATTTTGTTACCAGTGCATCAACACTTTGAACACTGACTCTATTTGAAGAAATCCTGCCATCTGGAATTGCTCCCTATAGTAATGCTATTTAAATCACCCTGGGATAATGGTTCTTAATCATCATCAACTTAGTTAGAAAAATTAAAAGGATTTTCTGTTCAATTCATGCCCTCCTTTGGGTTTGTCTAGATAGCTTGTTGTTTATTTGTGATATTTAAACAACTTTATTACTGGCATATCTTTCAGGGCATTTTTAACTTACATAGTCAATGAGAAAGCTTATGTTATCTGATATTATCAAGTTATAATTCATATACACATTACTATACCTACTTATTTAATAGTTATTTTGCTTTAGAGTAGCACTAACCCCAAATATGATCAAAGAAGCCTTGTCTATATGACATGGTATCATGTAGGTACTACATTGTAGGAGCATAGAGTTTGAGAATCATTTCAATAGAGTAGACTTTTGAAGCAATAAGTAATGTGCTGATTTGTCAGACAAAGCTAAGACATTATAAAAGCTAAGAACAGCCATGAGAAACACACACGCACACACACACACACACACACACACACACACACACACACGCACATACACACTTGTTTAGATATAAGATATTTCAATTCATAAACCCTAAGTAAATAAAATGGACATTTTTGAAACAAGAAAACCAAACAAGGAATAAGTAGATATATAAACGTTGACACTCAGGTCCACAAAACACAGAAGACAAAGTCACAAGATCATACAGTATGCTTCATCCCAGGGAGCCTGTGCTAAAATGTTGAGGTCAGAGTAAAGATTGATAAAAACTTTACGAAGATGTTTTTCAGCATTAGTCAAGATAAGCTGATACAAAATTTCTAAGCCTTTAAAATAAAACTAAAATCAGTCTTTCTGCATCCTTAATATCCTAATTGTAAAATTGATTAAAACAGAGAACATGGCTACATACTGTTTAAAACAGAATTTTAAAGCATTTAGCTATTCCTTTGTTTACTCTTGTAGAGGTGGTGGGATCTGGAAAAAGTGGAGCCCATAAATGGTGAGATGAAAAGTCTCATTCTATAGCCAACTTTATTCACAGAATCAATTTATATTCTGAGGGTTAAGAGGAGTCACATGAATGAAGTGTACAATCACAAGGGTAAGCTACACATGACAAAACATGTTATTGCATAAAAGAGTTTGAATAAATAACAACAGCCTGCTGTAATGAATAATCTGACATAAACTCACTTCTACCTTCTACACCTGGCTGGGGCACAGAAATACATTACAAGAACAATTCTGTGTTTTTAAAGAAACTGAGGTTTACAAGACTTGGGTCTTCTTTTCTTACAATTTTCTCATAAGCACTCAGAATTCTCCTCATATTAATTATTCTATTCTTGGATCATGTTCTGATTTCCTCAATTAGTGTATTTGTTTATTCATTCAATAAATACTGAATATATGGGTAAAGAGGTGAGATACTTATTAGATAGGAAAGGACAAAAGAGTGGCCAAGACATAGAGCACAAAGGCTGTCTTTAGGATTTATTTGAGAAGGATTTAGAGGATGGTTTTGGCTTAGTCCATGAAGCGTTTTCCCATGGAAGTCTAAAAAAGGACCTGAGTAATATCACCTTAACTCACACTAAAATGTAGAGCATGGTAGTACAGGGGAGACAGAACCATGAAGACCCCTGGATTGTGTTTGTCAGTCAGTCTAGTCCAGTCAAATGAGTGAGATTCAGCTAGTAGGAGACATCTGTCTCAAAAAAATAAGGTGGATAGTAATTGAAGAAAACACCAACCAGATCTCTAGTCTGTACACAAGCACACACACACACACACACACACACACACACACACACACACACACACACACACAAATGCACACCCCACAAACACATACACACACATACACCACATCACACAACACACTCACACACACAGTAGAAGATACATAATATGACAAACATCTTATGATTTAACAGAGGAGATACAATCATAAGAGAAAATAGTAATAAGTGCTGCATAAATATTTTTAAAAGGCTCATTAAAAATTGTTGTGTAAATTTGGGAGGGGAAAGCAATCCATTCCTACTTCCATTCACTGACCCTGATTTTGTGATAGAAATAGTGTCCATGGCTATAGACACAGAGAGAGATAAAGCATGTTTTTAATGTTGCATTATTGGAATTACTTCTTTTTGAAGTGCAAGAAATACCACACAAAACTTTTTATGGAAAATGTGATATTTGAGCTGCATATTAAACTTGATAAAATCTTGATATACAGGCAAAGAGGAAAGTGCTTTCTGGGGAGGAGCAAACCCATGAGTCCCACCGCATTTGCAGATTCCTCACTGAACTTATTTGTATTCTCCTGAAGGGCTGGATGGATAACAACAGAAGGCCTGTCTTGCTCACAATGCAACACCTTTTCAGTAAAGAGAGACAAATGCTCTTAAGAAACATTTTATTTTATTGTTGTGCCAGGTGAACTGAGGTTGTTTGGGACAGGACCTGGCCACATAGTACCAGGCTAGTGTAGACCTCAAGATGTTTGTTTGCCATCCTCCTTACATATGTGTTCCACCATGCTTTGCAACAAAAATTCTTAGAAATATTTCAACAACAGTTTTGGAAATTATTGTTATTGTAGTTAAAATTGCATCATGCTTTATAGAGAGCTGGATTTATGATAGTCCTGTGTCTGCAGCATTCTATAATAAGTAGCTGAGGTCATGTAAACATCATTATAGTACACTGCACAAGCAATTTGAGTTAATATTTTCTTTTTAATACTTGTTGTTCATGAGCAGATTCTATCAGTAATATTATTCAGTTGCTTTCACGTATTTGTTGTTCTTCATATAATTTATGTAAGTTGGGCTAGAGGAAAGGAATGGAGTCATAAATTCCTCTGGTGAATTTATTATTTGATGAACAACACCCATAGACATGCTATTATAGAAACTGAGAGGCAAGGTAATGCCAAGAACTTTCTAGAAATCTCTATAAAAGAATTCAGGAATACAGGTGCAAATGAAGAAACACAGAGAAAAAAATCAACTCTCTTTTTAATGTGATCCTTTCTCCATGCCTTCTTGCCTTGAACATTTTGAAATTCAGTAAATGTGAAAAACTTTCCTAACCTCCTTTCTTTAATAGCTCATTGGACTGTCCCAGAATTTTAACTACTTAATTGGTTCCATGTGGCATGCAGTCACACAAGCCTATACTTTGCACACTGGGCACAAAGCAGTGTCAACCTACAGGTTAGATTTTGTGTTTGTATATCCAGTTTCTCTGTGAGCTGTCCACGACTAGCCTAAATATTTTGATTTGTTTTTCAAATTAAGACATCATTTGTATTTTTCTTTTCTTCTAAAAATCATACGAGGAGTAACCTGTTGGGTATAAATATAATGTGTGATGAATTTCAACTGGAATTTCCTCGAACACTGTAGTCTGGCTATGAGGAACTCTTTACAGATCTAACATTCCTGAAAGTTGAGAAAGGGTAACAACAGCAAGGTGGAGGGGTATGAGGGGTACTCTGTATGATTCTGAGTCTTTAGTGTATGAGACATAAGGGTTGTAGATTTGATTAAAGGCCCTTTGGCAGAGTTACAATATTTGCATGTAATATTACAGTTGAAATTTATCTTCATATATATTGATGCTATTAGTTATTCTGTAAGTCCCACTGGGATGACATTAGTATATAGGTATGAACGATAGCCCAGTTAATTGCAAGTTTAATGGTGAGGAATTAAAAGACAATTCTTATGTTTTTATACTCTTTCTATGATTTTATACTAGATTAGAAATGTATTTTTAAAGCTACATATTGTGTGTCTGTGTGGCAAGTGTGTGTGTGTGTGTGTGTTTGTGTGTGTGTGTGTGTGTGTGTGTGTGCGCGCGCGCGTCTGCACGCGCACTTGACTACATGTGCCAATGTAGAGTCCAGACTATTTCTTTCTGACTAATTGCTATGAGACAGGTCCTCGCAATAAACCCAAATGCTTGTCCTTTCTCGGCTAGGCTGCTTGAGTTGGCATGCCAATATGAGGTCTGTGTCCATCCGTAGCTGGGTTTCCAGGCATGTACAGCTATGTTGGACTTCAATGTGGGTTCTGAAGATTAAAATCGGGTCCTCACATTTGCACAGTACAGATTCTTACTGAGTCACCTCTCCAGTTCCTAAAAAAGTACTTTAAAATTATTTTATAAATGTTTTAATTTTAATGTACTGTACCAAAAGCAACAAATAATTTAATTAATAAATATTGCCACCATAGTGTTAACTTTACATTAAAGAAATCAATCTCAAGCCGGGCGTGGTGGCGCATGCCTTTAATCCCAGCACTCAGGAGGCAGAGGCAGGTGGATCTCTGTGAGTTCGAGGTGAAATCAATCTCTGAGGTTTTAGCTGACAAATGTCATACACTGAGTTAACTGAAGTCCAATTTTTGCAAAAGATTTGTCCAGGGACCACATCTCAACAGTGTAGTTTAAACAAGGGTAGTGTTTAAAAATCCTTTGCCAAGCCGGGCGGTGGTAGTGCACGCCTTTAATCCCAGCACTTGGGAGGCAGAGGCAGGTGGATCTCTGTGAGTTCGAGGCCAGCCTGGTCTCCAAAGCAAGTTCCAGGAAAGGCGCAAAGCTACACAGAGAAACCCTGTCTCAAAAAACCAAAAAAAAAAAAAAAATCCTTTGACATTACAGAGCACTTTAAGACCAATAGGAAACTGAGGTGCATATATGCAAATTCATAGATCATCTCAATGACCTTACCTCAACTACCAAGACAGCAGTTTGATTTTGTATCTCTTTTATTAGCTTCACTACTGCCAATTACATTTTGATTGCTTTTAGGTAAAAATTTGGTTAATTAACACATAAGTAAGTCAGGTGCCATGCCTTATTATATATTGTGCAATTTTATCCAGTTTCTTAGCATATTTTCTTATTACAAAAATTTAGTTTTTTTCTAATAATTTCCAGACTTTAGATAATTCTTGGACATGTTATAGCTTGGGAAGAGTCTGCCACAGACTATATTGTTTTGATATGGATCCCTCTCATATACTTCCCACATCTCCTCAGTGAGAAGAAATCCTTTTAGAGAGAACATAAGTTTTCATTTTGCTATTCAAAGGGAATGTTTCAATAAATAATATGTTTTTGCTTGAGGTAGGAAATGTTGGTCTTCAGCATCAGTAGAAATGCAAATGATCTTGTCAGGTTTGATGGGTGACTAGAAAGAAATCTGAAACCATGTCTCACTTATGAGGGGTAGGAGAACAGGACTGTGGTGTAGAGATTGACCAATAGGAGATCCTGAATTCCAAACACAAGATTAAAAACATCATGCTCTTGTTTTAGAGGTTCATCCTCAAGCCTTTCTCTTTTGTGATCTTACTAAGGATACCTGATAAGGAAATTTATCAAATTTTGATGAAGTGTCAAATATTATTGTAGAATGAGTAAGTAATTCTACAATGCAACAAAGAAGTTTTGAGAATTTCAAGCTGGGAACATAGCTATGTTCATAAAGCATCTGCTGTGTAGGAATTAGACTCAGAGTCCTGATTTTCATGTGGTGGATCTCCTAGGTGTCAATAATCTCAGAACATTCTGGAAGTAGACACAGGGAATCTCTTGGAAAAGTTGGCTATCTAGAGCAGTCAAATCAGCAAGCTCAGGATTCATTGAGAAACCTTGCCTAAGTAAATAAAGTGAAACATGGTCAAGGAAGATGCTCTACATTAACCTCGGACCTCCACACAGGTACAGACACACATACACTTGTATACATATCCTGTGTGAATCTGCCTATACTCATATGAACATGCATGTACACATGTACATGCAACATACACATGTATACACATAATATTGCCTAGGTTAATGGTTTCATATTAGAGGCCCTGATATGTTTTCCCACAGTATCATGAGAGGAGACATATATGATTAAGAAAAAAGCCAGGTACAGAAATGATGGACACAAGTGTTTTCTTCTGGTAGTGGTGATTACACAAGAATCAGTTGCAAAGATACAGACAATATTTTTTTTTAAGAAAAATGAAGGAAATCAGTGTAATTTTGACCTATTCCATTTTCCTGAAAGAAGAGTAAGAAATAGTATTTGCTTTTCCAAAGTAAACGTTCAGTTAGGTTATAGAAAATTTAGACAAAGTGAGAGTGGGAAGTTTTTTGTTTTTTCAAAATACAGATGAGCTACCTTGAACCCTAATTATTTATTATGCCAGGGTTTCTGGTGTGTCACTATATGGTGTTGCCAATTACCATTAATCTATGTTATGTTCTAATTCAGTGAGATCTTTTTGATTAGACATTGGGAGACATTTAGCAATATGACTATTGAAATTCCCTTAGTTCCCATCACATTCATATTGCTTTTTCACAATTTTCTAATTTAGGGAAAGAGTTCTGGATATGTTGCCTTGGCTAGAATAAAAAGTTTGGTGCATGAGAATATTGCTGAATCATAGTTACAGTTTGTGTCTGTGATGTGAGCTAGCTTCATGGTGCTAGATTAAAACATTATTGTTTAAGATGGGAAGATAGTGTCCTTCCTCAATTCAAGCAGTTTCTCTTTAGCAAGACATTTGGAAAAATATTTATACTATAACTATTGCTTCCTTAAAAGTCTAGCAGTCACAGCAATGTATAGATATGTCTACATCACCTCTGTCGGACTGATCCTTAAGTGAGACTTCAGTATAAATGCTCTGCTTGAAGCCTACCCTGACATATTTACAACCTCCCATCTTCATGGTTCAGTGCCGAGGAGGAGAACACTCCATGATTCTGATTCATGGGGATTGTGTTTTGCTATAATGCTCAAATAATGATCTGTTTAAATTTTTTTCTTGGAAAAGACTGAAGCAGCCCACTCTCCTAGCAAGGTCATCAATGAACTCAATGCCTTCAGTTTAAAAGCACAGAGATGCCATCTAGCAGCTACTGTCAGGAATTTCCTACTCAGATACGCTGCTCTGTCTATGAAACTGAAAATTAAGTCAATTTTTACAGGTCTCAGTTTTAACAGTTTACTAATTTTGTGGCATATTGCATGTAATTTAGAAATTTCATCACAATGGAATTGATTGGCATCTCTTAAAATAGGAATTGTCATAGGTTTATGAATTTGTTTTTTTCTTTTTCTAAAAAGATCTGGGAGCCTGTTAATTAGACTTTAATTAAGAAAACACAATTCAAATAAATTTACTGAGAAAAAAATCAATATTTCTATATGAAATTACAAATAATTAATTAGAGGTGAATTGCCTTCCTTTGGCAAGGAAATACTAATCTTTCTAATTTTGTCATGTATTAAATGAGAAGGAAGAAATTGAGTATATGCTGAAAGTGGAGTTCATTCTAGGAACATGAATGTTTCAACATTTTAATATTGTAATAAAATTTGTTTCCAAGTAATTTACCATAATATGGGGATATCTAGGTACTTTTAAACTATCATTCGGACAGCTAAACCCCAATCATGGCAGGGGAGGGGAATCCACAGATGCAAGCATTATATAGTCTTTCATAAGATGGAATTTGGTAGTAGTGATAGTAAATTATCAGCTTTTTAGGAAAATTAAATAAGAAAACAAACAGGGATTTAAAATGATGATGTCCAATGTGGGTAGAATCTTATACCTTAAAATATCTGCAAATTTCAAGAGATCTTCCCCTTTGCCACTTTTCTGTATCCATACATGATTATATTTATAGTAAGCGCATAGTATAAGATGGTAGATCATGAAAGTTAATATATTGCTTTTTGAAATTTATGTTGGCCTAGTATCTTAACATGTTCACATGTGAGCAGAAGCTGGTTAGAGTTTCTATTTCAGTGACATTTCTTAAGAAATGTTTGTGTGTCCCCAGACTGTCTTCTGATGTACTATATTATTGAAATTTTAATTTTAATGTCATCAAGTACAACATTTCAAAATTCTGATTTTTAAAAATCTAATCTTTTAACTAGAACAGAACTAAATTAAAGTTGAGAAAATGTGTACTTCATAGGCTGATTGACAATTATTTTGAGAGCACAGGGTTGCTATTTGAAATGTTTTCTTTGATAAAGCTTGGTAAGCAAAAATAGTTTGGTAAACATAAAATTAGGCCATAAAAGTGATATTTTGTCTACAAATCCAAAACATCTATATATTAAATTACTTAGTATAAAATTTTTAATATTCTCTGTTTTTTCATGTAAATATAGAGCAAAATGTTATGATGAGGTCTTTGAATGCTATCTTGAAACATCTGGAAACTGAGAATCATTTGAAAAGTTAATGGACCTCTTTGCTCCCCTGGATTTCTCAACTCAGTGATACCAACCATTCAGAGTTTGGACTGACCTAATTGGAAAGTTTTAAACCACAGAATAATCAGAAATATCATTTAAAAAACCCAAAGATAAAATTAATAAAAGCAGGGATGCTTATTTTGGTAATTCATCTCTTTATTTAGCAAAATATGAAGAACTAACTGCCAACAATGATGGTATTTAAACATTAAAGATCCCAGACACATTCAGTCAATCATACAGCAGTCAATAGAATCTGCACTTCCAAATTCTCAAAGAAAGCCATATTCAACTTTAAGTTCAGGAACTTATTCTGTACTAATTTATTAATTGTGTTTTTGAAAGTATGCTTTTACAAGACATTCAAAATTATATAGATGAGAAAATGTAGTCACAAGTTTTAGCCATTATCACTTGAAAGTGAGAATGGAATATGTTATTACAGGTGCAGGAACATAAAGGGAAAAATGAAAAAAAACATATAAACAAAGTGGCGACATTTAATCTGGTGTAAAATGCTTCACAACTATACCATAGTAAGCACAATATGCCATTAAGCTTATTAAGATGGCCCTCACATGTTGTTTGAAGCTTTCAGAATGTCAGTGTCAGAACAACTATAGGTTTAGAATGAAATTGTTTTATTTTCCTCAGATCTCTCTAAATACGAAAACTCTACAGTATTATTATATCATTATAATTTTACACCATATACTAGGGTAGGCTTTGAAATATCACAACCACAGTGATAGTTTGTAGTAGGTTACATCTTAGTTACGTTCAATTGTTTTCTTCAGTTACACAGACAATGTCAACCCATAAAATAACTTTACAAGATTCAAAAAAACACAGCACTGAGTGGCATTTATAATATAGCATCATTTTCCCAATCATGTCACGGTGCTGTCCACCAGCTAAGTAAGGAAAATAATAAATGATTTCCATCCCTTGCTCTCTCAGTTCCCTTATGCCTTACTGTGGAGAACTATGCATTTCTTAGAATGTTTGCTTCTCAGAAATGACCACCCTTTTATTATCAAGGCTTTCCTCACACATCGCTGGAAATATTTTTCCATCGCTCCCTGCTTTGTACCAGATGAGCCGAGCGTTCACTTTCATTGCTGGATAATTTACAGAGTTCCACAGCTATATCGTAACTCATTCTTTCTACTGCCCTCCTTAGTTTAAGAGGCTTCTCACTTCCTGTGTCTCAACACAGATCACTAGAACTTCCTCGGGCTTCCCTAATTTTCTTCAGTAAAAGGAAAGAAAGAAACACAAAGTCCCTCTCGCATCGTCTTTTGGCCATGCAGATGGTGCAGCTTTGCTGCTGTCGTGGGTTACAAGCAGCTTCCCCAATGTTTTGGACACAAACCGCAACACGTCTGCGATGGGAGTATTATTGACCAGCACTAGCTGGAAAAAGCTTCCCTGCTTTCAACAAAGAGACCGCGCACCATCTAACACAGGCTTATAAACTGCATTGTTTCTGCTGCAAACTCCCTTGGATGGCCCGTCCTACTTCAGAAGAGAACATTAAGCAGCTGGACAGCGAATAAGCCAAATTCCCTGGAGAACCGCATTGCCTGCTACCCATATACATTATCTTCGTTCTGGTCCCTCCCCCCTCACACCAGGAGGACTCTACCTTAAAAAGCTAGCCCTCCGGTAGTTCACCTTGTTATCTTCCAAGCAGTGTGGATGCACCAGGCACCACAGGGTAGCTGAAAGAACAGTCCCCCATTCCGTTTTGGACACCACCCCCCCCCCCTTTCTCGATCAGGTAATTACAATTTGCACATTTATTTCAAACGAGTCAAAATATTGCCCCTACCTTGGAAGGATCTAATCCAGCAAGTAAAGACAGAAGAAGGAGGTTGAGAAGGCTGGACCTCGCCTGCATTGTGATGTGGGTTTTTGCCTCTCTTTACTCTGTTTTATGTAGCCACTCCACTCACTGCGGAGACCTTTCCCACGTCAGTTGCACTTTCTGCCTGCCAGTCAGAGCAGAGTGGAGGCAGAGGCGGCGGCGGCAGCAGTAGCAGTAGCGGCAGCAGCAGCAGCCGCCCTGGGGGGCGATCATTCCGCAGGCGTCTAGGAGTAGGGAGTCCGGGAGCTCAGAAGCTGGGACCTGCTGCGGCGGGCGCTGGCCGAGGTGCTGAAGCGCCTCCACCTGGTGCGCCCTGGTCTACCCTTCTCTCCTGCTAGATATCCACCTCAAAAGTTTTGACCCAAGAAGATAAAGGGAGTTACTGCTAAGAGGTGCGGAGACCTGAGCAACGGATATGACATCACTACAGCTCCTGGGGTTTTGTAGGTGGTGGGGGTGTTTTGCGGGAATTTGTTAGCCAAAGGACTCTCACGCTCCAGTTCAACCATGGCTGGCAACTTGAGCTGCGGATAGAGTCAGCTGTACACAGTATTATGAAACAGGCGCCGCACTGGAACCTTCTGTCATTGACAGAGGACTTGATTTCAAATTTGGTGCTTTCGATAAAGTTTGCAACTAGACTGCCAATGTCCTATTTTTTTCTTTTCCCTATTCAAGGTACATGTTTAAAGAATTACAGATTCATTTAGTTATTAAGAAATATATATGTCACTTACAAATACTTAATTGCAAAATATTTTGGGTGAGGCAGTGTGCACTTATTTTGGGGGGAATTCTGTAAGCCTGAAAATACATTGCAGGAATAAAATGAAGTGACTTTGTATTTTGTTTTAGTACAGATATACTTCATTAGTCCCCTCAAATGATCTTCCCCTATATACACATCCATACCCGGAAATGTAGTCTCCTTGTCAACTTGACCTGTGTTTGTACCCGAAGGAAAAAAAAAATTATGAAGGGTACCCAATGGGATAGCAGAATAAATTGTTTCTAAGTTTTGAATCAATGAAAAGATTTTTGTTTTCCAGAATTGAGTCCTGGGTGGGGGGTTGGGAGGACTAGTCAGCAAGGAAAAGCAAGGCATCTTTTCTCAGCCTGAAACATGACTACACTCATGTTTTATTTCAGACAGTTTTATTTGTCTGAAACTAAAACAATGTAAATGTTCTCAATGAGATGACCAGGTGGAGAGGATTTGGTAGCCACCAGAAAAACCATCTTCATACAATCACACCTTCCATAATTCAGTTTTTACTGTTTTATAAAAAAGTAATACTTCCTAAGAGTTAAGATATGCAAACCAGATCTATGACTTTGATTATGTGTACATTCACATTAAACAAGACAATTTGGTTGAGGTGTTGGACACATACTGTGTTCAAAATTTGCCTCTATATTTTCACTAAAACTACTCCATTTTTCAGTGTAAAACCCGCAGTTAGGATTCAAATATTCAGAGGTACAGTCCTGAGAGTCTCTTATCATACTATCTCTTTTTGTCCAGATACTGTTCATGTCTGCATTTGTGTATAACTACTTTGATTCTTTATTATTATTATTATTATTATTATTATTATTATTATTATTATTGTTTTATTTTATTTTACAATACTATTCAGTTCTACATAACAGCCACAGATTCCCTTGTTCTCCCCCTTCCTGCCCCCCTCCCCTTCCCCCCAGCCCACCCCCCATTTCTACCTCCTCCAGAGCATTTTTTTTAACTTATAAAATGTAGATGACATAAAGAAAACTACATCTGAAAATTTCATTGTGAAGGAGGGGATTGTGCATCTAAAGAGACTACAGAATAGTAGAAAATGGGTAGAATCACTTAGGGTTTAATTACAACCCAATCATCGCAACCATATTTATAATTTCACATTATTTTTTAGTATAAAAATTAAAAATATTTATCTTGAAACTACAGAGTTATACCCACACCCTCTGGGATAACTTTCTAAAGCATATTTATAGCTAGTTTTTTGTTTACATATTTTAAGAACTTATTTCCATTCTATTGTTAACATGGTATAATAAAATGTTCTTTTTTTTAGTAATTCACATCTAAGAGTTAGAATTTTTATTCTCAGCCATATAAAATCTTTCTGTGAGACTGGAGGGTCAAAAATTAGTTTACCAAGTAGTGATAGTTGAAAAACAGAATCTTTGTTGATTTTTATCTAGTCTGTAAATACATGCTATATTGTTTGCAGACTAGATAATAAACAGTAATTGTACTACATGTATTTAGATTATTTTTTCATACTAAAGTATCATAAAGCATGTAATGTATATGATGAAAAAATCATTATACATTATACATTTCACGATTAACAGGAGTTC
Organism: Peromyscus maniculatus bairdii; assembly: GCF_049852395.1. Taxonomy (NCBI): domain Eukaryota; kingdom Metazoa; phylum Chordata; class Mammalia; order Rodentia; family Cricetidae; genus Peromyscus; species Peromyscus maniculatus. Next base: position 94,649,313 of record NC_134857.1, on the reverse strand, counting down.
TTGTGGCAACATTTTTTTATAGAAATAAAATACTCTGAGCTCAGGGTTCACAGTATCAGTAACCAGAACAAAAGTTCCGTGTGGACATTTGCCCCTGTAACTTTGCATTCTGTGCGTTTTGCAGTACTAGGGTAGCATTTGTAAGACGGGGTTTGTAACACTCCGTGTATGAAAGCTTGTCAGAAAGAACTGATAGGAAAGGATGATGATATCTAGGGTTCTAAACTAAGCACTACATGATAATTATCTTACAAATGAAAACAGATGATCAGAGCATCCCTACAGCACGCTTCTTTTAAGAGAAACTCAGTCATTTGTAGAGAACAATCAAGTTCAGTAATAAATCAAAGCTGTGCTAAACCTGCCACGGCATAACAAAAGCTCTAAACAAAGCAGCAGAAATTCACCAAACCCTACCTCCCTCTGAATCCTTGCTAAAATAAAACAACACAATTGCTTAATTCTCAAAGTAGACTTCTATACCTTTTACTTAGTCACTCATTTTGTGGCAGAGCCCTATCACATTTCCATACAATCAATTTAATGACACCGAGGTCATGCTGATCAATGTATCTGTATATTCACGAAGTATTTCTCATGTAAGGGAAAAAGTCTATGAAGCACTTTGTATTTTGTCTTATCTTAATTAATCCAAAGGGTCATTCATCTATAGGAAATACTGAAATTTCTATTTTATTTTATCTTGTGGTTTCAGATTAGTGACTACTGTCAACTTAGAACATACTATAAAATATTAACATAAATACATAAATATTAATATTTATAAATCTTGAATTTTCAGTAGAGACATGAAAATATTATATATTTGTAAATACCTCTGAATGTTAGCCTGTTATTCCTACAATGGGCATAATTTATTTTGAAATCTATGCAGCACTACCAAAAATTTATTTAGTTGTGTTAAAAGAGTTAGTTTCAAAAATGAAATTGTATTCACAGGTAACACTAAGAACAATTAAAGGAATTAAAATGTGTGGCCTGATATTACAAAGGAAATTCTTATTTACATAATGCATTTAAATAACTATTTTAAATATTTCATCATTGTTTGGATGAGAAGCTATAGTATACCTCTTTCACAATTTTTGTGGTTCCTTAGTATTTTAGATATGTCCTAGTGTGCTAACAAATTCCCATACTGTTTTTGTTTCATTTGTCACCTAACATTGAGAGATTTCATTATGTTTAAATAAAAGCTAGAATTATCTAAAGGCAGGATAAACCCCTCAGCATTTATTTTTTACAGTCATCAGATAAGTGAAAATTGCTGTTGATTTAATTCCTAATGTCCTTGACATGTAAGTCCTTCCACACTTTTTCTTGTTTTACTTTCTGCTCTTCTAATCTCTCTTTTAGACAGTGGTTTTATTGTTCACTTAACTATTTCTATCTAATCCTCCACCACTCCTAACTGCTCTCAATTAAGACCCTGATAGTTATCTACTAATTTATTACTCTTATGTCTATTTATTATATGGTTTGTCCCTATATTAAAATATGTTCTGAGAAGGATCTTTTGAGTTCAAGCACCCAGAGCAATGCCTTGCATTTGGTTGCCACTTAATCAATAATGATTTGGTGATTAAATAAATGAATGAGATAATTTTCCAATTACTTAGTATACAGTATTTACATATGCAATGTTTGCTAGATGCCACTGATTAGTTTCCTCTAGGCACCTCAAACTCAATATTTTAAGCCAGCATTTTATCTCTAGTGTATGAACTTGAAACATAATTTTTCCCTACCTTTCCCCTACTGCAAAGAGGCCTGGAAGTCACAGAAAGATAGAAGTGACATAGCAAGACAGCAACATCAAATTAAAAAGAATATATATATATCATTTTGTTGTTGAATTCTTGTTTATGTATAATCTAGTAGTTAATCTCTATGAACATTTCTTTTCAAGAAAAATTAAAATAGTGCCTTTCAAATACAAGAAAAAGATAACATGAGGTAGAGAGAAGGTGGTTGTTAGTGAGAAAGTCAAGGTCAAATTATTCTAAGGCCTGGGAATATGGCCCAGTGAAAGAGCCTTCTCAGCATATTCAGGGCTCTAGGATTGGTTCTCAACACCATTAAAGATAAAAACAGATTATCCAAAAATGTAAGTTGTTAATGTATTATTCTTACATGCTAATTTAATGAAGTATAATCATACTGGTATCAAGTATCCAAATTTTATCCAGTCTGTTACTAAATGTATTAATTTTCTTTCCTTTTTTTTTTTTTACTTTATTTTCATTATCATTTGTGTGTGTGTGTGTGTGTGTGTGTGTGTGTGTGTGTGTGTTTTGTGCTGTGTTTGTGTGAGTTTGGGTGTATTTGTGGAGGTCAGAGCACAGCTCTCTGAAGCCAGTTTCCTCTTCTAACATGGGAACCTCTGCTTGGATTCAGGTAATCAGGTTTGTGTGAGTGGGACTTTTGCACTCTGAGCCATTTCACCAGACTCAAGGCATTTATTCTTCATAATGCCCTCTTCTAAACCATACATACAATTTCACTAATGGAGAGCTTAAATTATTCATGTTAAGGTCCTTAAATTCCTTTTTTAAGAAATTGGCATATATCCACTGTATATGGTAGCAAGTCATAAGCACATTGCCATGCTGCTGTTAATACAAAATTTGCTTCCAACACATGCCCCAAAATTTCTGAATTCCTCTTTTTCACCCTCCCCACCTCTTACTCTCTTTTGTTCCCTAGACGGTTTCATGTATAATTTCATGTCATATTTAATACATGATTTTATGTGTCTATACAAAATGGAAGATCAACAGAAAAGAGAAAACTTGTAAAATTTGTCTTTCTGAGACTGACTTTATTCAATTATTATGATAATATCAAGCTATAATCATTTTCCTGCAAAATGATATAATTTAATTCAGTTCATGGATGAAAAAATCCATTGTGTAAATGTACCAAGCCTTTATTTGTTTCTCTGTTTATAGATACCAAGGTTGGGTCCTAACTCAGCTGTTCTGAATAGTTGCAGTAAATATTGTTATGCAAATATTTTCAGGATATGATGACTTAGTGCCCTTTGGGTAAATATTCAGCAGTGGTTTAACTAGGCCATAGGGAGGGACTATTTTTAGTATTTTGAGGAACTTCCATATTATTTCCACAGTAGCTAAATTAAATTACATTTCCACAAGCAGTACATAAAACTTCTCTTTCAAAATACATTTGGGTATTCATTGGAAATTATTAGAATTACCACCAAACAAGGAAAAGACAAAGCTGGTTGATGATTTATGTTTTGTTTAAATGAGCTTTAAAAAATGTTTGGGGTTACAGAATTGTCATTTTTTAACTGAGTGCTTTCAACACTATGGGAACAAACCATCCATCAGCTTTGACAAAACCTTCATGACCATAGATACCAGGTAACAGTTAGTGCAACTCTATGCAAAACAGATATTGTAAACCTAGTATTATTTTAAGTCAGGATGGTGTACTAATTAAAGAAAATAAAATTTGACAATGATTTTTTAATTGGGCTCTGAAGACAATGTCACTGACTTATCAAATTAGTGAAACCTAAGATTATACAAAAATAAATTGATAGCCCCAGTACAAACTTATTTTTTATCTACTCACTCTGATCTATGCAACAATCATGTTCTTTTCCACCCTACAACAGTTTCTTGATAAAGATTGTTTTGGAGAAATTCACAGCTTGACATCATAGAAGTACTAGAAGATGATGAAGTGTGCTGACTTTTGCTGTAGATCATAGAGCTTGACATGGGAATATCATGAAATTCCATTGACTTTTAATGGTTCATAGAGTTTAATGTCCAGTCCTTTAGTATTTAGTCAGAAGATAGAAATGTGACTGGTAAGTTTTGAGGCTAATGAGACTATGCCAAGGGTCTTTTTTCTAATTAACTTTAATCTTTGCAAATCCATGAATTCAGGTTCAGCAAAGAGATGATCATTTATATAATCACAGCTGAGTGTTTAATAAGAATGCAAAGATCCAGGCCGGGCGGTGGTGGCGCACGCCTTTAATCCCAGCACTCGGGAGGCAGAGCCAGGCGGATCTCTGTGAGTTCGAGGCCAGCCTGGGCTACCAAGTGAGTTCCAGGAAAAGGCGCAAAGCTACACAGAGAAACCCTGTTTCGAAAAACCAAAAAAAAAAAAAAAAAAAAAAAAAAAAAAAAAAAAAAGAATGCAAAGATCCTTTCAAGATGCAAATCTGATCCTTCAGAAATCCTTTAGTGGCTCCCCATTGACTTGACAAAAATATAAGTCTCTTAGCATAACACACAGGTTATGTGTATGGATTCAGGTCTCCCTAGAATCAGCTCACTAGTAGATGAAAATATTCCAGCTCTATTGATTTACTTATAACTCTTACAAAATGTCACGTACTCTTCTACACAGCATTTCCATGAACAGCACTTTCTTCTTTCAATTTCTTTTCCTATCTTCTTTATTTGACTTCACATTTCATTTCACTACTCACCTCCTTCCAGGCTTTTAACACAGCCTTTTCTCTGAGATGTGATTCCTCTTTCTGTTGCAGCACTTACCACTGTTAGTTATAATTATGGATCTGAACCTCCATTTCACACACTAGTCATGGAATACTTTAATATCGAGAAATGTGTATTTTGCATCTGTTCCTACAACTACCACAATACTACCCAAAGTGGTCACTAAGTAAAAGATTTGTGATTGAACGATAATCACATTCATATTTTATAGCAATTTTTGAGGGAAGGGAACTTATACCATGTATACTTGAAGACAGATTTTAAAAAATCATGTTTTTTTTTTTTTCAATTTAGGATGGCATGGCTAATGAGAGACAGAATTTGAGGACAACATAACTTATCTAAATTTCACAATGCAACTAAATAAATGAAACCAAGCTATAATCTGAAAACCCAGAGAGGTTAGGCATGGAGGAACGGACTAGGGGGGTACATAGATCTCCCCTGGAGGAAGAAAAAGAATAGTTTTATAGTGGATTGGAGAATGGGCCAACAGAAACAGGAGGATTGGGTGGAGAAAGGGGAGATAAGGTTGACAGAGGGGATGGCAGAAGACACAGATCAGTTGAACAGGCATCTGAGGCGTGGGATGGAAACCCAGTGCAGTGGAAACTTACTAAAATATATGAAATTGATCCCAATGAAGTTTCCAAATATTGACAAATACAGAGTTCTGGTTGGCCTATTTGGTAATTGGAACTGGCTTATATTCAATTGAGTTGTTGGCCACTGGAGTCCTGAGAAAATCCTACAAACAATCAAGCTATTTCCAAGAGAATAGGTTGCTCTCCACATGCTAACAGGCAGGCCCAATTGCTGAAGAAAACAACCAGACAACTCGTTGAATGTGGGGAGGTCAAGCTGATGCCTACACAGAACCTGGACCCCTACATTCTAGTGTTTTTGGTATGGGAAAGTACTTTGTATGCTACCAAAAGAGGGATATAAACACCAACTCAGCCGCAAAGCCTTTGATCTGCAGTCTCTCCTGCCAGCAAAATAAGTATGGACAATGGTGACTCAATGTTCATGGGAGTAACCAACCAATGTCTGATTTAACTTAAGGCCCACTCTCCAAGATTGAACTCATACCTAACACTGCTTGGATGACCAAGATCCAGAGACTAGATAGCCCAGAGATATATGATAAAACCAAATAAAATTTTTATAAAGAAAAGTAACAATAAGTTGAATCCCAATGATATTCCACTCTACTCCCAGATTAGTATATGCCTTATTCAGCCAAAGATGTCCTTATTCAGTCATCATCAGAGAAGTTTCCTCTTGCAGCATATTAGAAGAACAAATACAGAGACTTACAGCTAGGCATTATACAGAGAGACATTGGAACTCAGACCTCTAAATGGGATGTCTCCATTAAATTCCAACCCCTAGACATCAGGGAACTCTGTGGAAGAGGAGGGAGGAAGTATGTAAGAGCCAAAGGGGATGGAGGACACTAGGAGAACAAGGCCCTGTAAATCAACTGAGCAAACGTTATGTGGACTCACAGAGACTAAAGCAACAAACACAGAGCTGACACAGATCTGCAGCAGGTGTTCTACAAATATGTTATAGCTTTCAGTTTATTATTTATTATTAGTTTGTGACCATGTGGGTCTCTGACTCTTGTGCTTTCTGTTGGGGTTCTTTTCCTTTTGTTTATTTGCCTTGTCCAAATTCAGTTTTTGTTTTAGCATGTTCTATTCTATTTCATTGTGTTTTGTTGTTACTTCTTAGAAGTCTGTTCTTTACTGAGGAGAGACAGAAAGGGGGTGGATCTGGATGAGACAGGAGGTGGGGAAGAATTGGACTATAATCAGGATATATTTATGAGAGAAGAACCTATTTTTAATAAAAGGGAAAATAATTAACTTTCTTAATTCTGATAGGGGAATTAAAAACCTCATAGGTAACATGCAACTCTCTTTGGGCCTATTGTCCCATAGTGGGATCTAAGAATGAGCTAGGTGAAACTTTCACTACAAGAGAGAAATCAGCAGAGTTGGGATAGCAAAATGGATTGTAGTAGAGTAAAAAAGCAGTTGATTTCCCGTCTTACATATCTGACCAAATTCTGATGTTCAGTAAGGTAGTATAGGACAATAAGATAGGCCGAGTGGTCATGGAAAAAGATATTTGTCAAAGTCTAATGGAACTCAAGAGGCAAAGATTGCTGGGTTTCAGGAACTTACTGAAATTACCAGTTAAAAACACAGGTACTACAAAGGACGAGAGAAAAGCAGTTCTGCTCCTAATTCTAGAGAAGCTATAGTCTAGGTTCAACTCAATTTATTCTTTAGACTAAAATGCAAACAGCTCAGTAATTTATCTTCAATTATCTTAGACTAACTAGCTTAGATCATCTGAAGGAAGATTATGTCATATGAACTGCTGGGGAAATACCAACTAGAGTATAGAAAAATAAAAACATAGCATGGCACATCAAATTGAGGAATGACTGAGCTCCTCCCACTGTATAAAGGCTGGGCAAGGTAATCCAGCATGGGGAACAGGTTGCCAAAAGCCAGCTAAGTGTCATGATCAGGTCCTGATCTCACTGCTAGGAGCCTTACAACAGACCATATACAACTGTCACACACATGCAGAGGGCATAGGTCAGTCTCTTGTAGACTCCCTAACTGTTGGTCCAGAGTCCATCTGCTCCCAAGAGCTCAGGTCAGGTATCTCTGTGGTTCCTCCATCATGACCTTGACCCCCCTGGTGTGGTGACTCTTTATTTGTGCTCTAATAAATAAAGATTACTTGGAGATCAGAGGAAAAAGCCAGCCACTATATTAAACATAGAAGTCAGACAATGTTAGCACACACCTTTAATCCTAACATTCAGGAGGCAGAGATTCATCAGGATCTCTGTGAGTTCAAGGCCACAATGGAAACAGAGCCAGGTGTGATGGCACATGACTTTAAATTCCTACACTAGTTGACCACAGAGGTCTGGAGGTCTGTGCAGACAGAAAGGGACAGAGCTGGGCAGAAAGAGGAAGTGATGTAGCTGGGTGGAGACAGGAAGTGAGATGGCAGGGACAGAAAGGACATAGGCATGAGTATACAGGAACTGGATCTCTTTTTGGCTGAGGATTTCTAGAGGTAAGAATGTGGTTGGCTTCTTTCTGCTTCTCTGATCTCTCAGTTTTCAACCCCAATATCTGGCTCCGGGTTTTTTTTATTAATAAGACCATTTAGCAAATCATGTTACGTCCTGTCTCATACAATCCCTCCTCCCTTTCTTTAGGAGGACTCCCAGAGCTTGACCAAGTGCTTGGCTGTGAAACTCTGCATCTATTTCCATCAGTTACTGGATAAAGGCTCTCTGATGAAAAGTAAGGTAGTCACCAATCTGATTACAGGAGATGGTCAGTTCACTTTCTCCACTATTGCTAGGGGTCTTAGCTGGGGTCATCCTTGTGGATTTCTGGGAGTTTGCCTGAAACCAGGTTTCTCTCTAGCCCTATGTCCTGCCCCAAACTGCCTTCTCCACCCAGCCAGGCCAACCTGCTCCCTCAAGTTCCCATCTCCCCATCCCCCACCCCAACCCCAGTTTACCCAAGAGAGCTCCTCTTTTCCCCTTCCCAGAGAAATCCAGGCATCCTTCTTTTGGCTTTCTTTGTTATCTAGCCTCTGTGGGGCTGTGGATTGAAGGTTGGTTATCCTGTACTTTACTCCTAATATCCATTCATGAATGAATACATACCATGTTTGTCTTTCTGGGTCTGGGTTACCTCACTCCGAATTATTTTTCCTAGTTCCATCCATTTACCTGAAAAAAATTTCATGAAGTCATTTTTTTTTTCATTTGAGTAATAACTCCATTGTGTAAACGTGCTAAGTTTTCCTTATCCATTCTTCAGTTGAGGGGTATCTAGGTTGTTTCCAGGTTCTGGCTATTAAGAATAATGCTGCTATGAACATAGTTGAGCAAGTGTCCTTGTGGTATGATTTAGCATCCTTTGGGTATATATGCTCAAGATAGGTATAGCTAGGTGTTGAGTTAGATTGATTCCCATTTTTCTGAGAAACTGCCATACTGATTTCTAAAGTTGTTGTACCAATTTGCACTTCCACCAGCAATAGAGGAGTGTTCCCCTTTCTCCACATCCTCTCCAACATAAGCTGTCATCAGTGTTTTGATCTTAGCCATTCTGACAGGTGTAAGATAGTATCTCAGAGTCATTTCGATTTGCATTTCTGATGACTAAGGATGTTGAACAATTCCTTAAGTGTCCTTCAGCCATTTGAGATTCTTCTGTTAAGAATTCTCTGTTTAGATCTGTTCCCCATTTTTAAATTAGATTATTTGGTATTTTGATGTCTAGTTTTTTTAGTTCTTTATAATTTTTTGAGATCAGCCCTCTGTCAGATGTGGAGTTAGTGAAGATCTTTTCCCATTCTGTAGGCTGCCATTTTGTCTTATTGACTGTGTCCTTTGCTTTACAGAAGCTGGGTCCTACCTCAACTTAATGTGCCATGCTATGTTCAAGCCCATGGGAGGCCTGCCTCTCTGAATGGAGGTGGAGGAAGAGTAGGTTGATGGAAAGCTGGGTAGATGGAGTCAAGGAGGAGGGAACTGGAGGAGAGGAGGAAGGGAAAACTGTGACTGGTATGTAAAATAAAAAGAAAAATGTTATGAAATTTAAAAACAGATGATTTTACTAAGTTGTATGGGCTGCCGTCAAGTACATAGTGTGTATATGTTTCTGATACATGTGTAAATGAGTCCTAATGAGTAAGAAAGGAAGAAGAAAAACACACACGTATCTGAAAATGAATGTTTTATCTATTCTATTTAAGAAGTTTTTATTTTTATGTGTATATGGTGTATGTGTGTGTGAGTGTACATGCATGAATGTGTGTGTGTGTGTGTGTGTGTGTGTGTGTGTGTGTGTGTGTGTGTGTGCATGCAGATTCTGTGGGGGTTAGAAGAGTTTGTCTGATCATCTAGAGACCAAGTAATATGTGGTTACAAGCCTTCCTATTGAGTGACATGAACAGAAATCTGGCAATTCTATTTCATCAACATGTTTTAGTTTGTATTTGCAAGTACACTAAAATATATCCTTCTTGGGTCTCTGAGGGAGTTGAAGATTAGATAGTTGTAGTAACAATTTTCCTTGTTAAGAAATTCACAAAAGAAACTCACTAAGGTGGTATAAAATGTATAAGTTTGAAAGGCATCATAAGATAGTTTTCTGTTGGTAATACAAGTTAGGATAGAAAGTGAGTTAGATGCACTTTGGAGTCACCAAAATAGAATAGATAATGAAATATTTTCTCAGAATTTATCAAATGCAAATGGACTAGACATTGTTGATGTATTTATTGCTTGTATATATGTATATAGTTATTGTATATAGTTTTTTATATTAGTTATAATTTTTAAAAATTATTTTTTATTTTTTTAGACAGAAAAGGGAAAATGTGGTGATATTTTATTTGTGCTGAAATGTGGTGATATTTTACTTGTATGTTAATAAAGTTTGCCTGGAGATCAGAGGAAACAGCAAGCCATTAACACAAAAGTCAGGCAGGCAATGGTAACACATGCCCTTAATCTGATCACATGGCTGGCACGGTCTCTATGTATTCAAGGTCATACTAGGGAACAGAGACAAGTGTAGAGACCTGCAGGTCTGTACAGACAGGCAGTGATAAGGAAGTGAGGTAGCTGGACTAAGAGCCACTGAGAGGGCAGAAAAGCAAGGCAATAAAAGTGCAGGTTGGACAGGAAGTAGCTTGCATTGGAAGCTATCAAGCTTGTGAGGTAAGGTGCTTGGTGGCTCTCACTATTTCCCTGATCTCTAAGGTTTTCACCCCTATATTTGGCTCCATGTATTTTTATTTAATAAGACCATCTAAAAGTTCATCTACACATAAAGATATATTGAAATGATAAAACCTATTGGGATGGATTGAAGCAAAACCATAAAATTAAAATAATTACGTTATTAATAATATAATTTTTATTATGGTGGAATTTTTGTATGTGAATATTTTCCCAGTTTAAAATTTTTCTTTTAGAATTTCACTCAGTGTTTTGATCATATTCAATCCCTCATCCAGCTCCTCCCAGATATTCCTTTCTTTCTTTCTTTTTTGGGGGGAAGTTTCGAGACAGGGTTTCTCTGTGTTGTTTTGGTGCCTGTCCTGGAACTCACTCTGTAGACCAGGCTGGTCTTGAACTCAGAGATCCACCTGGCTCTGCCTCCCAAGTGCTGGGATTAAAGGCGCGTGCCACCACTGCCCAGCTATTCCCTTCTTTCTATTCACTCAAGCTTTTATCCTGTTTTCCCTATCCCATCAAGTATATTTGTGCTGTAGCCATCGACTGTGGCTGTGACACTTTAATACACTTCCTCATGCTGTGGTGACCCAAAACCATAAAATTATTTCATTGCTACTTCATAACTGTAATTTTGCTACTGTTATCAATTATAATGCAAATATCTGATATGTAGGATATCTGATATGTGAGTCCCAAAGGGGTCATGATTCAAGGTTTAGAACCACTGTAGAGTGTAGTGAACCCACCGTGGGCCACATCCTTATATCAAGCCAACTCTCCATATCTACAGTTCCTCTGCTAGTGATGGGACTTCATACCTACCACCAATTTTCATGCTTGGGCATAGTTTGCCTTGAGCTTCTACAGATAGAAGTAAGTCTGCCTTGAGCTTGGCATGCTGGTTCAATTGCTCTGAATTCATATGTGCAACTTTCCTGCTATGTCTAGCAAACACTGTTTCTTTTAAACCATCTATAGCCTTGAACTCTTACGATATTTCCACCCCCTGTCTGCAAATAAGCTTTGGGAATGGAGGGTAGGAAATAGATGTCCTGTTTAGGGATAGATATTCCATAGCCTGTTGTCAGATTTTCTTTGTCCTGGCAGGCTGGTCAGGACAAATCTCTCTCTTACCTGCCAGTCCTGCAGCTATTCAGACTCAAGTAAACACACAGAGGCTTGTATTAATTGTAACTGCATGGCCAAGGCTGAAGCCTTTTGCTAGCTAGCTTTTACATTTTAAATTAGCCCATAACTACTAATGTATGTATTGCCATATATTCCATAGCTTTACCTGCATCCCATTACATGTTGCTCCTTGGGCGGCTTGCTGGCATCTCCCTCGGCCTTCTTCCTGTCTCTCTTTTTTGAATTTCCCTCCTGCTTGTAAACTGCCTTGCCATAGGCTAAACAGCTTTATTTATCAACCAATCAGAGCAACACATATTCGTAGCATACAGAAAGACATTCCCCCATCAATAGTCCCTTATCTTTTGCTATTTGACTAGTGGTTCTCTATGTTAATCAACATGTATTTTAAATAAGAGCTTCTCTGATTAGAATTGAGAGGTGTAAGAATCTATGCATAAATGATGAACCTTCAGGAGTCTGTCTATTATTAAACTTATTTATCAGACTAATAATAATATTTTCTTTTGTAGGCCTATGACTTATCTACTCACATACTCTTGGCACATATTAATCCCAAATATAAGTTACAAATTTAGTAACAGTCACTAAATCAAACCAGAAAGTGGTTGGTTACTCCCATAATGTTTGTGCCAGTACCAAATGTGTGGGACTATCTTGCAAGGCAGGTAGGTTGTGGTAACTTGTAGAGCTCATAGATAGGTAAGATTGGTGATTATTTTTCTCCTCTTATAGCATAGCACCTTCCAGCACTGTGAAAGCTAGCCTTCAGAGATTACAGTTCCAGGTATGTACTGTACCAGCTTTATTTCTCAATGTTCTTTGACTCAAGTATGTGGTGACATAAGCAACAGGGTCTTACTGTCAAGTTCTTGATAGAAACAAAGACCACTGGGAGTATGCTGTGAGGTTTGGGGCTGTCTATATATAGGGCCTACTGACCAGTAACTCTAAAAAGGTAAGTCATTCCTATCAATGAGCATACTGTTTCCTGACCAGTGGTATCTGGTAGAAGCCTTGTTGTGTAACTCTATTGAAACTCTTTTAATATAAGTGTATGTATAGATTTAGGAAGATCTATTGTATTAGATTTCTATAAGGCTTTTTCAAAATGTTTTAGTGTTAGGCATCAATCTCTGTATTCTCTACTCTGCCATCTCACCCCATTTAACCCTTTTCTTTATTCTCCCTTAAATGTTTCTATGATTGCTTTCCATTTTCACTGCCTTAAAATCCTCCCCTTATGAGGACTTACTAATTTCCTCACCTTGATGGGTATTCTATATGGAATACACCCAGCTGAAGACTCAATTCATACATGAGAGAAAACATGATGTTTGTCTTTATGTACTTCATTCAGAATTATTGTTTCCAGGTTTATACATTTACCTGTGAGTTTCATACTTTCATTTTTCTTAACATCTGGAAAATATTTCAAAGTTCATAATTCTTATATGATATGAATGAGTAAGTGTTTGTGTCATTGAGAGAAACATGATTATTAGCATATGATGGAGGACATATATGTCATATCAATATAGTTGTGTAAAAAGCCTTTTTTCAAGTGAAAAATACTTCAGTTATTTTATTATTCTGATGCTCAGTAAGGCTAAAAGTTCTAATTATATCCACACTATATTTCATAAAGTACATTTTATCCCACACATTAGTCCTTTGAATTTTCACCATGTTGTTATATGAATAAGTCCCCAGAATATATCACGTATTCATTTATCCAAATTATATAAATAATTGAGTATCATCACCTTAGGGTATCTTAATCATAATTACACTGGGAACTGATGCTTTTGTTTTGTCAAACTTCAAAGAACAACAGAGAACTATCCATTTCCTATTAAAATTTGATTCAATATGAAGTATATGATCAAATTCAATACAGCTGTAATTTCAATTTCCATTAAATCATAATGACTGTGTTCAATATGTAAGCCAACACAATTTTATTTTCAAATAGAGAATCTCACTGCATGTGAAAATGCTAAACAGATGCTTTTGTAAAAGCCTCAGATGAACCAAGGAAACACAATCTGCATTTGTCACATGTGTGATAAGTATAAATGTTTTTAGCAATGTGCATGTGATCAAACCTGTGTTCATGATAGAAAATGGGCAATTTATACAATTGTTTGGTTAGAAAGATTGAAGGCATATAATTCATTGTGATGATGTAAGAAATAAAAAAAAACCCGAATCTATAGAAAAAAATCACCAAGCTTTTTAAAGGTATGTTTGATATAAAATAAAAAAACTTTTCTTGTCACAGAAATTATACAAGGAGAGAGAGAGAGAGAGAGAGAGAGAGAGAGAGAGAGAGAGAGAGAGAGAGAGAGAGAGAGAGATGAAGTTAACACAGTATTAGGTTGAGAAAGAGTAAGATCACAGTTTGGAAAATTAAGAATGGCACAGTTAAAAATCTCAGAGGTATGGTTAGATTAACTTATTATCACATTAGCTAGTAATCCCCTGAAATTTTACACACAAATTATGGAAATAGTAAGAGCATCAGGGTAATCTTTGAAAAACTGGTATATATTTTTCAATGATTGAAAGCAATTAAACATTTTAAGTATATCTAAAAACAATGTCTGAGCAAAAATGTATATGAATAAAATGTGAAGTAAGAAAAACTTGTAATATAAAAAGTGTGAATATGGAGTTCTGGAATATGTTAGACAAACAAACAAAAAACATTAGTGCGGACAACTAAGAAATTGAGATTAGCATAAAATTAAAATGTAGGTACTTTTCTCAAGTAGAAACTATAATCACACAAAGTGACAATGCTTCACATGCATGTGCATGTAGTTATCTATATCCTAAGTATAGTCATAGAACACTGGAAAGTCATCCCCTCAAAATAAGAAAGAGGACTAGAAGAGAGCAGTGATGCTGGGGTTGTTGACGTTTGCCTACCACCCAGATCTAGGGAAACTTTAGCAAGGCAAGAGGAACCAGGTATAAAAATACTTATCCCACTGCTATTGGCTTTGAAGATAAAATGAGTTGTGAGCTATGGGGAGCATGTAGTCTCTAGAATATGACAACAATCTGAGGCTATGGACAACAAGAAGGTGACTCAGGCTTTTAGAAAGTATGGAATATAATTGTGCAAGCAACTTAGAAGACCTGAAAGAAGGGAGCCCAGTTTACCATTCCTTTAGTATAAAGAGTGACACATTGAAACCCTGGAGTTAAACGACACTGAAAAAAAAAATCAAATGACTCTAATACGAATTACTGAATATTCCACCCAGATACTGAGGAATAAATATTCTTTTCCTCAGCCCATGGGATACTCTCCAAAATTGATCACATATTATGACAAAAAGCAAGCTGAAACAAATAGAGGGAAAAAATTGCATTCTATCTAAAAAAAATGCTAGATATCAGCACCAATAAAAACTACAGAAAGTATATGATATCATGGAGAATAAACAATACACTAGTGAATAAAAACTGGGCCACTGGAGAAATCAAGAAGTAAATAAAATATTCTTAGAACTGAATAAAAGTAAAAATAAAACTTACCAAAATCTGTGGGGTATATACAAGGATGTCATATTAAGAAAGATTATGTTAAAAGACTCTGCCTCAAAAAGTTTGAGAATTTTCAATGTAGCAACCTAATAATGTAACCAAAAGACTTAGAAAAAGAACCCAAACCATACTTGATTACATAGAAAGGAAAAAATACAAAATTAGGGTTGAAATTAATGAAATAAAAGTAAACAAATCAATAAAAGAGTAAATGAAACAGATAGTTGGTTCTTTAAAAAGATAAACAAGACTAATAAACCCTTAGATAAATTAACTCATAGAAAAGGAAAGAATACACAAATTAGTAAAATTATAAATGCACTGCCACCATATCTATAGATACTAGTATAATTTAGGGAATTGCAAGGATATAGTTTCAAAACAAATACTCTGTGAAATTGGAAAAAATTAAAAGAATTGGAAAATTTCATAGATGTATGCAATATATGCAAATTAAATCAATATGAAATGTAGAATTTAAACTGACCCATAATAAGCAACAAGATTTAAGCAGCAATAAATATTGTCCCAGCTTATCAAACTCAGGTTCAGGTGGATTTATTGCAAAATTCTACTGGAACATTAAAGAAGAATTAACACTAATGCTACTCAAATTATTTCATGAACTAGAAAAAGACAGGAGGCTAAACATCTTTTAAAAATTCTAACATTGCATTGCTAGCAAAACCAGAAAAAGACAAAACAAAAAAAATTATATGCTATTTTCTTTAATAAATATAGATGTAAAAACTCACAATCCAAAATTGGAAAACTGAATTTAAGCTCATATTTAGAAATTATCATTCATCATGAGCAAGTCAGTTGGATTACAAAAATGCAAATATGTTTCAATGTATGCAAATCAATAAAAGTTATCAACCACAAAATAGACTCAAAAACAGATCTTATGATCATCTTATTAGACACAGAAAAAAAGCCTTTGACAAAATGCAGTGTCTTTCTATGAAAAAAGTCATGGGGATGATGGGAATGGAAGGAACATACCTCAATATAATAAAAGCTATATATGACAAACATGTGAGACATCATGTTAAATGAAGAAAACCTAAGAACTCCCATTTCCATCTGGAACAAAGCAATGATGTCTACATTAGCCACACATTTTTAATATAGTGTGTAAAGTATTAACCAGAACAATATCATAAAAGTTGAAAACAAAAGGGATATAAAAAGAAAAAGAGGTCAAAGTATCTGTTTGAGGATGATAGAATTCTATGTGTACAAGTTACTAAGGCTTCCTCTAAAAGATTCTTGGAGCAGTTAAATAATTAGAGCAAGGTGGTTTGATATAAAAAATAACACACAACACCCAGTAGCCTTTCTATACCAATGGCCAACAGATTGAAAAGGAAATCAGCGAAACAACCCCATTCAAAATAAACACAACAAAGTAAAATTACTGGAAATCAACCTAAACAAGGAAACAGAGACATAAGATATTAGATGATAGAAAGACTTCCGATGCTCATGAATCAGAAGAATTAATATTGGGAAAAAGGCTATCCTACCAAAAGCTATCTACATATATCTTGTAATCTCAATGAAAGTCCTAAAGATATTCTTCACAGATGGAAAATATAAACAAAAAATACAAATGGAGGCATCAAAGAAGGAGAGCCCAAACAAGCTGAACACAAAGAATATTGCAGAAGCAATCAGTAGACCTTACTTCAAGTTATACCCCAGTCACTGTATTAAAACAAGAATAGCACTGGCACAAAACCAGACACATAAACCAATGAAACAGAATAAGAGTTTGGATATAGTAACTTCCACACTGCAGATCTATCTGTCTGTCTGTCTATCTATCTATCTATCTATCTATCTATCTATCTATGTATCTATCTGTCTATCTATCTATCATCTATCAATCAATCAATCAATCAATCTATCTATCTAACTAACTACTTAGTTATCTCTATCTTTAACTGGTATACCTCCATTGTAAAAACATAACATTTTCATTAAATAGTTCCAAGAAAATTGGATTTCAACCTGAAGAAAAATGAAAATAGAACCATCTCTTCTTTTGCACAAAAATCCAAATGAATCAATGACCTCAGCAAAGAACCAGACACCCTGAAAGTACTAAATGGGAAGAAAGGAGCACATTTCAATTTCTATGCACAGATAATGATTTCTCTGGAAAAAATTCCAATAACACAGTAAAGAAGACCTTTTATAAACAACTAGTATATCATGAATCTTAAAAGCATTTGGTATCAAAGGGGAAACTCTGAAGCAAATGAATCAGCAGTGCATAAAATTGACTAATATCTTTTCTAGATATTAATCTGATAAAGGATTAGTGTCTAGAATATATAATGAATCCAGAAAACTAAACAACACAAATTTTAAAATGGGTTATTGAAGTGAACATAAAATTCCCAAAAGAAGAAATATAAATGGCCAAGAAACGTTTTACAAAGTTTTCAACATCTTTAACCATTAGGGAAATGCAAATTAAAGCTATTTTAAGATTCCATCTCACCTGGGTCAGAATGAACATCATCAATGCAAATAGCAACAAATTCTTTTGTAGGTGGTAAAAGGGGAACTCTGATACATTGTTGGTGAGAGGGTAGATTAGTTCATCCAATTTACAAATTAGTGTGAAGTTTTCTTAAACAAACTAGAAATAGAATTTTTATATGATCCAAGTATACTACTCCTGGGTATACAGCCTAGGTTTTTTTTTAATCCTACTACCGAGAGAACTGTGCATCCATATTCATTGCTCTACTTACAATAGCTTGAGAAAGGAATCAACCTAGAAGCCCATCAATAAGTGAATGTATAAGAAACAGTACAAATACACAATGTAATAAAACTCGGCTGTAAAAGAAGGTGATTTATGAATTTGTAGGAAAATGTTGTGCTCAGAAGATGTGATTTACTAAGTAAAACTTGCAGTATAAAATATGGGGTAGCTTCCTCTAAGTTACTGTTCATGGAGGTCCCAGAGATGTCCAAAAACATTTTTTGTTTTCATTTTGTTGACATTCCCCTTGCTTACACACCATAACTATACAGTAAGTTTGTATTTCAGAAGACACCACAACTTTGGCTTTAGGACATAAAAATGCCAATCTCAAAATGACCGGGACATTTCCCTGCTTCTTAGATTTTGCTGTCCTGGAAGATGCTGTGTTTCCTGCTGGAGTAGAAAAGACATTGTATTCTTACCTTCTACTAGAGCTTCCATACTACAAAATTGACCTGCCAGACAGGATGGGCCTACAGTTATAATAGTGGTACAACTATTATGGGGCAACTAATCTCTTTCTCATTAGATTGGAGGTCTGCTCTACAGGAGAGAATTTCATATTTGCTATTGTGATTTTAGTCAAAAGTCCATAGATAAGGATGCCATGGGGACTAGGGTACAAGCTGCTATTTTCATTTTGCTAAATGATAATGTCAAATTGTTTCCTAAATATTTGTGTGTGTGTGCCCATAGTCTTGGGCTCCTCTCAATTTTTGTCGGAGATTATTTTATTTTGCAGTGCTCAGTAGTCAATAGAGAGATGTGTAACTGGTCAAAATACCAAGAATGAGGGTGATCTCAGTCCCAAATGAGGCATACATATTAACTTCACTATCCCTACCACTGAATCTCAGAGAATGAATGTAAGAGTCAGAAGCTAGAGAAGAGAGCTTTGAAATTCTGTCTTCTGTACATGTAACATTGCTATTACACAATATCTGTATAATATCAAGCCATTATAAATCCCTGCATAAATGAGTGGATGATTACAAGGCCCTATACTCTATTGAGGAACTACTGGTAGTAGATAACAGCTATTCTTTATTTTAGGGAGTTGCAAATGGTAGGTTTCCTATGATCTAATAATGGTTCTAAAATTATTCACATATAGACAACATAAATTGATCTTAGTTGATTATCATAAAGAAAAAAGGCACAGTGGTGAGGATATTTGGAGGGAGTTGGAGAGGAGAAACTTAGATAGATATAATCATATTACATTGTATTCCTGCATGAAATATTAAAAGCAATCTCACATAACAGATTAAAATCACTAGCCCTTTTATATACAAATGATAAACTGACTGAGAAAGTAATCAGGGAAATAACACTCCTTATAATAGCCACAAATAATATAAAATATCTTGGGGTGACTCTAACCAAACAAGCGAAAGACCTGTATGACAAGAATGTCATTTTTCAAAGAAAGAAATTGGAGAAGATACAAGATAGAAAGCTCTCCCATGCTCATGGATCTGTAGGATTAACAAAGTAAAATGGCCACCTTACCAAAAGCAATCTACAGATTTATCATAATCCCCATTAAAATTCCAACATGCATGATTATTTACAGAACTTGAAAGAACAATGTTCAATTTCATATGAAAAACCAAAAAATTCAGGTTAGCTAAAACAGTCCTGTACATTTAAACAACTTCCAAAGGTATATCCATCCATGATTTCAAGGTCTATTACAGAGCTATAATAATCAAAACTACATGATTTTGACATAAAAACAGACAGGTGGATCAATGTAATGGAATCAAGACCTAGCCATAAATCCATAAACCTATGGACATCTGATTTTTGACAAAGAAGCCTAAATTATACAATGGAAAAAGAAAGCATCTTTAACAAATGGTGCTGGTCTAACTGAATGCTGCCATGTAAAAGAATGCAAATGGATCCATATTTACCACCCTGCACAAAACTTGTCCGGGTGGATTAAAGAGACCTCTACATAAATCCAGTTAACTGAACCTGATAAAAGAGAGAGTGGGGAATAGCCTTGAACGCATTGGCCCTAAAGACAATTTTCTGAACAGAATCTCAGTATCACAGACACTAAGATCAACAATAAATAAATGAGACCTCATGAAACTGAAAATCTTCTGTAAGGTAAAGGACATTGTCAATAGGACAAAATGGATACCTACAGAATGGGAAAAGATCTTGACCAACCACACATCTGACTAAGGGCTGATTTCCAAAGTGTATAAAGAACTCAAGAAACTACACATAAAAACATCCAATTTAAAAATGGGGTATAGATCTAAACAGAATTATC
This sequence comes from Peromyscus maniculatus bairdii, assembly GCF_049852395.1. Taxonomy (NCBI): domain Eukaryota; kingdom Metazoa; phylum Chordata; class Mammalia; order Rodentia; family Cricetidae; genus Peromyscus; species Peromyscus maniculatus. Next base: position 94,629,202 of record NC_134857.1, on the reverse strand, counting down.
AACAGAAGACTCTCAAATGCTCAAGAAAAACTTAACATTCTTAGCCACCAGGGAAATGCAAATCAAAACAACTCTGAGAAACCATCTTACACCTGTCAAAATGACTAAGATCAAAAACAAAAAGGACAGCTCATGCTGTAGAGGATATGCAGCAAGAGGAGCATCCTCTGTTGTTGGTGAGAGTGAAAACTTGTACAGTCACTTTGGAAATAAATATGGCAGTTTCTCAGAAAACCTATCTCAGGACTTCACTATACCACTCTTGGACAGATACCCAAAGGGTCTCAACCATACCACAAAAACACCTGCTCAGCTATGTTCATAGCATCTTTATTCATAACATCCAAAACCTGGAAACAACCTAGATGAATAAACCAAAGAATGAATAAAGAAAAATGGCACATTTACATAATGGTGTATTACTTGGCTGTTAAAAATTACATCATGAAATTTGAAGAAAAATGGATGGAACTAGACAAAAAAAATCATTCAGAGTGAGGCAATTCAGACCTAGAAAGACAAACATGATATGTACTCACTTATAAGTTTCTATTAGCTGTATTGTAAAGGATAACTATGATAAAATCCAAAGAGTACTGGTAACAATGAGGCCTCAAGGGAAGATGCATGGTTCCCTCTGGAAAGGGGAATAGAATAGATTTTGTGGGTGGACATGGGTGGGTCACGATGGGAACATGAGGGATCAGGTTGGAGGGTGCATGGAGGGGTAGAATACTGAAAGAGATGACTGGGAAAGGGGTTATTTTGAGGTCAGGTGGACAACTGGTACAAGGGAAACTCCCAGGAATTTATAAGAATGACCCCAGAGAGGACTCCTAGGAATAGGGGAGACATAGTCTCATCTGGCCATTTCCTGTGACCAGAAGTCTTCCAGTGGAGGGACTGGGGCAACAGATCAGCTGCATAACCTTCTACCTACAGTCTGTCCTGCCTCTGGAATATGCTGGGTTAAGGGTGACACAGAGATTGGAGGAGTGGCCAACCAATGACTGGTCCAGCCTTAGATCCATGCCAGGAGAGTGACCCCACCCCTGACACTGCCTGGAGTACCAGGACTCAAAGGCTGAAAAACCCAGAAATCCAGGATAGAAATAAACATGATTGGAGAGAAAAAAGCCAACATAATGGTATCTAATGGTATTTTGCTATACTCATAGATTGGTGCCCACCCACCCCAATTGTAGTCAGAGAGACTTCATCTAGTAATTGATGGAAACAGATTCAGAGACCTACAGTCAAACATTAGGGCAAGCTTAGGAATCCTGCTGAACAGAACAAGGAAAGATTGTAGGAGCCAGAGAGGTCAAGAACATGACAAGAAAATCTATAGAATCAACTATCCTAGGCTCATAGGAGCTCACAGAGTCTGAACTGACAACCAGGAAGCATGCATGGGACCAACCTAAGCCCTCAGCATATATGTGACAGTTTTGTAGCTTGGTCTATTTGTGGGGCTCCTAACAGTGGAAACAAGGGCTGTCTCTAACTCTTTGGCTTTCTTTTGTGAACCTAGTCCTTATACTGGCTTGTCTTCCCAGCTGTAATACAAGGAGAGGTGATTTTTCCTACTTGAACTTTATATGCCACATTTTGTTGATACCTATGGGAGGCTTTTCTTTTTCTGAACAGAAAAAGAAGAGGAGGAGATTGGGGAAATGGGGAGAGGGGAGGTAGGATGGAAGGAATAGAGGGAAAGAGACATCAGAATGTAAAATATAAAAGTAAATTTAATTAATTAAAAAAAGAGTCTTCAATTAATTTAGACGATAAAGATAACCACGCCCTGTATCAATGTCATTCCAGTGTCCCATGTTTGATGGTTCCGAGGGTATTCAACTCTCACTTAGTGTGGTTTGTCTGTGAGATATCCTGATGTTCAGATGCAAAGCAATTCATTTGAAATAGAACTACTTCTTTGAAAATTAATCTCTATTTAATCTATCAGTTGTAACTCTTTCAGCTCATTTAGTGATCTCAGGTATTGGGTAAATGTGATTCGGACATTTTTCCTTCACTGTCATTTGTGAATGCTCAGATTTTCATCACATGTTGTCTATAGAATAATACTCTTCAAGTAAATCCAAGAAATACACTATTTGAGTGACTTATTTAAGAAACTAAAATGAACTTTTCTCAAAATCTCTCTTTTTTAATTATTTTATTATTGTTCTTGTTGTTGAGGTGGTGGTGGTGGTGGTGGTGGTGATGGTGGTGGTGGTGGTGGTGATGGTGGTGGTCCTGTTTGTCTCTGATGGATTTGAACATGTGAGTGCAGTGGCCATGGAAACCAGGAGAGGGAGTAGAAATACCTAGAGCTGCGGACCCAGGAGCCTTTCAGCCTCAGGACACAGGTGTTGAGAAAAAAACAAAAACAAAAGCAAAAATCTTGGCTTCCTTTGGAAGAACAGTGAATGCTCTGACCTCAAAGTCATCCCTCCAAATGACACTGTTTTTCTCTAATCATGAGCACATTGCTATTGTACATTGTAGCTAAAGCTTAAAGCTAAAACCTTCCTATAGCTTGAAAGTTTCTCTCTGGGTCCTACCAAGCCCCCTGAGTCCCTGGAGCCACTTATAAAATAATCACTCAGAAACTTACATTAATTAGAACAGCTCGTCCATTAGCTCAGGCCTACTACTAACTAACTCTTACATTTAAACTAACCCATAATTCTTTTTTATGTTTAGCCATGTGGCTTACTACCTTTTCTCAGTTCTGTCCTCACATCTTGCTTCCTTTGAGTCTGGCTGGCAACTCCTGACTCAGCCTTTCTCTTCCCAGAATTCTCCTCTCTGCTTATCCCACCTATACTCCTGCCTGGCTATGGGTCAATCAGCATTTTATTTATCAACCAAATCAGAGTAACACACATTCACAGCATACAGAAAGACATGCCCAGCAGTACATCATCAGTTCTTGAGCACTTGAACAAACAAAAAGTAATTTAACAAACAGTAAAAAGAAATTCAATTAGATTTGACTCTTTCTCTGTCTGCTATCTGTATGTATGTGTATGTATGTATGTATGTATGTATGTATGTATGTATACATGTGTCTTTTTTACTCTATCTGTGTATGTGTTTCTGTGGTGTGTGTGTGTGTAAGAGAGGGGGGAGAGAGAGAGAGGAGAGTGTGAGCTTATCTGTATATTTGTTTTTCCACTAGAGAATAATCATGCAGCCTGGGTCAAGATAGCAGAGTGAACATATTTGTTTACTGCTTGTCCCTCTATTGCTTCTTTAAACACACGGGCTGTGGTGCCCCTTTTAAATAGCATTGTGTAATTTAAGGGACACAGATCCTAATGGAAAGGAGTCAATAAAACAATACAAGGTAAGGGGCACATAAATGTTTTAAGGGATGAAGACTGGAGAGAGTGGAGAGTGAGCCCCAGGCAGGAAGAGGAAAGTATAAACTTCCTCCTTTTAGCTGAGAGAATTCTTCCTCTTGTTATGCCTGCAGTGGAGGAAGACAAGGGGACTAATTAATGATCTGTGGAGAACAACCTGCTTCCCATTCCTCTCACACAACCTTAGCTGACTGAGCAAAGGAGCTGGATAATTATCCTCAGGACAAAAACACGCACATATAACAGGGGTGTTCTACTATACACAGAAGAAGTATCTTGAGAGAAAAAAAGAAGCTAACCTGAGGGCTGGCAGAAAAATGAAAAGTCTAATATATATTACAGCTTCACAGTCACTATATGCATACACACACACACACACACACACACACACACACACACACACACACACACCACCCCCAATTCAGCCTCCCACATTATCACTTTAAGGGATATTACTTGTACAGCAAACTTCCACTTGTCCTACTTATTTTTGTTTTTGTTTTTAATGCACTTATTGCCATAGATGTTTGATACAAACTAATAAATACAACATATATAAATAAGAGTCAACAAATGCCATCACAGGCAGATTAAGTTAGAACACGGTGGTCAGTGCTTTTTCTTCCATCTTGCTCTTCTCTGTCTTAATATCACCACAGTTCTAAATTTTGGGTTGTTTTATTTGTCTCACTTGCCTTGCTATTTTTTACTGGTAACAGCATTTGTGTTAGGAATTTCCCATAGCTTGTATCACTCAAAATATTATTTTGTTATTGTCTTCTTAATCCTTGCGATTACAATTCATGCAATTCATCTATATTGATATACCATTTATAATTAGGGTACTTATCTGAATTCTAGTATTTCATACTTAGATATGTCATGTTTTAATTAGCCATGATATGATAAACATTGGTAATCCTTGAGATTTTTGTTTTGCCACTGGTGGTTAATTCTGAACAAGTCCCTGGATATATTAATGTACATACAAGGTACATGAGAACATTTCATCATATAAGACAAATGATCACCCCTCTCCCAGAGGCTGTCAAATGCTGGTAGCTCTTCAGCTATTGTTAGGATTTTGTATTCCCCTCCTCTGTGCTGAGATTATGTTTGTCTTGAGCTTGCTAATATTTTGAGCATGCTGTCACAATCATTATGAGTTTATATGTACAACTTCCCTGATGTGTGATGGGGGAATGTTTTTCTGTAATGCTGTAAATGTGTGTTTCTCTGATTGGTTGATAAATAAAACACTGATTGGCCAGTAGCCAGTCAGGAAGTATAGGTGTGGTAAGCAGAGAAGGAGAATTCTGGGAAGAGAAAGGCTAAAGCTGAGTCAGGAGTTGCCAGCAGACAGAGAGGAAGCAAGATGTGAGGACAGAACTGAGAAAAGGTACCAAGCCACGTGGCTAAACATAAATAAGAATTATGGGCTAATTTAAGTGTAAGAGCTAGTCAATAATAAGCCTGAGCTAGTGGCTGAGCAGTTATAATTAATATAAGTGTTTGAGTGATTATTTTATAAGCAGCTGAGGGACCATGCAGCTGGGAGGGACAAAGAAAAACTTTCAACTACAGATGTGCCTGGAAAACACTACTTCCTCAATGTTACTGAATATCTCTGGATCTTTCTTACAATCTTTCATCCCTGTTTTCCTCAAATATCTCTGAGCCTTGGAAGAAGGGATCCAATGTGTACACACCATTTGGAGCAAAGTACTCCACAGACTATTATTTCCAAATGAGGACCTCTGCCTTATGTGCAATCTGCTCATGAGAATTAAAAAATGTTCTCATCTACTGATATTGCAGTAAGTCATTAGGAGTAATTTTAATACTATGTCTATTTAATAGAATAGTAGTGTTGAGCTGTTCCCTGTGGCCTTTGACTATCTAGCTACAGGTTCTTGGCTCCTTTAACAATACCAGGTATGAGTTTCATCTCATGGATCAGGCCTTATATTTAATAAGGAAGAATGTTTAATTCTGAAACATTCATGACCCCATTACACCAGTGTGTAAGTCTGGCCAGTATAATGATATTTACAGTTCTGATTAGACAATTAGAGATGGTATAGTGACATGGAGACTTAGACATAATTTGTGTCTTCCTTTTCAACGTTTTATTTAATTGTTTTTTCATAAAATACGATTTGATTATACTCAATCTTCTCTCCCAGCACCTCCTGAATTCTCCTCACTTCCGTATCACCCAATTTTATGTTCTTCTCTTTATCTTAAAACAAAACAATCAAGAAGAAACAAACAAACAAAAATAAGACACACACACACAAAAAAAAGGAAACAAAACATGGAGTACAGTTTTCCAACTGCTTCTGGACATGGAACTTACCTTAAATATGTAGTTGATATGCTAAGTGAAACTCCATTGGAGAAAATTAATTTTCCATTTCCCAGCAGGTATCCATGGTAAATAGCTCCTTGGTTAGGGATGGGACTTTGTGTCCATTGAGGTATGGGTTCTACCTAATGGAGTGGACCTAAAATCCAAGAAAGTGGTGGTTAATTGCAATATATTTGTGCTACTCTTGCACCAATGTATCTTGTAGACAGGTCACTGTTGAAGGTAGCAGGGCTTGTAGCTAGATTATATTGATGATGACAGTTTTCCTCTGGTAGCATGCAAGATAATTTCCAGAACCAATGCTAGTCAATAGGGGTTTAATATCTAGCAGGGCATCAGCAGGATTTTTCCACATTAGATGACGTAAGAAAATGATCTCTTGAGCAATAGGGCTAATAACTACCAATGAAAAGTCACAGTTTTATTTGTTGACTATGTTTCTGACACACTATAGAAATGGAAACTAGATTGTTTACAGACAATAAATCTAAGATACAGAGAAACTAAACAGCATATTCACCCAATATCCCTATGCTAAGTAGTGATGATTGAGATTTGAATTCTAATCCAGAGACAGTGCCACACTTTTCAAATAACATTCCATTATCTACCATTTAAACAGATTCTAAAACAAATACATTATACATTTTGCATGATAATTGTTAATGTCATTACAATATGTTTTGCCTAGTCACACATTTATTATTCATTACTGAACCGCTTTTTCATTTGCTGCTATTTTAAAGGATATGCCAAAATAACACTAGGCAAAATGAATGTTCGCATTTTGTAATGTTTTTAGAATAAATAAAAGTGGATTGGTTGTGATGAAATCTATTAACATATTTTCAGGTTTTGAAGACATGTTGTTTTCTCCCTCCATGTTGCCAGTGGTACTGAATTTTGTCCTCTGCAGCGAGAAGTCTTTTTCCCCTGTGTCATTAGTTTTCATTTGCCTTCAGAAAAGAAAGGGCATGCAAAGCACTGGGGAGGAATAGTTTCTCTAAGATGAATATAAACTAAATGATGAAAAGTGTTCTAAAAAATAAACTGATTTGTAGAAAATAGAGAGTCATGTTAATTCATTCAGATACCAAAATATACATTACTCTTTGATGTGCACTGTGAGATGAGTAAAGACTAATAATCACCAATGAAGAATCATTGTTTTAGTGTTTGACTGTTTCTGACACACTGTGGAAATATATACCAGATTATTCTCAAAGAAGTGATGGTGTAAAGCTATAATCAGGGACATCACCGTGGTAACTCATATTTCATCAGTGGTAAAGAATTGCTTGAGCTAAGACAAACTGGCTTGGATATTTGGTGTCCCTTGAATGATGGGATTTAAAAACAAAATGACAAATTTGTCCCCCAATACCCTCCACCCTGATCACTACCCTCCAAAGGTTACTGAAGACTTAAAGAAAATAAAATCTATTCTATCTATTTTATCAAGAATACTCCCACTCTGGCTTAATCACTAGGGTTTCAGTTGGACACATGCCATAAAAACTCAGCACACATTTTGTAACTGTAAAAAAAATTACATTTCAATTTTATGTGGAAACATTTTCTTTATTATAAAATCCTTAAATTAGTGTTTAAGGTTGGACTAAAGATTGAATTTTTACTTTTCTTCTGTTTCTCAATACTAGAGATAAAACTCAGGACCAAGCATATTCTGCATTTGTAACCTACCATTGAGGTACACTCTCAGCCTAATATGCACATTAAGAGATTTTTAAAAAACCAAATTATACTGAGAATACATTGTGATATATTTTGAAATATTTGTTGTAACTAAAAGAACATGGAGTGAGTGCTAAAGAGTTTAGCTGAGGATGTCAAAAAGGTCACTCCATGGAAAACATGTATGTCTACTAATGATACTCCTATTGTAATATTGGTGGACACTAGATATAACAAACATTTAGAAACAGAGTATCAAGACATAGAACTTCCAGCAAGAGGCCACATTAATAGCAATGCTATTAAATGAAAACACACACCACACACAGACACACAAACACACCACTTACATACACCCACACACTTTCTATCTGAATTTAATTTAGTTTGTGCCCAACATGTCTATAGTACATGTAGAGGCAAGAAGAGGACATTGAATCATGAGTAACGTGAGTTCCAAAGGATTGTTAGCTTCCAGACTGGGTCTAGGAATCAATCCATTTCCTCTGGAAGAACAGACGGCAGCCTTAATCATGGAGCTGTTTCTCCAGTCCCTAAACTTAACCTTTAAGAGTTTATAAAGTATGATATTTTGACAAAGAAACATTATCTGTTAAGGATGGGTTAAATGAGAGCAGAAGATACCCATAAAAACACAATAATGAAACTAACAAAGTCTTAGAAAAGAAATAAAAACAATAATATTTTCTAGTGTATATCTCCTTTCTTGAAATCATTTATATATCATTTTACTATATGTAAATTTTTACAAATTCAAGCATATGCATCTATATTTGTTTTTGAAATGTTCTGTAAATTTAGAGAAAACATTAATTTGCTTTATGTAAGGGAGAACTGTGTTTCTACTAAATGTATTAACTGGTGTTGTCTTTGTGTTAACATTCCGAGGTTACACATGCTTTTTCTTCCCCATTGTTCCTGCTTTTTATATAATTTGTCTTTGTAAAAATAGCAAAACCAAATCTGCTACACCTCTAAAGTTAGTTTTAGTACTAGGTTGTCTGAGATAGGAAGATTGCTAAGGTTCAAGACCAGTCTTGGTTACAGGAGATCTTATCTCGAGGTATAATTAATAAAAAATAAGTAAATCTGGATGGTTAGTGTTTAAACATCCCTATGAGCTCTCCTGGTAATTCTTTCTGTAGTATTTAGGTTCATGGTTACATCCACATGATTATGCAGGGAATATCTGTTTTGATGAATTTTAATTATGTATATAATTTAAATTAAATGGCATCTATAATCTAACAATCATCAATTTTATTTAGTGTTGAGACACAATACAAACTTGGATATTGGACAGATCAAGTAAAAAATGTATAGAAAATATTTTTCTCAGGAAGAGTTTTGTCTTCTTTAGTTTTTTAATTATAGACATTAACATAGGTATGGCATTCCTAAGAATTACTTATTGAAGCAACTAGTAAGTACTTAATTAAAATCTGTATTGAACTGAATTGAATGTAATCAGTAGACAAAGTAGAGCCAGTAATTCTTTATTTCTCATATAGATCTAAAGGGATATCTCAAAGAGTATGACTTAAATAAAAGCTGCAAATTAATCAGCTAGCCTGAAAATCAACACATAGTAATATAAAGAGACTGTGAAGAAATTCTTTGGAAACTCAGTTTGTGGCTGGCTAAACAAACTTGCCATGTTAACATAAAGCCTTTCACCAAAATACTTTACATTGTCGCTCTGTCAAGATGTCAACTTTATTCTTTCTCTACTCTATACATCTTATTAAGGCAAGAATATTGAGTAATCAGTATAGTAGGATATTTGGACTAATAATATATGGGCTGTTTCTGATTTAATAGGTCTTTATAAAAAGTTCTCCAATCACCTGAAATTTATATAATGTAATAAATTTGATATTTCTAGTAGAATAATTAATATACTAATTAGTGTAAACAGCTGTATATTTTAAGTAATTTTTCATAATATATTAATTTGTATATTTGCATTAACTTTTATGATTGCCAATATTGAAAGAATATTAAAGTCATTAAATACAAAAATCTCTTCATTGTATTGCTATTTTAAAACATGTATGGTTATTGTCTTATTGTTCTAATATATTTAAAAATGGAATTATATTCAGTACAGTTATATGTCATTGTGTAAACTCAGTATGGCAGTTTGTAGTATTCTGGATCTGTTTCCAAATCTTGTTTATTCACTATGATTTACTTCTGCCTGTGATGTTTGAGGTTTTGAAAAAGAAATAGAGTTGTGAATGGGACTTGACAAGTTAGAAAACTGTCATCCAGAAAAAAGAATAACTCATAAATTATGAACTAGAAGGGGAATCATGGCCAGTAGTACCTCTGGATTTACTTTGTGTACCATTCATTTGACAGGCTAAAAACTTTTACATATTAAATTATGAAATTCTCAAAACCTAACACACAATTTCTTGTGCCATTCACCAACAAAAGAAAGAAAACTGTCTCTCATGTTCTCCTTTTTTACCTCTGGTGTGTCAGCCTTCTTCTGCCTGTTCTTATTTTCTTTCTGTACATTTTTTTTCTCCTAAAGCATGTATGGAGATTGTGGAGAAAATGACGATTTCTTTTAAATAGGTAAATGCCAATGTCTTTTTTAAAGGATTTCCCTTTCTTCCCTCATATGTCTCTCCTCTCCCTGTTTCTACTTCTACTTTTCCTTGCAGGCATTTTTACAGTAATCTCCCACAAGAAATTTAAGCCAGAGCACAGGTGGTCATAGTGCAATAAAAAAAATAGGTTCATCAATAATCCATAATACTCAGTGGATCATTTTCTTACCACTAATCAGTGTAACATCACAAATGTTTCACAGTACTGTTTTGTATAAAAGACTCTGTGCAGAATCCACGCTTTATGTCGTGGTGAGAAATGAATGCCTATCAACACACCCATTTACAGGAATTATACTTCCTGGACATTGAGTATGCATCAACTCAGACTGACCTATCAAAGGATGACAAATAAATAAGAGGTCCACCTTCCTTCTTAGAAGCAGTTTATATTCAGCAGCATAGGAATAGATGGCACAAGCCTTAAAGGATCCTTACATGGAACAGGCAGTGTTCTGATGGAAGGAGATATGTTTGTTGGACTGAGTAGCAAACAGAAAGAAGTTGCAGAAGAAAATATTCCAAAGTTCTGTAGCAGGGTTTCCTGGGAGTTTGGTATGACACATATCTCAGATGCTAATAAGACTAGTGAAGCTGTTCCTAATACCTATACTATGAGCATCTCATTTATAAAAGTCCTTATACATTCAGATTATGTATAAATATAGAAACGTATATGTATGACTTATATTCAGGGCAAGCCAGAAAATGCTTGCTGAAGTCAGAAAAAAAAAACAAAACAAAAAAACAAAACAACAACAACAAAAAAAAACACCTGAGAAGGACTCAAGTTGATTCTGGGCAATCTGTCATCCAGAGGAAAATCCAGCAATACTCAAAGAGATGCACTATTGAGCAACGCTCAATTTATAACATGTGACAAACAAATAAATGATATAGATATACCAACAGGGAATAACCACATATAGGGTAATGTGCCCAGTAGAAACAGGTACATAAATGGGTATGATGAAGGAATTACCAGATCATAGCAGTTGAATAGATATTAAGAGTGTGTTTCATATGCTTAGAAATTAAACATCTGACTAAAAGGAGGAAGAAACATATAAAAAATAAAGATGAAAATGGAGTTTCTAGAGATGAACAAATACAGTACCTGAAATAAAATATATGATGGGGTTAAAACAGAGTAGATACAACAAAAAATTAAGCGATTTGCTGATACAGTGATTATAATATTGTCAAATCAAGCATATAGATGAACAAAATAAAAATGGCAAAAACAAATGTCTTTTAGGGGATGCAGAATCATAAAAGCCTAAAAAGGAGTAGGAGAATAGTCCTGTTTTGGCACAGGCCTCCTAATGACTGGTTCTGTGCTCAGCACATCTGTCTCTCTGTCTCTCTGTCTCTCTTTCTCTTCCTCCATCTCTTTGAGATAAGGGCTACAGTAAGTCTCTGAATTTTTGTGGGTAAAGGGCACAAATATTCCATTATTTAAAGTGAAATTATGTCAATCTCAGAATACAGCAACCAGACTCAGGAGAATCATCATATTTAATGTCAGTCTTGCTTACTTAGTGTGATTTTATCTTTCAAAAAGAAGATTAAAGAGTAAGTTTTTAGAAGTTCAAGATAAAACTGGTCATTAAGGGAAGAAAGTATTAATTAATCAGAATTAATTAATAAATCAGCAATTAAGCGTCTTTATTCTCTTACTTGATGGGCCATTTCTATGGCTCCTGCCATTCAGAGTGGGTCAGAATGGAAATGTAGTCTGGTTCTGATGAGGACAGCCTCACAGATGGAATGTCCCAGTCCCAGGGACATCATTTTAAAACACTAATCTGGGGATTTCCCTAGCACCAGGTTTCTTCCTAACCCCAAATGCTCACTCTTTCAAGATATCTCTTTCATTGCTCTCCCAGGAACCCACAAGGATGTCCCCAGATTAGACTCCTAGCAATGGTGGAGAGGGTGCCAGAACTAGCCTCCCCCTTACTCAGATTGAGGACTATCCTAATTGTCATCATAGAACTAACATCCAGTGACTGATGGAAGCAGATGTAGAGAGACCCACAGCCAAGCACTCGGCCAATCTGGAGTTCAGCTGAAGAGAGGGAGAAGGGACTATAGTAACAAAGGAGGAGTCAAGGTCATGATGGGATCTGGGTGGTGGTGCAGGCCTTTAATCCCAGCACTTGGGAGGCAGAAGGAGGTGGATCTTTGTGAGTTTTAGGCCAGCTTGGTCTTCAGAGCGAGATCCAGGAAAGGCACAAAGGTACACAGAGAAACTCGTCTCGAAAAACCAAAAAAAAAAAAAGATTATGATGGGAAAAAATATTGAGACAGACGACCTGAGCTAGTGTGAGCTCAAGGACTCTGGACTGACAGCTGAGGAGCCTTTATGAGATTGAACTAGGCCCTCTGAATGTGGGTAACAGCTGTGTGGCTTGATCTGTTTGTGGGTTCCCCAGCAATGGGACCAGCACTTATCCCAGGTTCATGACCTGGCTTTTTGGAGCCCATCCCCTGTGATGGGATATCTTGTTCAGCCTTGATGCAGGGGAAGGGGCTAGGCCCTGCCTCAACTTAGTATGCTAGACTTTGTTGACTACCCAAGGGAGGCCTTAACCCCTCTGAAGAGTGAATGGGGGTGTGGGATGGGGGGGAAGTGGAAAGGAGGGAGAAGAGGTGGGGAATGGGTTGGTATGCAAAATGAAAAAAACGTAAATTAAAGAATCAGTAATCTGAATCCACAGACAGAAAGGGTATAAAGACATCTTGGACAGAAAGCTTGGAGAAAAGGCCCTGGGGAAGGCTGTTCTGCAGACCCTCATAACACACACCAGGTGACCCAGATTGCTTGATGGAGAGATTTCACACAGGGACATAACCAGAGGAAGCCTGAGAAAGAAGTGTGCAACAAAGACACTGCAAAATTTTACTATCACAAATGTAATGTGAATTCTATGGATTTAAATCTCAGTTATCAGAAATCTATCTTGAAAGACTTTTAGACTCCACAGGAACCTCTAAAGTATAGGCAAACATCACCCTAGAGTTACTTGAGCTTAGTGAGAAAGGATTTCTTTGTGTATAGTGGATCTGGTGGCCACATAAATGGAACTCTGAAGCCTTTCGTATAGTGTGTGAAAAGCTATATTCGCAGAGCAGAATGATTGGGAAAAGTGGCATTGGCAGCATGATTTAAAGAGCTTGAAATTCATGGGACCAGTTACAGCAGTCATGGAAGCTCCATTAACATCCCCATTAAGAAAAACAAACAAACAAACAAATAAACAAACAAAAAACTGTGAGACTGTGAGCAAGTGTTGTGCTAACAGGAAAGAAAAAAAAAAAAGAGTATGTGTAGGGACAATCAAAGAAACAGTCATCTGTCCTTAGGGTCATGCACATGTCATCCATTTCAGAGTTCTTCAGTGTTAAATATGAAGTGTGAAGTGTCATGGAATCCTAGATTTCTTTGCTTTCATATAACATTCCTGAAACTGGTTTCTACCCAGTTTATATCTGCATGCCATCTGATAGCAGGTGGTACTTAGAAAACATGTTTAATGTGTGGGTTTTCTTGTATCAGTTTGGCTTCCTGCACAGCAAGTGGCCCTGTAATCTTATCTTGTAGTTGTTTCAGCTGGTGGACCCTTATTTTGCTGTCCCCATACATTGCTCAAAATCTTTCCCATGGCATTCAGCATTGAAGCAATATTTTTTTTTTGTCTCTTTTTTTTTTCAAGACAGTTTTTCTGTGTAACATCTCTGGCTGTCCTGGAACTCATTTTGTAGACCACGCTGGCCTCAAAATCACAGAGATCTACCTGCCTTTTCCTCTCAAGTGCTGGGATTAAAGGCATGTACCACCACCGCCCTGCATTGAAGCAATAATTTTTGCGGCAACACAGTTTTCTTTATATTTTTTCCTCAAACTTCCTCAGAGTAGTAATTATCAGATTCATCTGCTGGACAAAGTCTATAATTTTTTGTTACTTTGGGAAGAGTAGGAAAGAACCATGTTCTTAGGGAATTTTCATTCTTTTCTCCTTCAAAGAAGAATGTAATTCTATTATTTTTTTTAATTCAAATGTTAAACTCAAAAGCAGGTAATGCTCCAGAGTGGGGTGTCTGCAGTTGTCCAAATACTCTAAAGTGTCTAGGTCAGAAAATTATTCTGAATCAGATCACTCGAGGCATCTGATTCTATCTAACCATTTTATCCTCCTTAATTGCTACTATATATAACTCACCATATCATTAGCTATAAAATTATGGATGGACCTGTTCGCCAGGCCGTATCAATCAACCAGAGTGTCCAATACAAATGTCTGAGATTGGTTTAAAATCAGTATGAGAAAGTAAATGCTTTCCCATGGGCTGCTTCATTCTGTTTTAAAAATATACCAATATAATAGTTGTGACTCATTTGCCACTCCCACAGAATAAAGGACCCACCACCAAACACCACAAGACTCCTGTGGCCAGGTTTCTAATAGTGAAGTAAATATTCTCCTTTGCAGCAGGTTTCGTTCCACACTTCTATTCCTCAGCTTTGCTGCTTCAGCATTTGTTGCAGCTTTGAATCCTCTAGGAGGAGAGACAAAGTGATACCCATGTGGTTACAATTCAGATGACTACACATGAGACCTCTATGGTGCCAGAGATTGTCCTGACTGTTGAGGAATCAGAACACGGACCTGGCAAATGATGATTTCATGAACATCATGGTGCACTGAAGAAATATATGAACAGAAGTTAATAGTTACAAGGTATTATATGGGTTATGTTCAAAATTCTTTTGGAGTTAGAGCATGTAGCTTATTATCCTAATTTGATTTCCTGTTGCTGTGATAAAACCCTGACCAAAGACAACTAGGGGAGGCAAACTTTTATTTTGTTTACAGGTACTTGTATAACCCGGTACCACTTGCTCAGGGGGGCCTCCTTCCACAGTGGGTTGGGCCCTCCCATATCAAACATTAATCAAGAAATGCACCATAGGCTTACTTACAGGTGGATATGATTTTTCTCAAATGCTGTCCCCCTTTTCTCAGTTGACACTAACTATAAATGCCTTCCTATGAATAAATACATTTGTTTGAGTAGTGAAGGTTAAGTTTGGGTTTTATAGATGTAGAAAGCTAAAAAAATGTACTTTTAAAGGAAATCCTATACAAGGATATATTTGCTGACAATATGTGAAGATTTAAAAATAATGGATATAAAACCAGGCAGTGGTGGCACATAACTTTAATCCCAGCACTAGGAGGCAGAGGCAGGTAGTCTGAGTTCAAAGCCAGTCTGGTCTACAGAGAGAGTTCCAAGACAGCCAGAGACCCTGTCTCAAAAACAAACAAACAAAAAAGAGGTAAATAATAATAAAAGTAATAACAACAACATAATAATGGATATACTTTTAAGTTAATATATTGTATGATTGAAGAGGATTAGTCTGCAAAATACTGATCATAGGCCACATACACCTTTGGCCTATTTGATAGTAGCATGAGTTAAGAATAGTTTAAGGGTTGTAAAATACATGAGTTAATGAACTGAATGAATGGAAAAGACCAAAAGAAAGGCTCCCAAATCAATTATTTGTTTAACATTTAATGTTTACAGAAAAAAATTGAGCTCTTGGTATAGAATATAGTTTGATAGGTACATCAAAATGATAGATAATAAGGCCAGAGAAACTTTTACATCATTGTATGTACAACTGATTGTGGTGACACACACCTATAATTTTCTCACTGAGAGAGGGGATCAGGTAATTTTAAACTTGCCTGGGACTGTGTGTGGATTTTTCTCCAGCTTGGGCAGTTGCAGCAAGATCCTATCTGAAAAAATGTTTTAAAATATCAGAGTTAAACTTGAGCCTGAAGTTCCTTTATGCTTTATGTGGCAGCTTCATAAGTCTATTAGGCTAATGTTAGGCTAAGATGAAATAGATATCCTTAGGTTTTCTTAGGCTATTTCAGTCATAGATTTTTACTTAGGATCAGTTATAAGCAATTATTCTGGTGAAGATTTGGAAGGGGAAGTGAAACATCTAGCATTTTCTTTTTTTTTCTTTTTCTTTTTTTTTTTTTTTTTTTTTTTGGTTTTTCGAGACAGGGTTTCTCTGTAGCTTTGCGCCTTTCCTGGAGCTCACTTGGTAGCCCAGGCTGGCCTCGAACTCACAGAGATCCGCCTGGCTCTGCCTCCCGAGTGCTGGGATTAAAGGCGTGCGCCACCAACGCCCGGCAATCTAGCATTTTCTAGGATACACAGGAAATGTTAAATCTGATGCCCCCCCTTCTCACTGTGAAACAATGATGTAATTTTACATAGGGGGTGGTTGCTCAGTGCTCTTGTGTGTGTGTGTGTGTGTGTGTGTGTGAAGGGATTCTATGTATTTGGTAACTCCTTAATCAATAAAATGGCTAAATGTAGTGTATACTCATATTTTGTCCATTTGGGGCCACTCTGAGTAGATTTGGAAAAATGAGAGGGTTACAGAGAAGGGGACTTTATCTTTGAAAGAAGTGTTGGCGCACGAAGGGACAGAGACATGTTTACATTTATATATAAAGGAAAACCTTGTGTATTTCACACTTGTGAACTTAAGAGTAAAAACGTAAAAAAAAATAAATATGATTCCCTACTGCTGTGTGTTGAATGCCTCCTCTGAAATCCCCGTATTGCCAATGTGATCCTGTCCAGTGGTGAGATGTGAAATCCCAGTGCTGATAATGTGATCCTATCCATAGGTGAGATGTGAAATCCCAGTGCTGATAATGCGATCATATCCAAAGATGAGATATTTAAAAAGAGATTTGGCTGTTATGCCTCTGCCTCATGTATTCTCATTATGAGATGAATAGCCACTAATTAGAATCTGGAGTTCAGGCAGCAATAGATGATCTTGTCCTACCACTTAAGTCACATGAGGATGTATATTCCTTCTTTCTACAGCAATGATTCTCAACCTTTCTAATATTGTAACCCTTTAATATAGGTCATGTTATAGTGACCTCCAATGATAAAATTATTTCATTGTTACTTCATGACTGCAATTTTGATAGTGTTATAAATCACAATGTAAATATCTGAAATGCAGGCTATCTGATGTGACTCCCATGAAAGGGTTGTTTGACTCCCAAAGAGGTTGTAACCCACAGGTTGAGAACCAATGCTCTAGAAGCTGCAGTGTCAAAGCAAACCAGCTCTCATCAGACAATTCAGCCTACTAACATGTTGCTTGTGGAATTTTCAGTCTCTAAAACTAGGAGGAAATACATTCCAATTCTTTGTAAATTAGCCAGTCTAGGGTACTTTGTTATCACAACATATAACATTTCTGATAGGAGAGAAATTTTGGATCATGTTGCTCCTAGGAAAATTTACCAAAATTTCTTGAAATAATGAAGATATTTCTTCTTCATACACACAGCTAAGAATGTTTCAAGTGACCTACGGTGACAGGTGCAGGCTGACAAAAATGAGTTATTTTCTGTAGTGTGATGTGTAAATTTGATGCAATCTGAGTAGAGAAGTCTATTGGAGAGGGATATCAATATATGTCATTATACAGCTTTCACTTAATTCTTTCAAGAAAGATGTGATAAAAAATGATTGTACATTTAAAAAGAAACCAAGAGTTAGTTATTATGCTAATGAATAAACTTCTAACCCATATGGATCCTATTCAAACCAAATACTATGTAACGGTCCATTAGAAGACACAAGAATAAATGACAGTCAGTGAGGATACAGAATCATAATGTAAAAGCTGCCTCGTGTTATCTGTACTCACTTTTAGAGACGTTCATTTAGACTTCCTTTCAGTAAAGAAATGTATAGTGGGCTTTACTGTGATTTTCCCCTCTGAGTCTCTGGTGAGTCATTAAAGACGGATTTTGCACTGCCAAGATCTTACTTTATATTTTACTTAATTACTTAATTCACTTTCAGTCACCGGATATCAACTCATTATCTTTGAGGATTGCCGCCTGTCCTCGGCATAGTTGGAAAGAGATCCACTCTTGAATTCCTTTATTGCTTTAATCTACATTTCTTTAATGGCACATTGCAATTAACTCTAGAATTTTAATTATTCTTGGTTATGTTTTGAATTCATTAAACTATCACATATTTAAGGAAAAGATACCATTTGCATGTATGTAGTCATGCAATAGTTTGTTAATGCATGCCATATTCTCTAGGACAGAAAAGTATTGGTCAAATAAATTTTACAGTAATTTATATATTATATGTTATTCTGTGAATTCTTATCCTACCTTTCTGTGTATTCATTCTGCGGAATCTCTAAATTCACAAGATCATCAACCCCAAGACATGTATTGTCATGCATCTCTACAAACAGTGTAGAGCTAGATAGACTGGTTTTTCTTCCTATAATTTTTCTTCCAACTGCACAATGTTCCCTTGGAAATCATTGGGAACCTGGAATATAGATGAATTTAGTGAAGAAAACTGTAAACCTCCAATGACCTATTATATAAGCAATGGGATTGAGTTTTTGCTATTCTCCTCATATCAATAAATTGAATGCTACTAACCCTATGGAGATTCTCCTCTTTATGAATATGATCAATAGTTCATTAAGGTTTTATCTTTTATTAAAATGCAGAGTCTATGGTCTAAAGTAGAAAGTATGAGGTATTCTTTTTCTTGTTGATGAATCAACTTGGTTATCTGACTAAGGACCTGGTAGGCATAAAGTTCTTATGGTGATTCAGTCCTACTTTTGTCAGGGTAAGGTGCCTTTTGAAGATGTTAATTTAATTCATATTTCCTAGAGTTTCAGACTTCAATTGACTTGTCTTGGAAATAATTATAAGTGTTTTTTACATCCAAAACAAAAGAGGTCACTAACTCCATATTTCCCAGTTCCACTCTGTTTTTATCAGTCTGTGGTTATAGAAAAGATATGTCAGGAGCTGTGATTCAAGCTGAGTTCCAGACTGACACCTGCTGCAACTCCCCATGCTTGTTTCCTTTAATCATAGGATCATAAAATCAGAAAGGAAAACATCTAGCTTGGGGATGTGTTTTTTAAACACCAGCTCTTTCCCTTATGATTTGCTTTAACTCCTTCACTTAACCTCTTTCAATTTCATTTTATTCACTGGATAATGGTGGCAATAATATTATTGTAGGAATGGTTTTGAAATAGCAAACAGTGTTTTTTTCTCATTTGAATTAGGGATTTGTTCATGTCCATTATTTTGAAATTGACATTAATTTTATGAACTAATTGTATCATGAGTGTATTCAAAAACACAAACTGTGTCCATTAGTTGAGTGCTTCCTAAGACCTCTGTCATTACCATCTTGGATATCTTTTATGCTAACTTAGTGAGACAGACTCAGATAATTTTCTTTATTTTAGCTCTTTACTTTCCTATAGTTAATTTTTCCAATAAAGGAAATCATATCAGGGTGTATTTCTCCACATCTCCTTTCTAAATCCTCCATTCATTTTCCTCAGAGTTTCACTGTGTTTCCCAGGTTGGTCTTTAAGTTCTGAGTTCACAATCATCCTGTTTTAGTCTCCACAGTAGCTAGTATTATGAGTACCTCTCACCACATTTGCCAAATTATTGCATTTTATTTCCTTAACATCATATCCAAAGTTGTGCATAATTTGATAGCTTTTTATATCAGTGACCTCCCCAATCATCTTGTGTAAAATTTGCTTTTACTTATCTTGTCTAAGCGTGCCCCTTTCCTGCTGTATATTTTTGCTTACAGCCATCAAAACCTACCATATTGTCCCTTTTACATATTTGCCGTTTATCTTTCCTTAGTATCCACAGCTTTCAACCTACCATTTTAGATTTGCTCAATGCTTGTTTGTTTTGTTTTTAACATTCATTTATTTTACATCCTGGCTGCAGTTTCCTCTCCCTTCTCTCAGCCTCACACGCCTCCCTGTTCTTACCTCCCAATCCACTCCTCTACAGCTTCTGTTTAAGAAAGGGCAGATCTACCATGAGAATCAACAAAACATGTCAGATCAAGTTACAGTAAGACTAAGCCATGTCTTAAGGCAGGGCAAGGTGACTCAGTATGAGGAGTAGGGTCCCAAAAAGCATTTCCTACAGTGCTGCTTTCTTCATAGGTATTAAACGACTTCTTGAAAAAAAAAAATTTAAAAAAGAGAACAATCTTTCTACCATGCTCCCCTTTTTATTTTTAATCTGGGATGGGATTTTGTAAATACTTGGAAGTGAGTCTTCCCATATCAGTTGATATAACCAGGACAATTCTTCAGTTGAGGTTACTACCTCAGTTGATTCTAATTCATGGCAAGTTGACATTAATACCAACTATCATAACAATGAACTGTCATATTTCTAATACAATTTAATTTAACACTGCTAAAGATAAAATTATTTTAACTACTGTAAATAAATTTATAAATACATTTAAAAAGCCATAACATGTACATAGTCAAAATTTCTTACACACACACATATATATACATAATATATGTATATATATATATATATATATATATATATATACATTAGATGACATATAGTAACTTTATTAACTAATTGGAATTTGCTGTAGGAAAAAACAATTATGTTAGAAAAAACTAATCTTGTAAGACTATAAAATTATGTAAATGAGAAAATTGATTAGAAAATACATTTTCCTGTTCACAGAAAATATTTTGGTAATCATTTGATAGCAGACAACTGAAATTATATATGTGTACATATACATATATAAATATATGACATGCATGACAATGACTATGGAACACAATATTACTTATATAATGAATCACATTTTAACAATGTTGATTTATGATGTATACTCATACAAATTTTTCCACTTTGTTCTCATAACATTTGAGAATTTAGTATTACTCATCACTATCTGTAAGAAACTAAAAGCCAGTATGTAAAAGTCTTCTTAGTTGGAGACTCTTTAAAATAGGATGAGTAGTTTTTTTTTTTTCCCAGCTTTTGATGAAGTTGTCATACTTCATACATAATTCTCATTTAATACTGTGACTGAAAGATGAATCTAACATCTGATTTTTTGATTATCCAAAGGGATATTGAAAATTAACTACATGCTCTGGGCTGAACTGTAGACTCAGGAAAAGGTAACTTGAATGCTTTTACTTGGGTAATGAATGACAGCTGTGTGAAGCTTTTTCTTTTTAAATTTCAATGTTTCCATACCTCTGCTGGCCTACAAAGTTTGTCTTTTTTTCCCTGTAAGCCAATTTCTCATACACAATAATAAATATAGTTAATATATTTATGTGATCCCGAGTCTTGGATTATAAGAACATGCTGCTGTGTGCAGCCTTGATATGCGTGCTCAGAATCCAAACTCAAGTTCTTAAGGTTACACAGTAAGCACTTAGCCAATAGAGACATCTCCCTAGACTCCAAGGCCTACTTGAGACATAATATATAAAGAAGTGTGCAACTGTGACAAATTTCATTTCGTTCTTTGACTTTACTAGTACTGTTTCAGGTTTAATTCAGTTGAGAGTAGGCTCCTGTTTGAAATCTGCACTTACCTGTGTTTTAGATGTCAATCAGATAGTTAGTGTTTACTCATTGGCTTCTTTACCAAAGATCTGAATCATCTTCATTTTCCAGAGACTATGTTGCTTTAGACCCTGTCCTCTAATATTGCCAACTAGCATTTTCTTGTGTTCTCCATCAGTTTTGATTATCCAACAAGATGAAGACTGAATGGGCTAACAGTTTGGTAAATGAGGAGGAATAAGAAACTTTCAAACTCTATTCTCTTCACACAGGTCTGAATTTCTCTAAGTTTGATCATATTATTTCTATTTCTGCAATTCTGATCATATTATTTCTTTATTGCTTTCATGTAGTTGAGTCTCCTTCACAAAGCTACCCCATCATTGCTACATTATGACCATGCCTGTTCATGTAGAAGAACTCTGATGATTATTTAAAACATTGTTATATTTTTTAAGAATAGATTTTTATGCAATATATTATAATTATGGTGTCTCCAGCCTCCACTTCTCCCAGAACTTCCACACCTCCATAGACACTCAAATATGCTCTCTTTATTTCTTTAGAAAACAAACAGGCATCTAAAATACTCTTCCTCTTCTTCTTCCTACTAAACTAATATAAAATAAAAACAAATGTGCCACAATAAGGCAAAACAAACAGAAAAAAAAAGCCAAAGAAAAAGCACAAGAAATACACATCGAAGCAGGGACACACACAATTGCACATAGAGAAATTCCAACAAAACACAAAAGCAGAAACCTTAATATATAAACAAAAGACTTGTCTGGAAAAAGAACACCCAGGCTAAGCACGGAGACAAAGTCTCCAAAATTACCATTTGTTTTGGCTCTCTACTGCTAGGAGTGGGGCCTGTCCTTAAGCATGTTTTGTGTACCCAATGAGACTCCATTGGAGAAAACTAAGTTTTCTTTTATGAGTGGTTATCAATTAAAGGTAGCTTCTGGGTTAGGTAGGGATGGGGGCTTGTGTCCACTTCATCTCTCAGTGCTAGGACCCCATGTGGCTTAGACCTGTGCAGACTCTGTGCATGCTGCCAGAGTCCCTGTCAGTCCTGTGTTTAGAAGGCCTGATTTCTTTAATCCACTCTAGCTCTTTCTGCGATACAATCTTTCTGCCTCTTTTATGAAGGATACTCTGATTTATTAGAGACATCCAATTTAAGACTGAGTTTCCCAAGGTCTTTTATAATCTGAACATTGTGGGTCTCTGTATTTATTCCCATACCACAGAAGGAAGCCTGTTGATAGCTGAGGAAGACACTGATCTGTATATCAGAAGAGCCATAAAAGTCATTGTATTGCTGTGCTCCTTTAGCAGAAAAGCAGTTTTGATTTTTCTCAAGGTTTATGGTCTGGTCTCAGGTTCTTAGCAACCTGAGCAATGTTGAACATTGGTTCCATCTCTTGAAGCAGGCCTTAACTCAAAGCAGATAGTCATTGGTTACTCCCACAATACTGTGCCACTACTGTATCAGTGTATCTTGCAGGCAGGTCACGATTTTAGCTCAGAGCAGTTTTTATCTGGGTTGGTGTTTACCATTATCCTCTAGTAGTGTGTAGAGTACCTTGCAATACCTTGAACGATAGTCAGTGATGGTGATGGCTTTAGGTAGGCACTAGCTAGACATCTTCATGTTTAATGAGTTAAGTGGGTGTTGTTTTCAGCAATGAACCTTACCATCAGTTTGTGGGTGGCAACCAAAAGCCTTGGAAACAGCTTGAGTTATTTGGGAGTTTCCTTGGTAACCCTTTGGCATAACTCAATTAGGTGTGGCTCATTCCTGGCAGTGATGATTTCATTTGCTGGCAAGAGATGCCAAGTTGGGGTTGTGTCTACCCTGGCATTTGGTGATTCCATTTACATTTACATTTCTTTCACACACATATATATAATTTACATTCTTTCATATATATATAATTTACATTTCTTTCATATATATATATTTAAGAAGTGTCTACCATAATAGACTTTTCCTATAGTCCCTCAAATGGAGTTTAGGTTTAGCTGTTCCATCCCATATTCCCTCCCGTTCCCCTTTCCCCTTCTTCCCTTCTCCTTCCCATTTAATATTCTTGTTCCAGTCCTGCTCAGTCTCTCCATAATTATATAATCAATTTCCTTTTCCTAGATAGATCCCCTGTCCAGTCCTGTACTCTAAAACTAACATCTGTGGTTATATAGACTGCAGGCTGGTTATCAAACACTTAACCCACACATAAATAGATATACACCATATTTGTCTTTTTGATTCTGGGTTATGCCACTCAGGATGACTTTTTTTCAGGTCAGTCTATTTACCTGAAAATTTCAAAATTTCACTTTTTTGAAAGCTGAATAATATTCAGTTGTATAAATGTACCATGTTATCATATTTATTGTTATTTGTTTTATTGATCTTGGCCATTCGAGGAAATCTCTAAATAGTTTTAGTTTGCAATATCCTAATGACTAAAAATTGTTGAGCATTTCCTTTTCTTAAGTGCTGTTTAGTCATTTGTGTTTCATCTTTTGAGAATTTTCTGCTTAGATCTGACCACCATCCATTTTTAATTGGGTTATTTCTTTTTGATGTCCTTTTTTTAGTTATTTATATATTCTAGATATTGGTGCTTGATTAGATGTGTTGTTGGTAGAAATCTTTTACTATTCTGTAGTCTGTTGCCTTGTCAGAATGATGGTGTCCTTTGCCATATGGATGCTTTTCGTAGTCACTTTTTAACCTATGATGTTTTAGAGATACTAAAACCCCTCTTAATTAATATTTTGATAATAGATATTAAATATCTTTAAATATAATTCATTATAAATAATAGTTGTAATTGTTTCTTTTCTTACTTAAACTGAACCTCCACTAATTAAATAGATTTGGCCAAACCTTATAATAGGCAAATGTGGCATCAAGGATATCTTAATGTTTTATGTAAAGGTTATAAGAAATGCCAACCAAAGCATTCTTGGGAGAGCAGAACTGAAGGAAAGCTCATAGAGTTTATAGCTAAAGCAGACATTGGCCATGGGCTGAATGTGTGAGAACTTCAAAGATCGTGTTGATATCAACTTGAATAACAATGTCAGAAAAAGAGACACTTTCAGCTTTAACTTGTTTTTTTTTTTTTTAAAAAAACCTCTATCATACTCTGTCATGGTGTAATGAAAATATGAACATTTCAAGCATCTGGGAATCTTTAATAAGGGCAGTACTTTACAACATTATATACATTTTTAAAGATGAATATTTATTCACTTCACAAAGAAATGGTATTAAATTGCCATAAACAGCTTCATTTATAGACAAATAACAACTGTACATCGTGCCAGCATGCCCAAGGTGCTCTTCCTGCTCCTGCTTTGCAGCCTGCTCTGCCTCTGATGGGGTAGCCTAAAGAGCTATTTACTGGTTTCTTGACATTTTCTTTAACTATTCCAATCTACTGCAGTGAGACATACTGATATTCTGCTCTCCATAGTAGTGATCATTTTCTATTCTATATTCAAAATCACACTCAAAAAAATTTGGAGCAGACAAGGCAACCGACTATAATGTCTCTATTAGTTCACCTTTATTTTTCAACCAGAATCAGAAAGTGTCTGTCCATACTTTAGAATTAAGCAACCTACTCATGAAACCCCATTAAAGAGGTGTTTTATCTCTTTACCTCATTATTATGTGCCATCATTCTTCTTGTTTTATTTCATGATAGAAATCCAGTACTTATTACAAAATACTCACAAACTACAGAAAACATGAAAAAGCTTTCTGCTGGCATATCAAGTGGAAACAGAGATTTTGCCTAGGTATAGCAATAAACTTTGCTACAGAGCATTTCAGAAAGTTGCCTTCATGGCTATCGGGAAACCAGTTCACAGATGTGTTTCTTGATGATTACAAATCTTAGTCACAGGTTAACACAAGCATATTTCAAATGGAAGCATGGATACTGAAGGAAACAATTTCTGTGTTGTCAGAAGTTCTCTCACCAAATGTCAGTCTCTTCAAGATTTGCTGTCCAATCAACTACGACCTAATGCATTGCAAAAGCAAATTTCTATTGCAGTGAGCATCTGCTTGTTTCAGTCCTATGAGCTGCTGGCAACTTGCTATTCATATCTCACACTCCTGTTGAATTCTTTCTTATATGTCCTTATTTTCATCTGGGAAAGAGTGGGTGTCCCGTGCAGGAATTCTTTTCCCTTTAGATATGGTTATCCTTCAGCCTGAGAAGTAGTAGTAAATGTCAGCTTCAAGTGTTGCTCAGTGGTAGAGCTCATGTCTAGCAACGTGCAAAACCCCGAGTTTAATTCTAACATTGGTAAATAAATGTGTAGCTAGAGTTTTACTGCCTTGCCCACAGTTAGGACAAATCTCTGTCATCCGACAGTCCCACAGCCGCTCAGACCCAACAAAGTAAACACAGAGACTTATATTGCATACAAACTGTATGGCCGTGGCAGGCTTCTTGCTAACTGTTCTTATAGCTTAAATTAATCCATTTCCATACATCTATACCTTGCCACATGGCTGGTGGCCTACCGGCGTCTTCACATGCTGCTGGTCATGGCAGCGGCTGGCGGTGTCTCTTCCTCCTCAGCCTTCTGCTTCCCAGAATTCTCCTCTCTCCTTGTCCCACCTACTTCCTGCCTGGCCACTGACCAGTGTTTTATTTATTGACCAATCAGAACAATTTGACATACAGACCATCCCACAGTATAAATGTATTGATTGCTTTTCATTTTCTATACCTCCATAAATTTAAGCTTTGATTTCACTGAAAACTGACCATTTTACAATACACAATGAAACGTATATCTGAAAATTTTCTATCCCTGTGTATAACTATGTATATGAGGGGCACATTTCTCATTATGAATATTTTATTTGATGCATAAAGTATACATAGTGAGGAAGGATTATTTATTTACTCCAATTTCTTAAATTGAAATTCTCTATAAGTGTATGAAAGCTTCTTTTATGTAAAACCATTTTATTACATAGAAATACATTTTATTTTAATGATTATAATTACAATACAACAAAATTGCACCTGAGCCCATACACATTTCTTTTGTAAGTTAATTAATCACTTGGATAATTATATCCATTTATCTCTGAGGTCCACCTTCGCTAAAATCTAAGAAAAGATGGCATATTATATATTTTGATTTTGGTGAAGGTAAATAGAGGCAAGGGACTTGGGAGGTAGGCCATGAAGTGCTGATGTCAAGCCAAATCAATTGTCTGGGTTAATACATGTTCTATTTGGAAACAGTATAGAAATAACAGAACATAAGAATAGAAGTCTCTGCATTTATATTTCACAGTTGATATGGAATTTACTACAAACCATAGCATTTCAGAGAAGATACTGTGCTCTTAAATCATATAAAATTTTCATTGTATATCTTATTTAATATTTCTTTTGCTCTCAAAACACTATCAGCTTAAAAACAAGAAAAGAAGCCTTTTGCACAGTCCTGCCACTGTTAAAATTGAATGTGGTATCTACTAAGGTCTACAATTGTGTCCATTAAAAAATAATCCATTTGGTAACTGTCATTAAAAGAAGTGAAATAAGCAAGAAATAATTTTAAAAGAAGCATCTTTTAAGCAATTAAACAGATTGGCTATGGGTGATGCATTTCAGGTAAAAAAAATTAAAATCAGTATAGTGTAGGGGAGACACAGAAGAATGCAACCCTTCCAATCAAAAAGATAAATACCTTGGCTATGTTGTCATGTTAATAAACCTGTATTTTTTCCCAGTTTGCTCTTGGCACATATTAACACAATGGAGGATAACTAAGGAGCAAGAAGCTGAAAAAAAATCCTGTGTTTTTAAAGACCATGGCTTGGTTGACTTTCTTATTTAGAGTGTCTATATAGAGACTGATTTATCTTTCTTTGGAAGGTTTTGCTTTTAATTCATTATGTCTACTTGATGCTTGAACTACACTAAAAATGAAGATAAGAACAAAAGAAGATAGTTTATTCAAGACATTTTAGAAATAGCTCGCTTTTTAAAATCTCAGTACTTTTTGTCAAAAGGAGTTGAAGATAAATGTGATCAAAATATACAGTATGAAATACTCAATTAATAAAAGCATTTTTTAAAAAATACCATTATAAGCCAGACATCAGTGGTGCATGCCTTTAATCCCAGCAGAGGCAGGGGATCTCTGTGAGTTTGAGGCCAGCCTGGTCTACAGAGCAAGATCCAGGACAGGCACCAAAACTACACAGAGAACTCCTGTCTTGAAAAACAAACAAACAAACAAAAAACCAAACAAACAAGAATACAAATATAGATTAATTTTCTATTTCAATTTTATAGAAATTTAAATTCAATTTTGATTATTATAACCAAAATTAATCTTAATGGAATTTTATTTTGAGAATTTTCCCAATATGTCTCACCCTAGAAGTGGGTGTTGACTATAAATGTTCTACATTCAGTTCACTGAGACTAGGATTATAATTTATAATTTGTGTTTAAGTCCCATTTCCCTTTTAGGTACTGACTTGAATTCTGACAATGATATTAATTATATTCATTATTATGAGAAATTATTTTGTAAAGAAATGTCAACAACTCTAAGAGTAGCAATATTGATAAATATAAAATTGTTATATATCTACATAAAAAGTACCTATTATACTTTCTCACACTTTCAAGAAGAGATATTTCTGGATCATTGGATTTTTGAATTGATTTATGAGTTTATGCCAACTCTCCCCTATATCGTAATGATGCATAACTTCACTTTGCAGATATATGTCATGGCTAGTGCTGGGAAGACTGTCTTTGAAATCACATTCAGTGTCAGTTTCTTCATATGGTAATTATGGATTTAAGTATAAAAATGGAAAGAAATATCTCCATATCTAACAGTATCAAGCTTGTAAATTCATATTTATTGGATAACATTTATTTATATACAAAAAGGACATAACTTATTATTTCTTATTTTCAAGCCAGCACCTCCCCCCCCCCAAAAAAAAAAATCCTAGTTCCATTGATCAAGGGCACTAATGGTCCTTAAAAATGTCATTTTCAAGAGTGTTGATTCTAAACACCTGCTACTAAAAAGGTGATTTTATCTTGTTCTCTTCATGCAAACTATTTCCACTGTGTGAAGTTTTATCACTTTTAGTTCAAAGGAAAAATATTTCCCTAACATCAAAGGAGTGTGGAATATGAGAGAGTTTTAGGGTCATTTTTTCAGGTCAAATTTTATGTACATATTACATTCATGATTTTACATTAGCAGGCTCATTTTTTTACAAAAGAATATTAATCACAGATCTAGTTATGGGGCATCTCCCTGTTGTCACAGAAATGATAGAAATTAATAGATTGAAATCACTATCTTAATAATCAATTATTTTATATCCAAATGATAAAGAGCAGCCAATATACAGCTGTGCTATGTGTGTGTTTTGATACTAATATATATTATATTATTTATATTATTATATAGAGTAATATATATATAATTATATATAAAGTATATATAATTTACCACACATTTAATTATTTATGTTAAATGTACATTCATTTCACATAATTATATATGCATATACATAGGTATAAATATGTGTACATGTATATATAAATACATACATTCATATCATACTATTTCAAAATATGCGAAGCTACTTTGGTATTTAAATTTGGTGTTTATTTCTTACCCCTCTACTAAAGTACGTTAATTAGGAAATGTTGTATAGACTCTCCAGGGAGAGCCGTTATTGCTATCTTTAAAGGCACTCACTGAAATGCCCAAGTGGTACACATTGTGGCAGCTGTCCTAAGAGTAAAATAACAGTAATGGCGTGACTCCCTGTCATCAAAAGTCTTTCTCATTAATTCAATTTTCTTTTGTAAAAATCCTCCCACTACTGCTAGGCTAATTGACCTTTCTGATTTATGAGCTATTTTTATGTGAGTATTGTCTTAAAAGATAAAACACTTTGACCAATTGCCAGGTAACTCATCCAGTCTCCTTTCATCACCCCGTTAATCCAGCACATTAAATTATTTCTAATTAAGTAATCATATTACCATGAATCTCCTTTTCAAGAAATAAAGAAAAATTATGATATCTTATAAAAGCAAGACAAGAGGAAATGATAAAGAGTTGCAAGCCCTGTGGGAATTGGTTCTATTGAGTTAGGACAGCAAAAAGAAAAACAAAGAAGTTTGAAATAATATCTTAGTTTAGAAACACATTTTCCAAATGTTGAGACCTTAATAAGGGCTGGAACATAATTTCACTAGGCTTATCCAGAAACAACTACACAAGAAAGTTGAAAGTTTGGGTTCTGAGAAAAAGAATAGGATCTAGTTTCTAATTTAAAATGGTCTGCTATTAATCTCTGATTAAAATGTAGAATGGTGCTGGTCAAGTCATACTGACAAAAAAAACTTGTACTTTGATTATCTGCAATCATCAGTATAATTCTGGATGCTGTTAAATTACTACAAATAAAGTTTTAGGATATAAAATAATATAAAATTGTAGTTTTGAAATATTGAAGTATTTTAGGTACAGTATTGAAATTAAAAACAAGGAAAAATGACAATGCACTTCTTTTTAGGATGAAAGGTTTTATTTCACTCACAGTTCCATTTAACAGTTCATCATCAAAAGCAGCTTTGCAGGAACCTAGAGTCAGGAGCTGATGCAGAGACTTTGGAGTGCTTCTTGCTTGCCATGGCTTGTTCAGGGGCTTTCTTGTAGAACACAGGAGTACCAGCACACGGATGGCACCAGCCACAATGAACTGGGCTCTCCTCCATGAATTACTAATTGAGAAAATGTGCTACACGTTTGCCCACAACCTAACGAATGGCGACATTTTCTTAATTGAGGGACCCAGTACAGATCTTAACTCAGGTCTCAATGGTTGAGCAGTGAGGACTATACTTACTGAACCATTCCCAATCATTTTGAATGCTTTGCTTGGCTGTTATTGTTACTAGGTATTGAACACAGAGTAGTCTCCTTCCTAAGCAAACATGCTAGGGCCGGATTGTATCCCCAGCCCTGGTTTTATAACTTGGTAAGTACTAGGATCAGGAGACTCTGTTTAAATTTTTTAAGGCTTATAATTAGTTTACATGTATTTTTATTAAGAAAGTTGTAGATTATCATAATCTCACCTGAGTGCAGTCATGTGTTCTTGTTCTATAGCTCAGCCTTGATAATATTGCTTTATAATATCCTTGAATTGATTTATTATTTCAGATCAATAACATCCATTTTATTTATTTTTTATTAAGTAATATTTTATTCATTTTACATACCAACCGTAGATCCCCATCTCTTTTCTCCTCCTGCCCCTCCAGCCCCCCAAACCCCCCAATTCCCTCCTCCAACAAGGTAAGGCCTCCCATGGGGAGTCAGCAGAGTCTGGTACATTCAGTAGGGGCAGGTCCAAGCCCCTCCCCCTGTATCAATGCTGTGCAAGGTGTCCCACTATAGGTAGTGGACTCCAAAAAGCCAGTTCATGCACCAGGGATGAACACTGATCCTACTGCCAGGGGACGCCTTAAGCAGATCAATCTACACAACTGTCTCCCTTATGCAGAGGGACTAGTCCAATCCCATGGAGGCTCCACAGCTGTTAGTCAAAAGTTCATGAGTTCCCACAAGTTTGGTTGGTTGTCTCTGTAGATTTCCCCATCATGATCTTGATTCCCATTGCTCATAGAATCTCTCTTCTCTCTCTTCACCTGGACTCTGGGAGCTCGGCCAAGTGCTTGGCTGTGGATCTCTGCATCTGCTTCCATCACTTACTAGATGAAGGCTCCATGATGACAGTTAGGATATTTACTGATCTGATTATTGGAATAAGCCAGGCATCCTCTCCACTATTGCTAGTAGTCTAAGCTGGGATCATCCTTGTGGATTCCTAGGAATTTCCCTAGCACCCAGTTTCTTTCTATCCTCATGATGTCTCCCTTTATTATGGTATCTCTTTCATTGTTCTCCCAATCCATCCCTGTTCCAGCTCAACCATCCTATTCCCTTATGTTCTTATCTCTCATCCTCTACTTTCCATTGCCCCCCTATCCTCAGTTTCCTCACGGAGACTTCATCTATTTCCCCTTCTTATGGAAAAACAGAAAATCCAGGATAGCTAAAACAGTCCTATACAAAAAAAGCAACCTCTGGAGGTATCACTATCCCCGACTTCAAGCTCTATTATAGAGCTATAGTAATAAAAACAGCTTAGTGTTGGCATAAAAACCAACATGTGGACCAATGCAATCAAATGAAAACCCTGACATTAATCCATACACCTATGAACACCTGATTTTTGACAAAGAAACAAAAACTCTACAATGGAAAAAAGAAAGCATCTTCAACAAATGGTGCTGGCATAACTGGATGTCAACATGTAGAAGACTGAAAATAGATCCATTTCTATCACCATGCACAAAAACTCAAATCCAAGTGGATCAAAGACCTCAACATAAATCCAGTTACACTGAACCTGATAGAAGAGAAAGCAGGAAGTAGTCTTGAACACATTAGCACAGGAGACCACTTCCTAAATATAACACCAGCAGTACATTCACTGAGAGTGACAATGTACTTTTTCCAGTGGTATATGGGGCCCCTGTTTTTTGGAAAAGTGAGAAATTAATGCAAATGGGGCCATGAACATTTAAGAAAGCAAGGAGAGATATGTGCTAATGGTGGGAAGGAGGAAATGGGAGGAGGAATTATGTTATTATAATTTCAAAAATAATACTAGAAAAGAAAGTAATAACAACAGCTTGGGAGAGTAAGCACCAAATCTGCTACATTTTTTTAAAAAATAAAATGAGGGGAAATGTCCAACAATCATAGATGCTCCTATAGTTATGACTATAAATATTATCAAAAACTTAGCAATCAAGCAAACTGGTAACCAGCATGCCTTTGATACAATACAAAAAGAAAGAAAAAGTTACATCAAATTTTGGGGAGTATGCTAGTTAACTCATTTTTTGGGAGGATACTGATCAAATATTCTCTATATGTACACAGTAGAGTTACCTGCTAGCTTTTAAATTTCCATCTGATGTAGATGCACATGCTTGTCCAATGTATATATATATATATATATATATATATATATATATACATATATATATATATGCATTCTAGTAGGTTCAAGCAATTTAAGAAGCAAGAATATTCATGTGTAATAGAAAATGTGTTGTATGGGATTTCTGAGTTCCACATAAATATGAATGTTCCACAGGTTGTAAATATCTGGGAATAATATACATTTTTATTGTCAGTGTCAAACACTCAGCCCTGAAAATATTCATACAAGTTATATTATAGAGACTGAGCATATATATATAATATATATATATATGCAATAAAAATTAGTGGAAAAGACTATAAATTTGAAGGAGAGTAGGGGGCTGAATACGAGGCATTTGAGGGAGGGTAAGGGAAGAGAGAAATCTTGTATCAAATTATAATCTCAAAATTAAAATATATACTAAAAATGATATTTATCAAAGGACACATTGGCAGGCAAGAACTTTTATAATCCAAAACAGTTTAAAATAGTTATTTGTCGTCCTTAAAAGTGTTGAGCTAGGAGGCAAATTTCAGACAACATGTTGGGTTTTCAATGTTTAACTGTAGAATGAAAATGACACATATTCATAATTTTAATTATATTACATGAAGATTCAATCAATAGCATCAAAATTGAGTATTAGTTGGACATCATGGCATACATCTCTAATCCCAGCACCCTCCACAGTCTCAGTGGGATGATTAAAAATTAGTGACCAGTCTCAGAGAAAACACAGCAAGACATTGTGGAAAGCAAAGAATTACACAATTGGTTTTGTCTGATTTCTAACATGTTGTCAAAGTTACTTGACTCTAGTATAGCACAATAAAGGAAAGTCTGGTATATTCCAAAGGGAGATGATTGGAGTTATAAAACACTACTTAAAGTATCAGTCCAAAGGGTGATAGATAAACAATGCTCACAAGAACAAAAGATGCAGAATTAATTTTGAAATGGGCATTTTCTATTGTTAGGAGAAAACATAAGCTTCATTTCCTGGTTTGCTCTATTATTCCAAAGAGCTGTTCTGAAAATTCCTCCCTAACACTACTTTCAAACAAACCAAAGGCAATAGAAACCCTAATTATTGGAGCTTCCCATGACCACTTCATTAAAATTCATTTTGCACAAAGCAGAATCATTATCATGCAGAAGACTTTTTTTTTGTACACAATTCGATTAGAGGCAAATCTAGAAAGAAATATGGTCACTACGTTTATTGTCCTAGACATTTGAAACGTTGAAAGAATCATTTACTTGAAAATAACATTCTTTTCACTCTAAAAGATTAAACGTGTGTGTGTGTGTGTGTGTGTGTGTGTGTGTGTGTGAAAGAGAGAGAGAGAGAGAGAGAGAGAGAGAGAGAGAGAGAGAGAGAGAGAGAGAGAGAGAGATTGATTCTACAACCTTCCCAGTCCATGCATAACTTGTATATATGTTTTCAGGGTTGATATTTGGTATTGGTTAACCAATTAATGTGCTCTTCCCTGGGGAAGAAGGTCTCTCCCCCTTTCAGGATTCTGTAGTGGCCTGTAGTTCTTTGTTTTATATTTATATTTATATTTATATTTATATTTATATTTATATTTATATTTATATTTATATTTATTTTATTTTTTTAAAAATATTTTATTTGTATTTTATGTACATTGATGTTTGCCTACATATATGTCTGTGTGAGGGTGTCAAATCCCCTGGAACAGAAATTACAGACAGTTTTCAGCTGCCATGTAGGAGCTGGGAATTGAACCCAGGTACTCTGGAAAATCAGCCAGTACTCTTTGTAGCTAGAGTTTTCCTGCC
This sequence comes from Peromyscus maniculatus bairdii, assembly GCF_049852395.1. Classification (NCBI taxonomy): domain Eukaryota; kingdom Metazoa; phylum Chordata; class Mammalia; order Rodentia; family Cricetidae; genus Peromyscus; species Peromyscus maniculatus. The sequence continues at coordinate 94,594,709 of NC_134857.1, read as the reverse complement.
TGGCCCACAGTCAGGACAAATCTGTCACCTGCCAGTCCCACAGCTGCTCAGACCCAACCAAGTAAACACAGAGACTTATATTGCTTACAAATTGTATGGCTGTGACAGGCTTCTTGTTAACTGTTATTATATCTTAAATTAATCCATTTCTATAAATCTATACCTTGCCATGTGGCTCATGGCTTACCAGCATCTTCACATGCTGCTTGTCATGGCGGCCGCTGGCAGTATCTCCTTCACTCAGCCTTCCACTTCCCAGAATTCTCCTCTCCTTGTCCCACCTACTTCTTGCCTGGCCACTGGCCAATCAGTGTTTTATTTATTGACCAATCAGAGTAATTTGACATACAGACCATCCAGCAGCATAACCTCTGAGCCATCTTTCTAGCCCTTGTTTTTATTATTATTATTATTTTATAATTTAATTTTTTTTTAGTTTTTTTTTATTTTACAACACCATTCAGTTCAACATAATAGCCACAGATTCCCCTGTTCTCCCCCTCTCGATCCCCTCCCTCTCCCCCCAGCCCACCCCTCATTCCCACCTCCTCCAAATCAAGGTCTCCCCCGAGGACCGGGATCGACCTGGTAGACTCAGTCCAGGCAAGTTCATTCCCCCCCTCCCAGACCGAGCCAAGTGTCCCTGCATAAGTCCCAGGATTCAAACAGCCAACTCATGCAACGAGCCCAGGACCCAGCACCAATGCACAGCTGCCTCCCAAACAGATCAAGCCAAATGACTGTCTCACCCATTCAGGGGGCCTGATCAAGTTGGGGGCCCCTCAGCCTTTGGTTCATAGATCCTGTGCTTCCATTCATTTGGTTATTTGTCCCTGTGCTTTATCCAACCTTGGCTTCAACAATTCTCGCTCATATAAACCCTCTTCTTTCTCACTAATTAGACTCCCAGTGCTCCACCAGGGGCCCAGCCATGGATATCTGCATCCAGATTCCTCAGTCCTTGGATGGGGTTTATGGCACAACTATCAGGGTGTCTGGCCATCCCATCACCAGAGTAGGTCAGTTCCTGCCGTCTCTCGACCATTGTCAGCAGTCTTTTGCGGGGGTATCTTTGTGGATCTCCGTGGGCCTCCCTAGCTACATGAACAGCCTGGTCATGAGTGGGAACAATGAAGGGCGACGGTTGAGGGAAAGAGAGTGGGAGATCCTAGCTGGATCAAGAAAAGAGAGGGAGAACAAGGAATAGGAGACCATGGTAAATGAAGACCACATGAGAAGGGGAAGAAGCAGAGAGCTAGGGAGGCCCACGGAGATCCATAAATTTAATTTAATTTTACATATCAGCCACGGATTCCCTTGTCCTCCTCCCTCCTGCCTTCCCCTCAGTTCACCCCCCCCCATTCCCTTCTCCTCCAAGGCAAAGACTCCCCCGAGGATTGAGTTCAACCTGGTAGATTCAGTCCAGGCAGGTCCAGTCCCCTCCTCCCAGGCTGAGCAAACTGTCCCTGCATAAGCCCCAGGTTCCAAACAGCCAGCTCATGCACTGAGGACAGGTCCTAGTCCAACTGCCTGGATGCCTCCCAAACAGATCAAGCTAATCAACTGTCTCACTTATCCAGAGGGCCTGATCCAGTTGGTGGCTCCTCAGCTATTGGTTTGTAGTTCATGTGTTTCCATTCATTTGACTATCCGTCCCTGTGCTTTTTCCAATCTTGGTCTCAATAATTCTCGTTCATACAAACCCTCCTCTTTCTTGCCAACTGGACTCCTGGAGCTCTGCCTGGGGCCTGGCTGTGGATCTCTGCATCCGGTTCCCTCAGTCATTGGATGAGATTTTTAGCATGACAATTAGGGTGTTTGGCCATCCTATCACCAGAGTAGGTCAGTTCAGGCTTTCTCTCACCCGTTGCCAGTAGTCTATTGTGGAGGTATCTTTGTGGATTTCTGGGGACCTTTCTAGCACTTTGCTTCTTCCTGTTCTCTTGTATAATATTAGAGGGACCAGCCTTAATATTATACATCCCAGGGGCTCAGGAGAGAGAACTACTAACGGCGAGGACTATTTTCAGGAAATATAATCTCAGCACACCGAGTTCTATAGTTCATTTGCTTTAATTCCTCTGGCATAACATCCTTTATACACAGCTTCAGTTCTATTCTCATGTCTAGCTCCTTTCTTGCCTGATTTCTCTATATTTATCTACTGTCCCCTCTAGGTTCTATCTTAATTCCTTCATCTAGTTCTGTCCCTTCTAGGTTCTCATCTAGTTCTTTCCCCTATCAGCTCCTCTCACATCTCCTCTCTCATCTGGCTCTTCCTCATCTTGTTCTTCCCCATCTGGCTCTTCCTCATCTTGCATCTCATTCCTCTAGTCCTCTCTTTTAGCCCTCCATTCTAGTTCTTCCCCCATCTCATTTTGTTCCTCTCAAGTTCTTACCCATCTAGTTCTTCCATTCTCTTTTCTCTTCTCCCCTTCTGTGCCCTGGAAGTCCCGGTATATAAAGGGAGGGTCCGAGCTAAATTGTGTAAAGCTATTACTTAACGTCCACCTCTCCTAGGTGGTGTCTCCTTGTGGAATTTACCGTAAGTCAGGAGACTTGCATGTGGGCTGTTATCATTGTTAGTCCACCTGGGACTAACAATGGGTGCCCACCTGGGTGGTGTTTCCTGTAGTCCTTGAAAGTGGCCAAGGGAGATAATCTGATTCCAGAGAAAGCCTTTCCTGAGGCTGTTCTCCAAATACCTGGAATGTGTATGTCCAGAGAGTGATCAGTCTACACTGTTAGCCCTTCTTAGGGGAAAGTCAATTGGAAAAACTATGAAGGCACACATGATTTTCATAACAGAAGACAGCTGATATATAACAAGCCAAGTAACACAAAAACTCCTTGGGATTTGGCTTCCTCTGGAGGAATTCCCTGATTCCTCCAGGTAGTGACTTTACCATAACCAGCTGAGTTCTTATGATAAAGTCCTGCGGCCCGCAGCACTATTCTAATGTGGTCTTCATTTATCATGGTCTCTTATTTCTTGTTCTCCCTCTCTGTTCTTGATCCAGCTGGAATTTCCTACTCCCCTAAGCTCTTTTTCCCTCGAACCTTGCCCTTCATTACCCCCACTCACATCCAGGTTGTCCATGTAAATCTCATCCATTTCTCTGTCATTGGGCGATCCCTGTGCCTTTCTTGGGGTCCTGTTTTCTAGGTAGCCTCCCTGGAGTTGTGAGTAGCAGTCTAGTCATCTTTGTTTTACATCTAGTATCCTCCTATGAGTGAGTACATGGCCATGTTTATCTTTCTGAGTCTGGGTTACCTCACTCGGGATGATTTTTTCTCTAGATCCATCCATTTGCCTGCAAACGTCATGATGTCATTGTTTTTTCTACTTAGAAAACTGGGAATTAATCTCCCCCAAGACCCAGCTATACCACTCTTGGGCATATACCCAAGGAATGCTCAATCATACCACAAGGGCACTTGCTCAGCTATGTTCATATCAGCATTGTTTGTAATAGCCAGAACCTGGAAACAACCTAGATGCCCTTCAACTGAAGAATGGATAAGTAAAATGTGGTACATATACACAGTGGAATACTACTAGGCCTGTAGTTCTTTGTATAGGAGGCAAACAGGTCTTTCCCCACCTACTTTGGCATGTCTGTTGCTGTAGTCCTTGTCAGTTCATGTTTACGGGTCATGTTGGTGAGACTTCATGAGCCTAGCTTGTGACATTCTGAGGGAAACATAGTCTCATAGGAAAATTTCTTTCTCTGGATCATATAATCTTTTAAACCGTAAATATGGGACTTCGTCTCTGAGAAGGAAGAATTAGAATATAACCACAGAACTGGAATAGGAATAAATGAGGGGGTGCATTTATTAAGTTTACAAATTACATACATTTTATACAATCATAATTAGAATTAACACGGAAATGAAGCTAACGTGTGAATTGATTGGTTGATACATGGCACAATGGTTTACTATTTATAATCAAGCACACTAGGAGTATTTTTTTTTTTATTTTTTTCCAAGTACAGCATAATGAAGAGTTATATGCAACAGGAACATAAAAGCAGAACTTAGAATATTAATAGAAAAAAACAATTTAATACATAGATACAGACAATACTTCCTTATCAATACACAGAAAAATAGTTATTAACTAGTTGTAATGGATAACTAAAAAATTATTAGTACTCTCAAAGAAGAGATCAACAAAAATCATCCACCAAATATTAACAGTAAGCCAGACTTTGTGGCTCACACTTACAATCTTCGCTCTTGAGAGGCTGAAATAAAAAGATCACTGTGATACTGAGGACAGCCTAGGCTACACAGTGAGAACTTGTCTCTTGTGAAAGAAAAAAGGAAAGAAAAGAAGGGAGGGAGGGAGGGAGGAAGAGAGGAAGAGGGTGTGGTGGTTTGAATGAGAATGGCTCCGCTCCCATAGGTTCATAGATTAGAATGCTTGGTCACCAAGGATTTGGAGGTGTGGCCATGCTGAAAGAAATGTGTCACAGAGGATGTGCTTTGATGTTTCAAACACCTACACCAAGCTCAGAGTCCCTCTCCCCCTTCTTGCTGCCGGTGCATCCCAGTGCAGATCTCTCACCTGCCTTTGCAGCGCCATGACTACCTATGTGCCACATGTTCCCCATCATGTAATAATGGACCAAACCTCCGAAACTTTAAGCAAGCCCCAGTTACATGCTTTCTTTTATAACCGGTGCCACGGTCATAGTGTCTCTCCACAGTTAGAACAAAATACTGACCAATACAGGGGGAGAGAGAGAGAAGGAGACAGGAACTAAAGATTGTAGCTGGAAGTTTTTCTGTGTTCCACCCACCCGGAGGTCCCACAGCTGCTTATAAAATAATCACTCAGAGGCTTATATTAATTACCAACTATATGGCCCATGGCAGGCTTCTTGCTAGCTAGCTCTTTCGTCTAACATGAGCCCATTTCTATTAATCTACATATTGTCACGTGTTCCATGGCTTTACCTGTGTCTCATTACATATTGTTTCTTGGAGGGTGGCTTGGCATCTCCTTTGACTCTCCTTTCTCCCTTCACCATCTCTCTCTGGTATCTCCCTGCCTGTCCATCCTGACCTACCATAGATCAATGCAGCTTATTTATCAACCAATCAGAGCAACACAGATTCACAGCATACAGAAAGACATCCCACAGCAAAAGATAGAAAAGAAAGTCCATTAAATGCATTGCATTTTGATTGTAAAATAGTAACAAATATTCAATGAGAAAGTTTCAAAAACATGGAAAGAATACATGAAATTTCACAAATTTAGAAATCAGTTTCTATTAGCTCCAAAGCTAAGAATTAAAAAAAATGAAAAACTTACATCAAAACAACACAGTTTACATAGATGTACCACATTTTGTTCTGTTTAATCTTTCAAATTTATTACAATTTTAATTAAAAATTAAAGTGTTTCTGTGCAGTTTATTATTCCTTAGCTATAACTGATATACTAAAGGATGGGAAGTCTTAAAATAACTCCTGAGGGAAATGAGACAAAATTAACTTACTGATCAACTTTATTTACATGAAATTCTGACAAATACCGAATTATGTAGAGATTATTATAAACCTAGGAGGAACAGAAAATAGATGAAAAACTGTGGATGTTGTTGGTATTATCATCTTAATTGTAATTTTCAACATATATACTATATATACTCAATATATGCATATATATTCACACATATATACAATATTAAAACAGTAGTCTCAATATGTAACACGAATTGCTAAATGGTCTTATTAATAAAAAACAAAACCCAGAGCCAGATATTGGAGTGAAATCTGAAAGATCAGAGAAACATAACAAGCCACAGCCAGCCTCACCTCACCAACTCCTCAGCTGATCTTGTTTCCTTAGACTGAAAGCCTCTGAGTCCTCACCCAAATGGATCTCAGTTGAACTGCTACTAAAAGCTTCTAGTTCCTGGTCCTCACACCTTATATACCTTTCTGCTTCCTGCTGTCATTTTGTGGGATTAAAGGTCTGTGTCCTTCCCAAGCAAAGACATAAGATCTCAAGTGCTGGGGTTAAAGGTGTGTGCCACCAGGCCTGGCTCTGTTCTTAGTGTGGCCTTGAACTCACAGAGATCCAGACAGAACTCTGCCTACCAAGTGATAGGATTAAAGGCATGTGGGCCACCATTTTTTGGCCTCTATGTATAATCTAGTGGCTTTCCTGTTCTCTGACCCCCAGATAAGTTTATTAGGGTACACAATGTATCAACCACATCAATGCAGATTTCTTTTCTAAATCTTTTCTTTTTAGTTTTCCTGATTTTTATTTTATGTGTGTGGCAGATTATCCTGCATGTATGTCTTTGAACCATGTGTGTGCCTGGTGCCTATGGAGTCCAGAAAAGGGCACCAGATTCCCTGAAACTGAAGTTATAGATAGTTGTGATCTGCCAATTTGGCTCTGGGAAATAAACCTGGATCCTCTGAAAGAGCAGCCAATTCTCTTACTTGCTGATCACTCTAGCCCTGCCCCCTGTCTTTTTTTACTTGAGGATTTCCTAGTTGGGTAAACTTTATTTGAAACATTTGCATTCTGTATTCTGTTTACCCTTCAATTCCACCCATGTACCATGTGCCTCTACCATCTTCTCTTGAATTCTCTCTCTTTGCATGTGTTTAGGCCTGACCACTTTACTTATTACAGGGGTCTTATCCCTGAAAAACAAACAGATAAGCAATCAAATAATCATGTATTATCTATCCCCCCCTACTTGCTGGATTGTAGATTTTTACCCAGGTGGGGGCCTTTTGAAACATTCCTCCATCCAAGATGGCATGTTGACTTTTGTGGTCATTGCAGGTTCTGTATAGGTAGCCCTAATTGTTGAGACTTGATGGGATCAACATCAACATAATTTCCAGAAGAAACTATCTGATAGCAGTTGCTCTGGTCCTTAACCTCTTACAATCTTTCTCACTTCTTTTGTGGTACTCCCTGAGTTGTGTTACAGAAGTCCTATTGGGGCAAGGCACCCACTGTCATTCATTTTCTTCATTTTAAGCAGTTGTGAATCTCCTTACTGGTCTGTAAAATGAAGCTTTTTTGACAGGTGTGAGTGCTGAATTTATCTATGTGAATAAAGATGGGAGGCATATTCAAGTTGTTGGAAGAGTCAAAGAGACCCTCTAAACAACATCAGAGTACTGTTATTGCTCTTGGTTACCCCACAAGACATCATGTAAGACTTTACGGATAAAGACTGCACATGTGGGTCACAGGACTTGGAGAAATTAAGCTGGTATTGACCTGGAAGGTTCCTCCCAAAGGACTAGCTCTCATAGTGAAAAAGGGAGAAAAATCATCAACCATCCTACACAACTATAAATCATGAGAATCCCAACAGTGACAGGACTGTTCCTCAAAGTTCAAAAGTAGTCCTTGTATCTTGTGGGCAATCAACAACTGTCTAATGTGATGTAAAGCCCACTGAATTGAATGGAACGCATGCCTGGTACTATAAAGCTAGTGAAGAACCCATGGATAAGAGGTCATTAGCTGTGGAGGAGAACAGATTTCTACCATGTAACTGAAGTGAACTAGTTTACACTACCTTCTACATAGTTAATATAGGTTTATATTTTAAAGTAAACACCATATGTGAATAAAATGTAAAATTCAACAATATTCTAATTATTAAAGGCAATTATCATTAAATATAGAAGAAAAGTAACTTACCTGTAAATGCATATCACTGTAAAATTCAATCTCTGTATAAAATAATTTAAACACACATGCAAAAATTACCTTGAGATAAATTATTTCATAGTTTAATGAAAATTATAATAATGCTTGTAGAATGTTTTGAGAAAATTTAAATCATTTTTATATCTGTTTGTAAAATGAAATATCTAGAACTCTAAAATATATTCTCAAAGTTGTTAATTGTCAAGAATATAGTTTGAGAAACCAAGGTTTTAAATATTCTGCAAGACATTAAATAATAATTTCATGGTTTCATATAACACATGTTTATTAGTCAAGTCTACACTGCTAATGATTTAAAACAAAATGTGCCATGTATGCTAGTCAAATTTTCTACCAGAGAGAGCAACACTTCCTACTTGAGACAAAACTTTTGAGAGATATTCTGCTATAAATTACAGCTGAAAATTTGGGGAAATACTGGCTTTCTCAGGTTCATATTCTAGAAATACTAAAAACAATCTTAAATGAAAATGAACTAAAAGAAACAGCAGCATGATGCCTAGTACTGGACATTGAGATGGCTATACATAGTTCTGGACAACAGAGAAAGATGAAATATCACTGTAGATCACCTGCTCACTGAAAGTCTTTTTGAGGAAATATTTTATTTCAGGCTTAAGTGCAAAGAAGTCTACTTAATCTCTGTTTCACACAGCTTGGTAATAGGCTAGGTGAGTTTGAAGGAAACCAAGGAGACCATTAATACTGAACCACAATGAATAAAGGCAAACTGTGGAAAATGAGCTAAGAGATGTAGACAGGAGCTTAGACCTGTGGCTTCCTTGACCTGACAACTGAACTCTGACTTTCATGCCAAATTCAGCTGGGGAAGGATGTAATCTGATTTGCATTTTCAAAGATTAGCCTGATTGTTGTGCAGTATAAAACACTAGCAAAATAAGAATCAGGAAGAAATTACAGTAACATAAACATGAAATTATGTTGAAATAGTATATAGCACATTAATGAGTAGACAGTTTTTTCAAATGTGGAAGAGATAACAAGACTTTAATTGGTTGCATGAAGACCATGGGGAAATAAAGGATTGAATTATGAATCATGGTTCCCAGTAATTTGCTTAGCAGTTGCTTTTAGACATGGGACTATTTACAAAAGCAAGTAATACGTTCAAGTAGGACTCAAATACTATTGTTTGTGTTTTGCCTGTTAGGAAATGTATAATACCTAATGGGCATGATATGGCTGTTCTTTAGACTGGCAGAATTCTATACAAACTCAGAGTTGAAGGACATGGTAACAGCTGGATATAAATCTAGTAGTCATTAGTACTTAGTACTTTTAAAAAATGTATTTATTTATCTCAATGTTAGCAAGCACACCTCAGGCTTTGTATATGCAAGGTAAATATATTATCACTAAACTACATTCTATGCCTTCTTTGTGTGACATTTAAAATCATAAAATGAATTGGCTTACCTACAAAATATAGATGAGAAAGAAAAATAAATAAATAAATAAATCAAAGGAAGAAGCAGGAGGAATTATATTCAGAAGTAAATGAAAGAGCTGCTTCCAACAGAAGGCAATGATTATGTTTAATTCATTTAAATGATTCTGAGGGAAAGAATAACTGCCTGTCATATTTTGTAATATGTAGTTTATTGATGACATTTTGTAGAGGAGGAAATCATGGGTACCGTCTTGACAAAAGTGGGTCTTAATAGAGAGGATATAATTGGCAAAAACAAAGGAATGATATCTGAGAAACGTATGAGAAAATATCAACATTCACTACCCATGGAAGAAACACAAGTTAAAACTACATTAAGAAATGTAACAGCCAGGCAGTAGTTGTGTATGCCTTTAATCCCAGCACTCAGGAAGCAGAGGCAAGAGATTCTCTGTGAGTTCAAGGCCAGGCTGGTCAACAAAGCAAGTTCTAGAACAGCCAATGACAACTAAGGCTATACAGATAAACCCTGTATCAAAACAACAACAAGAAAACCAAACAAACAAACAAAAGGAAAGATAACAGAAGGGATTGTAAAGGCAAGTAACTGAGGGAGCATTGAGCCCTGACATCCTTCCACACTGCCTGGTCAGTGGGGCCCCTAGGCTCTACCTCTACAATGATAAATTCTCCTCAGGGTCCTAGAACTTGACATTGGCCAAGATGCACATCATGGAGTGTGTGGATGCAGAGAAGCAAGCTAATGAATTGTATGGACCATCACTTTTTGAAATTTTAGAGTGTTTTAAGGATCCAACATGGCTCTGGCTTTGAAATTGAGTTCAACTATACAAATAAGTTAAGCTATGAAAACAACAACCTTGGAAAGCTTCAATCAGCTTGTGCTTAAGAGTGACAGGAAAGAAGAACATAGGATTACCACTAGGAAGAAGTTGTAAACCCTATCACTGAACTTATGCAACAGAATATAAAGAATGCTACTTAGAGAATCTCTTAAGTTTGTGCCTTCAAACGATCATATGAATACAGAAAAACTGAGCCAAAGAAATGATTGAATTTCTTGAAAAAGTTCTCCAGTTTGAAGTTGAACTGCACAATCATGGAGTTTCCATCTGAGGTGTGAAAATTCGAGTAGCACCTTCCAGTGTTTACTTACAGTAGTGTTTTTCTAGATTCTATGGGGTCTTATCAGAAAGCATGATGTGAGACTTGACCATGAAGCTGACAAGAACTACATGTTGTGGGGAACACGTATCAAGAGAGAGCAAAATTTCCAGTTTAAGGCATACTCCACAATCCCTCTTTACAGAAGCTAATGAAATATCACAGTGTTTACCAATCAAGGAAACAGTTTGTGCAAAGGTAGTATTTTCAGAAATAATTGATGCTAACCCTGCCAATTCACAAGAAAATACACCCACGGAATATAGCATATTCACCATGCAGCTCCATGAATAGAAACATTAGCTTCTGAAGGAAATATTTATTTATTTATAAATTTTTATTTGTTTTTATTTTTACTTTTGTTTTCAGTATATTCTGGCTGCATTCCTCTCCTCCCAGCCCCCATCGACCCCCAACTCCCCTTCCCACGGATTCACTCTTCCTCCCTCTCCTTTTAGAAAAAAAAAAAAAAGTTCCCAGTGATATCAACTGAATGCTGCATAACAAAATATAATAAGACTAGGCATAAACCCTCATAGCATGCCTCAGTTGGACAACCCAGTAGGAGAAAGGGGATTTAAGGATGCATTTTTATTATGAGAATAAATTCCTTTCGTGAGAAAAAATTCCCTTCCATATGTGCAGATTTCGGGTATCCTTAAAGTAAAATAAGATTGTTGTAGGCAATTAAATTTTGTCTTCAAATTTCCCTCAACAGTTGTAAACTCTGGAGATAAATTTGAAATCCTAAATTATCACAAAGTGTAACCTCCTCAGCAGTGAGGTACATATGTCTCATGAGAGAGATATGCTCTGCGCCCATCATGATGCACTGTTTCTACATCTTTGAGCCTCAGTGCCTTGTGACTTCACATGTTGATGTACTGTACTGGCATTGTCTTTGGGCTTTCTGATGTTTATTTGCACTTCTTGAGAGTTGTTATGTGCCACCTAGAAAATTAATCGTGTAAGATTATTATTATTTATTTGCAATTTCTAGGCAACATCACATTGTGTTCTTATACAGACATGTTTATTTTAAAAAGATACTTCTTTACATTTCTTGGTCCTCAAGAACTGTTAGATTGCTTATTTTGACAATCTAAAGTTAAAGGACTTGCCTTTTTTTAACATAATTGATTTTTTTATTTTATAATTTAATTTAATTTTACATATCAGCCATGGATTCCCCTGTCCTCCCTCCTCCCACCCCCTCTCCCTCCAGCCCACCTCTCATTCCCATCTCCTCCAGGGTTTTTTTGTTTGTTTGTTTGTTTGCTTTGTTTAAGAAATAAAAGAGGATGGAAAGACTGAGTGACTTTCTAAGGATTTTATTATTTATTCCAGTGAGGGACACCAAGAAAATGTGTTTTTGTCATTGCTAAATATGCCATATAACATTTTATATTTAGTTGTTCCAGGCTTCTTTTATAAGAAGATGATAAATAATAATAATTATGGACCCGAAAAGAAGAATGAAAGAAAAAAAATATCAACTAGTGTGGATGTAGCCTAATGAATCCTTATGGAGCATAAGTGGAAAGTAAATCAGACTTTCCACAGTAAAATCAGCATGGGAATTCATTGGAAAGCTAAACAATGGATCTAACACATGACTCAAATATGCCACCAGGGTATTTATTAGATAATTCTAAGTCAACATTTTGCAAAGATCCTTGCACATCAATGTTTATTGTGTCACAATATTCATAATAGCTAAAACATAGAACTAATCTTGGTGTCCATAAATAGAGGAATGGATAAAAAAATATGTGCCATATGCACACCATGTATTTTTCTCAGTCATAAAAGAGAACAGAGTTATGTGTTTTGCAAAAAAATGGATGTGAGATAATCATGTTAAGCAAATTGTCAGTTTCAGAATGATATATATTGAATATTCCCTTCCATGTATGGCTCCAGGATTTTATATAAATATGCAAAATTATGTTGATTTTGTGTCATGAAATTAGAAATGATATTATCTATAAAATTAGAAGAGAAACTTCCCAGCTGAAACAAGTCAACTATTTAAAGAGAGGGCAAAGGGTAGTAGTTAGAAGGGAGGAACCTGTAAGGAACCCACTTCATTTTCTTGTATGAAAATGCCTTTACATAACCCAGCACCACCCAGAGCAAATATACACCAATACAAATGAGATTGAAAAGAGAACATAGGGAAGAGAAAGAGGAGGGAGGACAGAGGGAGAGAGTTGTTAGAAAGAGGAGGAAGAACAGCAAAAGGAGAGAGAGAGAGAAAGAATATAATTTCTACACATCTTCTTTGAACTCAAAGAAAGGTTTCCTCTTTTTTTAATTAAAATTTATATTCATTGTACATACCAATCAAAGATCCCCTTCTTCCCTCCTCCCATGCCTCCAGCCTCCCCCTCCCAATCCACCCCCCATTCCCTCCTACAAGAAGGTAAGGCCTCCCAGGGGAGGTACATTTAGTAGAGGCAAGTCCAAGCCCCTCCCCCTGCCTCAAGGCTGTGCAACATGTCCCATCATAGGTAGTGGGTTCAAAAAGGCCTGCTCATGCAACAGGGATGGATTCTGATCCTACTACCAGGGGGCCTCTTAAGCAGATCAAGCTATGCAACTGTCTTGTTATGCAGAGGGCCTAGTCCAGTCCCATGAAGGCTTTATAGCTGTTGATTTCACGAGTTCTGACCAGTTTGCTTTGGTCATCTGTAGGTTTCCCCATAATGATCTTGTTGGCCTTGCTCATAGCATCTCTCTTCTCTCTCTTCAGCTGGACTCTTGGAGTTTGGCCTGGTGTTTGGCTGTGGATTTTTGCATCTGCTTCTATCCCTTACTGGAGAAAGGCTCTATGATGACAGTTAGGGTATTCACTAATCTGATCACTGCGTAAGCCAGTTCAGTTCAGGCACCCTCTCCACTATTGTAGTAGTGTAAGCTGAGGTCATCCTTGGGGATTCCTGGAAACTTCCCTAGCATCAAATTTCTATCTATCCCCATGATGTCTCCCTTTATCACAGTACCTCTTTCATTGCTCTCCCACTCCATCCCTGTTCCAGCTCGACCATCCTGTTCCATTATGTTCTCATCCCCCATCCCCTACCTTCCATTACCCGCCCCTCATCCCCAGTTTACTCATGGAGATTTCGTCTATTTCCTGTTCCTAGGGCAATCCATGAATTTCTCTTTGGGTCCTCCTTGTTAGCTAGCTTCTCTGGAACTGTGGGTTGTATCTGGTTATCCTTTGTTATACATCTAGTATCCATTTATGAATGAGTACATATCATATTTGTCCTTCTGAGACTGGGTTACCTCACTCAGAATGATATTGTGTAGTTCCATCCATTTGGCTGCAAATTTCATGATGTCATTGTTTTTCTCTGCTGAGTAGTACTCCATTGTGTATATGTACCACATTTTATTAATCCATCCTTCAGTTGAGGGGCATCTAGGTTGTTTCCACATTCTGGCTATTATGAATAATGCTGCTATGAACATAGTTGAGCATGTGTCCTTGTGGTATGATTGAGCATTCCTTGGTTATATGTCTAAGAGTGGTATGGCTGGGTCTTCAGGTGGATTGATTCCCAATTTTCTGAGAAACCACTATACTGACTTCCAAAGTGGCTGAATAAGTTTGCACTCCCACCAACAGTGGAGGAGTATTTCCCTTGCTCCACATCCTCTTCAACATAGGTTGTCTTCAGTGATTTTGTTCTTAGCCATTCTGGCATATCTGGATGTCAACACAAAAAAGATTGCAAATAGATCCCTATCTATCATGCACAAAACTCAAGTCCAAGTGGATCAAAGACCTCAATATAAAATTAGTTACACTGAACCTGATAGAAGAGGAAGTAGGAAGTAGTCTTGAATGAATTGGCACAGGAGACCATTTCCTAAATATAACACCAGTAGCACAGACATTGAGAGCAACAATTAATAAATGGGACCTCTTGAAACTGGGAAGTTTCTGTAAGGCAAAGGACACAGTAAATAAGACAGAATGCGAAAATATCTTCACCAACCCCACATCTGACATAGTGTTGATCTCCAAAATATATAAAGAACTCAAGCAAGTAGACATCAAAATAATTAACAATCCAATTTTAAAAAATGGGCTACAGAAGTAAACAGAGAATTCTCAAAGGAATAATCTCAAATGGCTGAAAGGCAATTAAGGAATTGCTCAACATCCTTAGTCATTGGGGAAATGCAAATCAAAATGACTCTGAGATACCATCTTACATCTGTTGGAAGTCTTCCTCTTGAGGGAGGGTGCTACTTGAATCCTTAATAGATCATTTTCAGTCTCTAAAAAACTATGACATTTCTCCCTTTAAAAACAAAAAACAAAAAATAAAACAAAAAAAAAACTTCAATCATCTTTTTTTTTTAAAAAAAACTGGAAAAAAATTCAATTTGTCCCATTTGATTTTGTTTCCTCCATAGATGTTATAGTTTCTCTGGATAAATTCTGTACTTTTTTTTCTCTAACCCTGCTATTTTATCTAGTTGCCATTTCCAAAGACTCTTTTACTTTTCAAAGATGTGTTTTGTAGCATCAATAGTTAAGAAAAATTGCTTCACCTAAAAGCTTTTAGACATGCTTTTTTTTGTTAAAAGGAGTTTATAAATTCAGAATTCTTTACCTTTATATACATTATATCCTTGAAATTGTCAAATATGTATTTTTAAAGCTTCTACTTAGAATTTATGTAACACACAAACCTATAACTGTACAGTAATTCTTGATTTTCCCATGTGAACAGTTTGCTAACTCCCTTTGTTTCTTATGTCAAGAGTTGGTCTTGAGTTTGGGTTATGTTGCAGGTGCTTGTCTCATGATGTCATCTCCTACGTATATGTTAGCTGAAATTTTTCTGCATTTGCTCTTCCATCACCTACATCCATTGTTTTCGTTCATTTTATTAATAATGTGCAGAAACATACAAACCAGTGAAGGAGGGGAAGTCTATTTAGGCACTTAATTTCACTTCACCATGGCAGAGAAGTCTGGAGGCAAGATTTTATGTCAGGGCTTCTTCACGTGGTGGCAGAGAGGAAGCAGAGACAGGTATAGTGGGGTTCTGGGCACTGCAAACCCAAAGTCTCATCCCTCCTGACATGCTGCACCCAGTCAGGCTCTGTATTCTTAAAGGCTCTACATAACTTCAAGAAGGACCCATGAGCTGAGGGCCTAGAATTCAAACCGGGAGCCTATTCAAGACATAACAAGTGTGCCTTCTGCATTCATGCAGTTACATCAAGTGTATGCAGTGAAATTATTGTTCTCTGAAAATATTACTGCTTCAAATGTTTATTTATTATCCATTGATCCTCTGAGACAATTGTTACAATATGCAAATCCAAGATTTCCCTTCAAAATAAGCATGGAAATAACAAAACCTTGTCTTAGAACATTGTGCGTACATGTTACAACATATGTAGGCTTCTTTACACAGCTATATCTGCAATCCTAATTAAAAGCAATGTGAAAAAAATGTGCATTTAAGTTGAAAATAGCTTAATGCTTATCCTGAGATCAAGTTTACATTGTTATTTGTATACATTGTTATTTATGATTTACGGTCTCTAAAATAATTTTATTTATTATGAGAAGATATATTCAGTGGCTAAGAGTTCTTTCTGTGCAAGCATGATGACTTGAGATCATCATGGCACTCCCATTCCAAGGGAGTTAGGTGTAGAATTAGGGAGCAGGACATCTGACACCCTCCTTTAGCCTCACATATGCACTTATATCTGTATACATGCCATATACACATACACCATAATCAGAAACATACATACACATAGACTCACACATACAAACAAATACCAAAGGTATTTATAACACATACTGATTGCTATGAAATACACTTTTGATTAATTATTAGTATTATTTACTATAGATTCTCAAAATTTTTAAGTATAAAGACAAACTTTGGTTAACCCTCTTATAAAGTCAATGTTAGAGCAAACATGTAAAACTACATGTTTAAAACTGTTAGAAAATGGAACAATTTTAATTATGGAATGTAATGTATTTTATTTGTGTGGGAAGTCAATACATGAAGACAAACACATACAAATATACATGCATGCACTCTACAAATGTAAATGTGATTATAATTAAAATGAAATAAGATGGCTTATTCTTTTTTATTATTTTATTTTATTTTACAATACTATTCAGATCTACATAACAGCCACAGGTTCCCTTGTTCTCCCCCTCCCTGCCCCCCTCCCCTTCCCCCAGTCCACCCCCCATTTCCACCTCCTCCAGAGCAAGGCCTCCCCCAAGGACTGATATTGACCTGATAGACTCAGTCCAGGCAGGTCCAGTCCCCTCCTCCCAAATTGAGCCAAGTGTCATTGCATAAGTCCCAGGTTTCAAACAGCTAACTCATGAAATGAGCCCAGGACCTGGTACCACTGCCTAGATGCCTCCCAAACAGATCAAGCCAATCAACTGTCTCACCTTTCAGAGGGCCTGATCCAGTTGGGGGCCCCTCAGCCTTTGGTTCATAGTTCATGTGTTTCCATTCATTTGGTTATTTGTCCCTGTGCTTTATCCAACCTTGGTTTCAACAATTCTCGCTCATATAAACCCTCCTCTTTCTTGATAATTAGACTTCCGGCGCTTCACCCAGGGCCTAGCCGTGGATGTCTGTATCCAGATTCCTCAGTCCTTGGATGGGGTTTCTGGCACAACTATTAGGGTGTTTGGCCATCCCATCACCAGAGTAGGTCAGTCCCAGCTGTCTCTTGACCATTGCCAGCAGTCTTTTGTGGGAGTATATTTGTGGATTTCTGTGGGCCTCTTTAGCACTTTGTTTCTTCCTTTTCTCATGTGGTTTTCATTTATCATGGTCTCCTATTCCTTATTCTCCCTCTCTTTTCTTGATACAGCTAGGATCTCCCGCTCTCTTTCCCTCGACCCCCGCCCTTCATTGCTCCCACTCATGTCCAGGCTGTTCATGTAGATCTCAGCAATTTCTCCATCATTGGGTGATCTCCGTGTTTTCTTGGGGTCCTGTTTTGCAGGTAGCCTCACTGGTGATGTGAGTAGCAGTCCAGTCATCCTTGTTCCACATCTAGTATCCTCCTATGAGTGAGTACATACCATATTTTTCTTTCTGAGTCAGGGTTACCTCACTCAGGATGATTTTTTCTAGATCCATCCATTTGCCTGCAAACCTCATGATGTCATTGTTTTTCTCTGCTGAGTAATATTCCATTGTGTATATGTGCCACAATTTATTTATCCATTCTTCAGTTGAAGGGCATCTAGGTTGTTTCCAGGTTTTGGCTATTACAAACAATGCTGGTATAAACATAGCTGAGCAAGTGCTCTTGTGGTATGATTGAGCATTTCTTGGGTATATGCCCAAGAGTGGTATAGCTGGATCTTAGGGGAGATTGATTCCCAATTTTCTAAGAAAGCACCATATTGATTTCCAAAGTGGTTGTACAAGCTTGCATTCCTACCAGCAGTGGAGGAGAATTCTCCTAGTTCCACATCCTCTCCAGCATAAAGTGTCTTCAGTGTTTTTGATCTTAGCCATTCTGACAGGCATAAGGTGGTATCTCAGAGTTGTTTTAATTTGCATTTCCCTGATGATTAGGGGTGTTGAGCAATTCCTTAAATGTCTTTCAGACATTTGAGTTTCCTCTGTTGAGAATTCTCTGTTTAGTTCTATAGCCCATTTCTTAATTGGACTGTTGATCGTTTTGATGTCTAATTTCTTGAGTTCCTTATATATTCTGGATATCAGTCCTCTGTCACATGTGGGGTTGGTGAAGATCTTTTCCCATTCTGTAGGCTGCCGATTTGCCTTGTTGACCATATCCTTTGCTCTACAAAAGTTTCTCAGTTTCAAGAGGTCCCATTGATTGATTGTTTCTCTCAGTGTCTGTGCTACTGGTGTAATATTTAGGAAGTGATCTCCTATGCCAATGTGTTCAAGATTACTTCCTACTTTCTCTTCTAGCAGGTTCAGAGTAGCTGGATTTATGTTGAGGTCCTTGATCCACTTGGACTTAAGTTTTGTGCACAGTGACAGATATGGATCTATTTGAAGCCTTCTACATATTGATATCCAGTTATGCCAGCACCATTTGTTGAAGATGCTTTCTTTTTTCCATTGTACACTTTTGGCTTCTTTGTCAAAAATTATATGTTCATAGGTGTGTGGGTTAATGTCAGGGTCTTCAATTTGATTCCATTGGTCCACATGTCCGTTTTTATGCCAATACCAAGCTGTTTTTATTACTGTAGCTCTATAGTAGAGCTTGAAGTCAGGGATTGTGATGCCGCCAGAGGTTGTTTTATTGTACAGGATTCTTTTGGCTATCCTGGGTTTTTTGTTTTTCCATATGAAGTTGAGTATTATTCTTTCCAGGTCTGTGAAGAATTGTTTTGGTATTTTGATGGGGATTGCATTGAATCTGTAGATTGCTTTTGGTAAAATTGCCATTTTTACTATGTTGGTCCTACCTATCCATGAGCATGGGAGATCTTTCCATTTTCTGACATCTTCTTCAATTTCTTTTTTCAGGGACTTAAAGTTCTTGTCATATAGGTCCTTCACTTGCTTGGTTAGTGTTACCCCAAGGTATTTTATGCCATTTGTGGCTATTGTAAAGGGTGATCTATCTCTAATTGCCTTCTCAGCTTCTTTGTCCATTGTATATAGGAGGGCTACTGATTTTTTTTTTTGAGTTGATCTTGTATCCTGCTATGTTGCTGAAGGTGTTTATAAGCTTTATCAGTTCCTGGGTGGAATCTTTGGGGTCACTCAAGTATACTATCATGTCATCTGCAAATAGGGAAAGCCTGACTTCTTCTTTTCCAATTTGTATCCCCTTATTCTCCTTATGTTGTTTTATTGCTCTGGCTAGAACTTCAAGTACTATATTGAATAAGTATGGGGAGAGTGGACAGCCTTGCCTCGTTCCTGATTTTAGTGGAATTGCTTTGAGTTTCTCTCCATTTAATTTGATGTTGGCTGTTGGCTTGCTGTAAATTGCCTTTATTATGTTTTGGTATGTTCCCTGTATTCCTGATCACTCCAAGACTTTTATCATGAAGGGGTGTTGGATTTTGTCAAATGCCTTTTCTGCATCTAGTGAGATGATCATGTGGTTTTTTTTCTTTGAGTTTGTTTATATGGTGTATTACATTGACGGACTTTCGTATGTTGAACCACCCTTGCATCCCTGGGATGAAGCCTACTTGATCATGGTGGATAATTGTTCTGATAAGATGGCTTATTCTAAGGCTAAATCTGTTACATTACTTACCAACTTTCTTCCATAAAAGAGAGAACTAAGACAGGGAGCTTACATGCCATATTTAAAAAGCTTCTGGTATATGTGTTAGTATTGTCTTGCTATGAAACAATGCCACAGACCTGGCAAATTATAAACAGCAGAAGCTTAATGAGGTTGATTGTTACTGAGGCCAGGAAGGTAACAAGAAGTATGACAGCACCTTTTCTTTTTGCTATATCATAAGTGGTTAATGGAAAGCTGAGTTCAAGCCAAAGATGAGTGTAGGGCAATAGAGATATCTCACTCCTGCAATAAGGGTATTAGTGTATTAATTAGAAACAACCTTGGGACAGAACTATTAGAATTGAAATTACATATATTTCTTCTTCCTCTTCCTCTCCATCTTTCCCCTTTTTCTCACCTGCCTCCTGCTTCTCCTTCTTCTTCTTTCCTTCCCTTTTGTCGTTTTTTCTCTTTGGGACAGTTTTCACTTTAACCCAGGCTAGCCTTGGACTTATTAAATAGTACAGCCCTGGACTCTCAATCCTTCTGCCCCTGTGCTTCACTCCATAGACTAGGATTAAAGGTATGAATTGCTGTGCAAATTTTGGTGATTAAATTGTCACCTATGCAATAGAGGTAACATGCAAGCCACAATATTAAAGAAAAAGAATTAAAAACATGGGCATTTGCTTTAGTAGCTCAGAAAAGTTAGAAAGATTCAAGTTCACTATTTCTATTATTTCATCATTTTAAGTAACAAAAATTATCTCCAAACAGAAAAAAAATTACATGATGCTTGTAGAGAACAGAATGATTTATAATTTGTTCATGTGTCTAGATCTTAATGACTGACATGCCTCAGTGATCGGAGAGCTACTGTGGCCATGGTGGAATCTGAGGAAGTTATGAAGCAAAAGAAAAGAGAGAGGGAGAGAATTGTGAGCCTGAAAATGAGCCATTAACCTTCTCCTTTCAAAGAAGAAACAACAAAGTAGAAAAATCAACTGTGTGCATGAGAAAACTCCATCTAAGCTTGATCTAGAGGCACATTTATAGAAAACAGCATTCCACGAGGCATCATTATAAATTCATTATGAAAAATTATGTCAACTATTTTAAAATAATTTGTTGGCATTAAATGATATTGCCATGTGAATTGGAGAAAGTTGCCTTATTAGTCAGATGTTTTGAATTTATGAAATATTCAATGAAGCTAGTGTGTTTGCAAGTGTGTGATATGTATTATATAAAATAATGACCTGATTAAGATTTGTTTAATATAGTTGCTTTTATTTACAAATAGCTGCGCAAAATGTATTTTTTATAGATAGTCTTATTTGATATTTTAATAACTGTTCTTAAAAGGAGGTCCTATTTTTAATGAATTATTTGTTTTTCATTTGAAGAGATTTCTTGTTTATCGCTTCTAAAAGGAACAGACAAAGGAACACAAAAACAGCCTTTCTAGAGAAATGTATGTCAGTTCTGTGTCTCTTTATCCCAATGACATGGAATGGAAGAGGTGGTGGCGATAATCCCCACTGAGGGAGCCTAGGGGGTGCAGCAAGAGGTCATAAAATCAGGTAGTACTACATTATCTTACAGGGAGCAGACTCGGGGGGCGGGGGGGGGACTTTGGACCAATAGGAAGAGGCGGCTTTCTAGTAATGAGGTAGAAATCACATTGGATACTGCAGAATCTGTCACCTGGTGGCCCTGTTAATGGAAGGGGATATGAGGTGACAGTAACCACAGCAAGTGTTCCTCATCCAAACACTCTGGGAGCAGGCACCAAACCAAGCCCCTGAAACAACGTTTTCATGCAGACAAGTTTCTTCCCCTTTCTAAAAAGAAACTTAAACTATTTTGTTTTCCCTAAGGTAGAAAGGAATGAAAACATTTTCCCCTCTTGGAGTTCTCAACTCTGAAGTCCAATTTTCTTCCTGTAGTCTCCTTTAGTAAATTTAGAAAATAAGAGCTCAGACTAATCTTCCTGTCAACCACTTTTCTTCTGATTGTTAATACTCTGGCTTTAGGACTCTATCAACAAGATTAGAGATAAGACAGTTTACCTTCCTTTCCTGTTCTCTGAAGCAAATATTACAGTCACACAAGCCTACTGCTATTTTTATATCTTAAAAATCGTTAGATTGGTGGTAAATGCTTTGAAGCATGTTAAGTTAATCAAACCTTGATTTTAGCCTTGTCATGGCCCCATTCAATTTTGTGTTCTACAGGGCAAAGAATTTCTAGTGAAGTAATTGATCATAGCAACAGTAGAAAACGCTGGATCTCTGCTCCCTACTATTATTTTGGAAAACAAAGATTTAGAAAATTTGAAAATATGACAGGTCTTCTTGTCTCTTAATTTCACATAATTGCCCCTTGACCTTGCCATGAAAGTTCCTACCATAGAATAGGCATGGGATTTGGAGTTTGATTCTGGAAAGCAGAAGCATTCTATTAAACTCAGAAGATCCCTCTCAGCAAGTCTAGAACTCACTGTCACTGTCTTTAAACTGGTGACATATTTATATGCATTAAAGAGATTGCTTTCAGGATAAAACTTCATATTTACTAATGTGGGTTAGGAGAGGAGAAAGAAAATCCACAAAAACAATATACTTAAAAATGCCACCATGGTGTCTAACACACTGCTTGTTGATTTGAAAATAAAATATTTAAAAATCACCATAAGTGAATCTTCTCCTGAGTGTTCAGAGAAACTATGCCTAATGTACTTTTCATGAAGGCCAGAAAAATGGCTTAATATGTCACTTTCTTGCTGTTACAATGTTTATTCCTGAATCCACAAAGATATGCCATGGGCTTCACTGCCTATGTTTAATAGTATTTATATCTGGCTTGTGTCCTCCCATTGAGGTTGATCTGTAGGAGAGCCTCTTTTAGGACAGCTTGTGTCACACACACTCTCTTAGACAAAGAGTGCATGCTGTATCCAAGGGACTTCCTCAGAGTGCTTCTGAATTACATAAAACAGATTTCTAACTTGTCTCTGCATCTACCCAAATGTCCACTTCCTTCAGACTCTATTTAAAAAGGTTAAGTTTGAATTTCCCAAACTTTCCATTCTTAGTTCTTAATGTGATCTCAATGACCAGAATCAAGGAGTTCACTAATTATTTTGTTCTGTTTTGTTTTTCATACTACTAAAAAACTAAACCAAGTCTTAGCATCTTGTTGCAAATTTTAATATTGAGCAAAGATAGTTCTAGTTCCTGTAGATATACTCTGGATATTATTAGGAAGAAAGGTTCACATAGTATAAAATTGTAGTGTTTAATTTCAGGCACATTTTCCTTTGTTCATTTTTTAACTTTAAAAAAATATTTACACTCTTTGCACAGGCATTGTTTCTTTCATTTAAATAAGAACAGTATTTTTATATCCCCTATAATAAATATTTTTGTAATAATTTTAGGTATCAAGCCAGGTAGTGGTGGCACACGCCTTTAATCCAGCACTGGAGAGGCAGATGCAGGCTGTGAGTTTAATCCAGAACTCTGTGAGTTCGAGGCTAGCCTGGGCTACAGAGTGAGTTCCAAGAAAGGCACAAAGCTACACAGGGAAATCTTGTCTTGAAAAACCAACAACAAAAACAACAACAACAACAAAAAGAATTATGGTGATATTATATTTGTATTAAAATGTTATTTGCATGTTGATAAATAAAGTTGCCCAGGGGTCAGAGCTATTAGCAAGCCATAGGAAAGCAGGGCAGTGGTGGCATACGTTTGTAATCCCAGCACTTGGTAGGCAGAGCTAGGTAAGTCACTGTGTGTTCAGGGAAACAGCCAGTGTTGGATACACATGCCTTTAATCTCAATACCAACCATAGAAAACCTGGAGGTCTATACAGACAGACCGTGATGAGGCGGTCATGTGGTTGGGTTTACAACCAATGAGAAGGAAGAACAGAAACTCTATATAAAGACATTAACACAGGAAGTAGCTCTGGTTTGGAGAGGTAGGACCACCACAGGAGGAAGGGTAAGGTTTTAACTCTTAGCTCTGACCTCTTGGCTTTCTTCTTTGCATTGGTTCTGTGTTTCTTATTTAATAAGACGGTTGGTTACATCTACAAAGAATTTTAGGTATCATTGCTATCTTTATTAGTTAAAAGAAGATGCTGAGCATGTTATAAAAATGATAAGGAAAGTAAAAAAAAATTGACTTCACCAATGAAAGCAGAAAATAATTTCTTCTCTTGCAAAAATCAACATTCATCTTCAAGTTGATGTTCTTTGTCACTATTAGAGGCTAGGCCAATTCCTTTTTATATGTAGAAATATTATACACAAAATTGTTATGATCAAAAAATAAAAACTTTGCTTAATTTTTACAGCATTTTTCTAAAAGCATATGCTTGTTTATCTACATCACAGAACTATCAGAGCAGGTTGTTACTGGAAACAGATCTACTAATTAGAGGCAGTGATGACCTTCATCTTAGCTATTCAGATACCAGTTAGTTTGTGTCTGCATAGGAGAGGGTTGTGAGACTGAACAACTGTTCCAGCAGCTAGAATTCAACTCAGTTCTAAATGATCAATTTTAAAGTTAGTTAAGTTGTAATGAAGATACAACATTATTTCTGTTAAAAAAAAAAAAACAAAAACAAAAAAACTGTCCATGATAAGAAACCTTAGTTGTCAAGGAAAATTTACCACTTGAACCTGCTCTTAACTAATAATAGATATGCCAGTCAGCCATTGGCAAATATGTTTACAACATTGTGTAAAACACTGGGAAGTTTGCAAGGCAGCTTCGTAGCAGACATATGTGAGGGTACACGGGGTGCATTTGTTAAATCATAACAAGTGGAGAAATTTTCATAAATGAACATAAACAAAAAATAGGCAAAACATAAAATCTGAATTCCTTTGGGCTAAATATTTCAATGAAGGTTCTAACTTCTGACTCAGGAATTATGGGATCATTTCATTTTTCTAGTCAAGGTAAACTCTAGGAATTGGAGGCTTACTGCACATGAAATGTATTTGGATGTGCAGGTAGTGTGGACATACAAGGTTCTTTGAACCCATACTCAACTTGTTAGAATAAATCTAAACATGCTGACAATGGTGGAATTTTGAATTCTCTGGAGTTTCTCCTTTCATTGAAAGCATATAATTGAGTGTCTGATACACAATAAAGGCATGGGAATCACTTATCAGATTCTTCATTTTCCTACCTGATGTTCTCAAGCATATATACCAATCATGATTTCTCAGTATTTCCTCTCTACAGTCACTAATTTCTCTACCTAGATACTGGAATATTTCAGTGTAGAATTTCAGAACATGAGTCAGAGATTTCATTTTCTATTCTTTTTAGCCATTCTATCCCTTGCTACAAGGATGTCTCTAAGCATAAGTCCAGAGTCCCAAGCCAGAAATTGATATTCAAAGCTTCCTTTAGAGGAAATAACACATCCCTAATTGGGAGAGGGGACTTTTAAGCCTAGAGGCATTTGAATGTCAGAAAAATTACTGGATAATAAAAGCAGTTTGTGGAAGTTCTTCTTGCGATATGGATATATACGAGAAAGTTGAACTATTGTGAATTTACCACATTTAGATTAAAAATATTGCTCAGCTTTCTAATTCTAAGTTATTTCCCAGATTAGATCCCATTACCTCCTCTGAAAACAATCATTGACTCTAATCAAGAAGGTCAGAAAGCATCTTTCAAGGCAGCAATCAACACCAGCTGAAGAAGTATAAAAAGAAACCTGATTTGTGAATTTTTCTCATTGAGATTTGCTCCTGGGAACATTAGCTTCACATCATGGACACTCAAGTCTTAGAGTGAATGTATTTGACCTAGTGAGGACAGCAAAGGGCACATTTGATGCTCAAGATTGCTGAAATGCCACTTGAAAAATTGACAATTTAAAGATCTCAAATAAACTGTGCCCTTTTAAAAAGAAACAAAAGACATGTTTTTAAACAGCAGTCACTTCAGTATTTTGAAACATAGTTCTGTCACTAATGGGCTGTTTTATAATTATTGTGACACTAGGCTTTGGCTGTATCTTTATATACTGCTACTGGCCATTGCACATATCAGACCGTTCCAGGGAATTGGGCATTTGAAAAAGTGTATGGCATGAGGTGTGTTTTCAAGATTACATTTCCAATAAAATAAGGATCAAATATTCTCATCTTTGCAATCATTAGAGGATTAAAGAAGACCAAATGTTAGCAGTATAGACAATTTTATACAGTATCTGTAAAGGTAGTAAACTTTAAAGGCTTGGTAGATACTTTTATGTTTTCTCCCAGACAGTGGGTGATATTTGGAGGATATATGTAAGAATTTGTATTTTTAAATAAAAAGAGGAATTGAGATCTACCTCAGTAGGTAGAGTGGTTATCTTGAATGCATGGACCTTGATAGTATCTCCAACATTGTATAAATGCTGTGGTGGTATACACTCACGTGTTAGTTTAAAAGAAAATGTCCCCCAAAAGGAGTGGCACTGTTAGGAAGAATGGCTGTGTTGGAGTAAGTGTGGTCTTGTTGGAAGAAGTGTGCCACTGTGGAGGTCGGCTTTGAGGTCTCATATATGTTCAAGCCACACCTCATGAGACAGTTCACTTACTGTTACCTGTACAAGACACGGAACTCTCAGCTGCTTCTCTAGTACCATGCTGACCTGCACGTCACCATTTACCACCATGATGATAATGAACTGAACCTCTAAACTATAAGCGAACCACCCAACTAAACATTTCCATTTATAAGAGTTGCCATGGTCATGGTGTTTCTTCACAGCAATAGAATCCATAAATAAGACAACTCATAATCCCAGAATTCTGGTAAAAGGCAAGAGGATCAGAGTTCAAGGTTGTTCTTAGCCACATATTGAGTTCAAAGCCATTGTAAACTACAAGTGACCTTATGTCAATAAATAAATAAACAATAAATGATATCTAAAATAAAATCATATTTAGTATTTTTTAAAAAATTAACAAAACAATAATTATCTAAATTAATCCATAGGAATTTGGGTTAGAAATGAGCACCTAGGAAATACCACATTGTAGTTGTACTGAATAAATACTCTTAGATAGTTACAAATTTGTCTAGTTCTAAAATCAACAGAGTAGGGAGTTATATGAATTGACTATGATTACACTAATAAGGAAAATAGTTCAAGCTTTCCAGTGGCTACCAGACACATATCTCCTGAGGAAGAATTCCGGCACACAGAAAACTCTCTCTTCTAACTTAGCTGTTTGTTATATTAAAGTCATCAGAAACCTGCTGTGCTGTGGCAGAACCGAGGTGTCCACAAATCAATGCCTCAGGTTTCCCCTGTGCTGAGGAAAGGACTTTGTGAATTCAGTTTTGAGATGCCTCAAATTCATTCTTCAATAAATAAAACAGAGTATTAGGAAGTTACTGTAAATCATTTATTTAAGATATATCTAATGGGACAGAAAACGTTTAGTATATAATGGCAAATGAAAATAAGATTGCAAAATGACATATGAATTAGACATTTTTTTAAATTATTTTTAAATTAAAGAAGAAAAGATAAGAGACTGGCTAGGTGGGACTGTAGGTGAAGATGCCTGCCATCATGTCTGATGACCTGATAACCCTAGAATCCAAGGGTGAACATATAGGAACAACTGATTCACTCAAGTTATACTAGGACCCTTACATGGTGAACCTACACACACACACACACACACACACACACACACACACACACACACAGAGTTTATATAAAAAAATTATTCCATGAAATTAGTGATACTTTTTACTAAAGTTGTAGTATTTCTTTCACAGAAAATGTCTTGATTTTTCAATATTTACTTTGCATAACATATGAATTAAAATATACTTTAATTTTGGGGGGTTTAAATTTTCTATTTTAGGCAGTAAAATGTTACCACTTTCAGTAACAGTTCCATTATCATTTTGTTATTAAATTTTATTTCATATCACTAGTCAATTAATAGTAACAGATATCAGTCATTCCTTTGAGGAGGTACAATGGAGAATTTGTGAAAAGAAGTTGGAATCAAAGAGGCTACTTGTTTATATATACATATTTTTCAAATATAAAGACAAATATTAGTATTCAACTAATTATTTTAATTTTTTCCTTTTGTTAATTTTTTTTTCTCATGTAATATACCATGATTATGGTTTTCCCTTCCTCAACTCCTCCCAATTCCTTCCCACCTCCTATCCTTATTGGATTCATTCCCTTTCTGTCTCTTAGAAAGCTAACACACTTCTAAGGGATAATGATAAACAAAGTAGAACAAAAATTATCACATTGGAATAGGATACAACAAACAAACAAAAGGAAAATAGCCAAGAAAAATTAGAAGAAACAGTTATAGACACAGAGACCTAATATAATAATAGTACAGATATTCAATTTATTTCTATCTAACTTCTTTTGCGAATGGGTGACCACAAATATGAGCGTGTTTCAGAATGTATCCTTATTATATAAATTAAAATGCATTCTTCTTTTTAAAGATTTGATTTCAATTGTGTGTGTGTGTGTGTGTGTGTGTGTGTGTGTGTGTGTGTCGTGCATGTGGAAGCCAGAGGAAAATAACAGGTGGCTTTCTTCAGGAGTCATCCACTTTGTATTTGATACCAGGTATTCTATTTGCCTAAAACTCACCTGCTGGTCTACACTGACTGACATAAAGCCTAATGTCCCATCTGTGTTTCTGCTTTCAGTTAAGATTACAAATGTTTCCACCACTCCTGGCTTAAAAACAAACAAACAAAAAACAAACAAAACAAAACAAACAAACAAAAAACATAGTTTCTTGGGAAGCAAACCAGAGCCTCCTGTTTTGAAGGCAAATACTTTAATAACTGAATTATCTCATAAGTGCATGAACTTTATTTACCTTCAGCTAAATTAGAACACTGTTTTATTGTGAAATATCATCATAAGTTGAATGTTTTACAATATTCTTCCCAACACATTCCCTGCAATTCATTCCATTTTTACTTGTATCACTGACAATTGTACCCCCACCTTTCACTCAGAGTCTTCCCACACTTCTCACTCTCTGATATGTTTCCTAAGTTTGACACTTCAAAAAAAAAAACACCGTCCACGTTTTGTTAATCCAAGTTCAGATCATGTAGACCATGAAATACTTGAATTATTTTTTTTAAATAATTTTCATAGAGTCATATGTGATTATGTTCACCCATTATCTTCTGCTAAACCCTTCAGTTCCCTCTAAACCCCTTCTTCACAATAAGTTCCCAGTGTCTACTTCACTGAAGAAAATGACCTTCCCCTTTGTAGTGTGCAGAGGAAGCTCCGAGTGAGTGACGTCCTGAGTGAATATGTATGTTCATGTGGGCATGACAAGTTTAGGATTTCAAGGCCATTTGGCTCATGTGAAATTGGAAAAGCTGTTGCCCATGTTGGTCAGGGTCAAGAAAATGGCAAGCTTTCATCTAGAGTCTGAACATGAGTGTTTATGAAGGACTCATCAGAGTTTCAAAAGACTAGAGACTGATTTCTTCTGAATGTTGAGAAACTAAGACTGCTTCCCTACAGAGTCCTCTTCCTGAGACTAGACCTGTGTTGGACCTAATAAACAAGTTCCGACAGCAGCTATAGAAAACTCCCTCTAATCCTAGCTTCACTCTACATGAGTCTCTGTGCCTGTCTTTTCTTCATTCCCCATCTGCCTCTGGCCATGGTTCATGAAGCTGATAGATGTCCTTAAGGAGGAAATTAATAAATCCCTTAAATCTGGAAAAACACAACCAAATTAATGGGAGGAAATGAATAAATCCTTCAAAGAAACCCAAGGAGGTGGGGAAACAAACAGGTGAAAGAAATGAATAAAATTGTTCAAGAACTGAAAATGGAAATGGAAGCAGTAAACAAAACACAAACTGAGGAAATCCTGGAGATGGGAAACCTAAGTAAGCATACAGGAACTACAGACACAAAAAACACCAACAGGATACAGGAGAAGAAAGAAAGACACTAAGGTGTAAACGATACAATAGTAGAAATTGATGAATTGGTCAAAGAAAATATTAGTTCTAATAAGTTCTTGACAAAAACAAAACAAAACAAAACAAAACCACGCAGAATGTCTGGGACCCTATGACACAATCAATCCTAAGAATAACAGAATAGAAGGAGAAGACCTACAACTGAAAGGCCCAGGAAATATTTTCAACAAAATCATAGAAGAAAAAATTTCCTAATCTAACGAAGGACATGCTTATAAAAGTACAGAACACCAGATAGGTTGAACCAGAAAAGAAAATCACTGACCATATAATAATCAAGATGTGAAACATACAGAACAAGAAAGACTATTAAAAGTTGCCAAGGAAAATGGTCAAGTAACATTTAAAGGCAGAACTTTTAGAATTACACCTGACTTCTCAATTGAGACTCCAAAGTCATAAGGGCTGGACAGATGTTTTGAAGTCTCTTAGAAACCACAGTTGCCAGCCTAGACTACTTTTAATCACCACAGATGGAAAAAATCATAATATTCAATGACAAAGTCAAATTTAAAATCTATCCACAAATAGAGTCCTACAGAAGAAACTACAAAGAAATCCAACCCAAGAAGGTTAACTAGACACATGAAAGAACAGGAAATAAATAATCTCACACAGGCAAAACCAAAATAAGGGACTTACATGCATACACACACACACACACACACACACACACAGCTACCACACCACCAACACTACTAACAAAATAACAGGAATTAGCAATCATTGGTCATTAATATCTCTCAGTATCAATGTACTCAATTCCCCCAATAAAAGGACACATGCTAACAGAATGGATATTAAAAGAGGATTCATCCCTCTGTTGTATACAAGAGACACACCTCAACATCAAAGATAGACATTACATCAGAGTGAAGGATTAGAAAAAATTTTCAAGAAAAATAGACCCAAGAAGCAAGCTTGTGTAATCATTCTGATATCTAACAAAACAGACTTCCAACAAAAATTAATCAAAAGAGATGGAAATGGACATTTCACATTCATCAAAGGAAAAATCCACCAAGATGACATCACAGTTCTGAACATCCATGCCCAAACATAAGAGAACCCATATTAGTAAAGAAACATTACTAAAGCTTAAATTACACATTGAACCCCATATATTAATATTGAGAGACTTCAATACACCACTCAAACCAATGGACAGGTCATCCAGACAAAAACCAAACATAAAAATAACAGAGATAACAGATATTATGACTCAAATGGACCTAACAGATATCTACAGAACTTTTCACCCAAACACAAAAGAATATACATTCTTCTCAGTATCTCACATTACAGTCTCCAAAATTGAACACATACTTTCTCACAAAGCAAAACAATACAAAAACAATTGAAATATCCACTATATCCTTTTGGACCACCACGGATTAATGATGGATTTCAACAATGACAGAAATAACAGAAAGCCTACAAACTTATGGATACTGAAAAACCCTCTACTGAATAACTATTGGGTCAAGGCAGAAATAAAGAAATGAAAGACTTCCTGGAATTCAATGAAAATGAATACAAAACATACACAAAAACAATAAAAGTACTAAGAGGAAAGTTCATAGCACTAAGTTCCTTCATAAAGAATTTGGAGAGATCTTTCTTATACTAGTGTCTTAACAGCACACCTGAGAGAAAGCTTTAGAACAAAAAGAAACAAACACATACAAGAGGAGTAGACAGGAGGAAATAATCAAAATTCCAACACAATTCTTTATAGAACTTGTAAGGACAATATTCTGCTGTTGGATACTGCTCTTGTACATTGCCAAGAATTGTCACTCAAATTGGTTTAATAAAATGCTGATTGGCCATTAGCCAGGCAAGAAATATAGGTGAAGTGAGCAGATTAGGAGAATTCTGGGAAAATGAAGGGCAGAGTCAGTTTTCAGCCAGAAGAACAGGTAGCAAGATTAGAATGCCATATTTAGAAAAAGTACCAAGCCATGTAGCTAAACATAGATAAGAATTATGGGTTAATTTAAGTGTAAGAGCTAGTTAGTAATAAAGCTGAACTAATGGCCAAACATTTATAAATAATATTAAGCCTCTGAGTAAATTATTTGGGAAACAGCTCCTGGGTATTTGGGTACAGTCAGGCAGGAGAAAAACATTCTGCCTACAATATTCAACTTCATATAAAAAAAAGACTGCTAAAACTCTGCTGTAAAATAAAAAGAACCCTGGGAGGTATCACCATCCCTGATTTCAAGCTCTACTACAGAGTTATAGTAATAAAAACTGAATGGTATTGGCATAAAAGCAAACAGATCGATCAATGGAATTGGATTGAAGACACAGATAAAAATCCATCCACCTCTGGGTTTTTATTTTTTTATTTTTGATAAAGAAGCCAGAAATATACAATGGGAAAAAAGCATCTTCAACAAATGGTGCTAGTCTAACTGGATGTCAGCATGTAGAATACAAATAGGTCCATATGTATCATCCTGCACAAAACTCAAATCCAAGTTAATCAAAGACCTCAATGTAAAACAGGATACATTGAACCTCAAAGAAGAGAAAATGAGGAATTGCTTTGAACACATTGCCACAGGAGACAACTTCCTGACCAAAGCAACAATAGTGCAGGCACTAAGATCAGCAATTAATCAATGGGACTTAATGAAACTGAAAAACTTTTGTAAGGCAAAGGACATCATCAACAGGACAAAAAGGCAGCCTAGAGGATGGGAAAAGATTTTCATCAACTCCATAACTGACAGAGGGCTAATTTCCAAAATAAATAAAGAACTTGAGAAATGAGACATCATCATACCAAACAATCCAATTAAAAAATGGGATACGGATCTAAATGGATAATATGCAACAGAAGAATCTCAAATGACCAGGAAGCACTTCAAGACATCCTTAGCCATCAAGGAAATGCGAATTAATATGACTCTGAGATTCTATCTTACACCTATCAGAATGTCTAAGATCAAAGGGACAAGTGATGGCTTATGTTGGAGAGGATGTGGAGCAAGGGGAACACTCCTCCATTGCTGGTGGTAGTGCAAACTTGTACAGCAATTTTGGAAATCAATATGATGGTTTCTTAGAAAATTGGGAATTGATCTACCACAAGACCCAGCTATACTACTCTTGAGCATATACCCAAGGCATACTCCATCCTACCTAAAGGGCACTTGCTCAGCTATGTTCATAGCAGCTTTATTCATAATAGCCAGAAACCGGAAAAAATTAGATGTCGCTCAACCAAAGAAAGAATAAAGAAAATATAGTACATTTACACAATGGAATATTACTCAGCTGTTAAAAATCTTGAAATTTTCAGGCAAATGGATGCAACTAGAAAAAACATCTTGACTGAGGTAACTCAGACTCTGACAGACTAACATGGAATTTACTCAGTTATAGGTGGGTATTAGCTGTAAAGGATAATTATGCTACATAATCCATAGACCCAGAGGTGCTAGGTAACAAAGAGGGCACAAGGCAGGATTCATGAACCCCTCTGGGCAGGGGAAATAGGACAGATTGTGTGGGTAGACTGGGGGAGTGGGTGAGGATGGGAACAGGTGGAATCAGGTAGGCAGGGTAAGGTGGAGGGCGAGGGTACTCGGTGTGACAACTGGAATTGTATGGCATTTTAGGGGTGAGGTAGAAACCTAGTGCAATGGAAGTTCTCAGGAATCTA
The DNA here is from genome assembly GCF_049852395.1 of Peromyscus maniculatus bairdii. NCBI lineage: Eukaryota > Metazoa > Chordata > Mammalia > Rodentia > Cricetidae > Peromyscus > Peromyscus maniculatus. The sequence continues at coordinate 94,561,385 of NC_134857.1, read as the reverse complement.
CAAATGTTGCCTTAAGTAAGACTCCTAGTAAGTAGGGGGTGGGAATAAGATCCTGAAACATCCATCTCCTGTAACCAGGCAAGACTTCCAGTGGAGAGATTGCAACACCAAACCAGTCACAAAACCTTTCATGTACAATTTGTCCTGCCTGCAAGATAAGCTGTGGTAAAGGTGCCACAGAAATTCCTGGAGTGGCCAACTAATGACTGGTCCAGCTGGAGACCCACGCTGTGAAAGGGATTCCACCCCTGACACTGCTTGGAGGGCCAGGAACCAGAGCTGGATAGCCCGGAGACCTAGGCTAGATCCAAACATGATTAGAAAAAAAGTCAATGAAATGATTCCTAATGATATTATGATATACTCATAGATTTGTGCCTATTTCAATTGTGATCAGAGAGGCTTCATCCAGCAACTGGTGGAAACAGATCCAGAGACCGACAGCCAAACATTAGGTGGACTTCAGGGAATCCTGTGAAATAGGGGGAGAAAGAATTTTAGGAGCCAGAGAAGTCAAGGACAACACAAGAAAAACCACAAAATCAACAAACATTGGATCACAGATGCTAAACTATAAATCAGAGAGCCTGCATGGGTCTGACTTAGGGACTCTGCATATAAATTATGATTTTGTAGCTTGGTGTTCTTGTGGGATTTGTAAGAGTTGGAGCAGGGGCTGTCTCTGACTCTTTTGGATACCTTTAGGACCATTTTACTCTTATTGGGTTGCCTTGTCCAGCCTTAATACCAGGAGAGGTGCCTAGTCTTATTGCAATTTGAAATACTATATTTGGTTGATATTCTCGGGAGGCCTGCACTTTTTTGAAGGGAAATGGAGTAGATGTGGATCTGAGGGGAGAATGGAGGTGTGGGGAAAGAGAAGTAGGAGGGGATTCTATGTTCAGGATGTAATATATGAGAGAAAAATAAATTTTAAAAAGACGTGTGATTAAGGCACTCTCACTGAAACAATTATGACTTCAGAGGCTTGTATTATTTCCCAGACATAAACACAACAGTGATGAACTGAAACACCTCTTTCTCTTGTGTATGTATCTTTTTACTTGTCTCATGTCTCCAGAACACAGGCAGAATAAAAATACTTATCTTGTCCTTGAAACCTACCCATGCCCTTACAAAGCAGGGAAACTCTGGGTTTTGAAGCAAAATGTAAGAAAAAGAGTTTGTTGTTGTTTGATCTAAGTATAGAGAAAAATTTAATTCCCAGGTTGTAAGAAATAAACAAATTGTTAGGTGGATTAAAGACGCTTAAATATAATATCTTCTGGTTTCACAATAGATATTACAGTGAAAATATTTAAATCATATCACTAAGTTAACTGGATCCATTAAGTAAATAACATGAAAAATAGGTTAAGTTAAGGAATGGAGTTTTTTTTTTCAACACTTAAGAGCACTACTGTTCTTCCAGTGGCCTGGGATTCAGTTCCCAGTACTCACATGACTGCTCACAGCCTTTGTAACTTCAGTTCCACGGAATCTGATGTCCTCTTCAGACCTCCTTGGGTACCAGGAATGCAAGTGCACAGACACAGGCAGAAAAAAAATACCCACTCACATAAATATAATTAAAAAATTACTATTATACCTTGTTCTCCCTCTCTTTTCTTGATCCAGCTAGGATCTCCCACTCTCTTTCCCTCGACCCTCGCCCTTCATTGCTCCCACTCATGTCCAGGCTGTTCATGTAGATCTCATCCAATTCTCCATGTCTTTCTTGGGGTCCCGTTTTCCAGGTAGCCTCACTGGTTATGTGAGTAGCAGTCCAGTCATCCTTGTTCCACATCTAGCATCTTCCTATGAGTGAGTACATACCATATTTGTCTTTCTGAGTCTGGGTTACTTCACTCAGGATGATTTTTTCTAGATCCATCCATTTGCCTGCAAACCTCATAATGTCATTGTTTTTCTCTGCTGATAGGAGACCATGGTAAATGAAGACCACATGAGAAAAGGAAGAAACAAAGAGCTAAAGAGGCCCACAGAAATCCACAAAGATACCCCCACAAAAGACTGCTGGTAATGGTCGAGAGACAGCCGGGACTGACCTACTCTGGTGATGGGATGGCCAAACACCCTAGTAGTTGTGCCAGAAACCCCATCCAAGGACTGAGGAATCTGGATGCAGACATCCACGGCTAGGCCCTGGGTGGAGCGCTGGGAGTCTAATTAGTGAGAAAGAGGAGGGTTTATATGAGCAAGAATTGTTGAAACCAAGGTTGGATCAAGCACAGGGACAAATAACCAAATGAATGGAAACACATGAACTATGAACCAAAGGCTGAGGGGCCCCCAACTGGATCAGGCCCTCTGAATAGGTGAGACAGTTGATTGGCTTGATCTGTTTGGGAGGCATCTAGGCAGTGGTACCAGGTCCTGTGCTCGTTGCATGAGTTAGCTGTTTGAAACCTGGGACATATGCAGGGACGCTTGGCTCAATCTGGGAGGAGGGGACTGGACCTGCCTGGACTGAGTCTATCAGTTCGATCCCAGTCCTCGGGGGAGACCTTGATCTGGAGGAGGTGGGAATGGGAGGTGTGCTGGGGGGAAGGGGAGGGGGACAGGAAGGGAGAGAACAAGGGAATCTGTGGCTATTATGTAGAACTGAATAGTATTGTAAAATAAATAATAATAAAAAATAAATAAATAAAAGAAAAAATTACTATTATAAAAGAAGTTGGGTTATGAATGGAAATTCATGTTCCTGTAGGCCTTTTATTTATTTATTCTTAGTGTTTGAGATGTGTAGTAAATAAGGCAAGTTTCTGTTGTACTTATTTTTTTTTAATCTTTGTGTTTTTAAAAATACGCATTCTTCCTTTGAGGACAATATTATAGAATATATGCTTATTTTTTTCATGAAGTGTGGAGGTGGTTGGAAAGGTTAACTTAGGACAGGTGCTCCTGCTGTCCCACCAACTTATTCCACAAAGCAGCCATTCACATTCTGTGGGCACCGCTGCTCTTTGAAGCCCTCTGGTCTGACCTCATAGGCTACACTCTGCTATGACTTGAAATAAGAAGCACTTTATCAATGTCTGCACACTGCTTGACCTCTTTTTTTCCAAGCACTGTTCCCTCCCAGAATTTTTCCAATGAGCTAATAGGGTCACGAACAGAAATGGATCTAAGGCACTTGAAAGCTTCCTGATTCCGCTGTTCAGTGGTCTCATTTTTTTTTAAGCAGCAAAACTCTTTATACCAAATGCAAAAAATAGTAAGAAGTTAAATGTATAAAAGTGGAGCATGTCTATTTGAAGCACAGGCTTTCTCCCTTCAATTTTAGCAATTTCGTTCCTGTGGAATTTCTAAAATTATTTTTTTTAACAACTCCTTGTCTTCATTATTTGTTTTTCAAAGGTAACATGAAATTTTGAAAATAATAGGAAAGAGGAGCCAGTGGAAGAGAGTGTAGATATGGTTTCTGTCTTTTCCAATATTTCAATACAAAACAACGTTTATGAGGCCCTTACTGTGTCTGCATGCTGCCTACTGAAGTGGCTTGTGCTGTGGATTCCTGTCTGAATCCTCACCCTTTCATCTGAGGTCAGGTTTCCACTCCCACCCCATCAATGTAATGAATGCATGAGATAAAAACAATCTATGAAAGGAAAGAGGTCATTTATTTTGTATGTATGTGTGTGTGTTTGTGGGTGTGAATGTGTGAATGTGGTGTATTTGTGATACATGTACTTGTGTGCAGTTTTGCATTCAGGAGTGGGTATGTAGGTGCAAAGGCCAGACAAGGAGGTCAGGTGTTCAGCTCAGTGCCTCTCTGCCTTATTCCCTTGAGACAGTGACCCCCACTAATCCTGAAGATAGGCAGGCTGCCAGAAACCTCAGTGGTCCTTCACCTCAACAGCATGGTGTTAGATGGTCACCCAATCACACTCATTTTTATAGGAGTTCAGGGTATTTGAATTCATGTCTCCATACTCACTCAAAAAGTGTTCCTTCCCATTTTCATGCCCCAGTCCCAAGGGTTCAGTCCTGAGTACAGTTTTAGATGTTTTAAAGATCATCTTTTGGCTTCTTTCTTCTGAGAATGTAACAAGGCAATGCATAGTCATAGAAGTGTATGGCAGAAGAAATTGCTCAACAATGGTTAGTGAGAACCACCGAGAGAAAGAAGGAGGTGCTAGGTCTTATATTTCTTTTAAAGACATTCCCACAATGACTCTTCCTCTTAACAAGCCCCACCTTTTAAGTATTTCACCATTTCCCAGTAGCACCATGGGCTGAGGCTATACTTTTGAGATGTAGTTCTTAGGAGGAAATTTATCAAAAATGGAGCAGAAAGCATTATTAGAAATTCTGCAGAGTGGACTAGTGGCAAAAACCTTTTTAATTTCAAACCTAAGGTTTTTACTTAAAAGCTGGTGATCAATGGAAGGATGATCTATACCTCTCATCCTCAGCTTTTGTATGGAGAAACAGATAACAGATAATATATAAACATAAAATATGCAAAATTTATCATGAATAAAATCTGGGACACACTTTTCTCAATATTAATCTTGACAATGATTTTGGAGAGATAGAGATCAGTCCTCTCTCATACATTTGCCTATTGAGTTGTTACCAAATGCACATGTAGGACAAATTTTTATATATGTTGTATTTTCAGAAAAGTTCAGTGACAGGAGTTCAAATTTCATTACATTTATAAAGGAAATATGCAAAATTACCTGTTCCATGAATTGTAAACAGAGTTATGAAAAACTCAGCTCCTTAACATGCACAGATTGAACCCACAGCAAACTTAGGAATTCAAAAGCCAGAGCAAATGCATTCTTTCTTGTCATTTTTCTGTTTCCTAAAAAACATTGATGGGTATAACTAAGGATTATCAAAAAAATGGATACATTTTATCTGAAGCTCTTTTTAGTTTTGAGTGGCACATCATCCTGTCCTCCATTAAAAAACACCTATAAATTCCTAATAAAAATGAATGACACAACTGCTTCAAAGAGTTGAAAAGAAATAACATCAAATGTTAAATCTCAAGGGTGGGAAACAGATAATTTTTTTCAAAATATGAAATGAGGGGCAGTGAATGACTCTACATAGATCCTCTATAATGCCCTCACAAGGTTCTGGAATTACTGAAGAAATAAAGGAGCAGATAAAATGTAATAGCTAGAGAAGAAAGGTGATGTGTAGCAAACAGATGTCTCTTGGGCACGATATAGCCTTTGTACTCATAAAATAACTGCAGAAAATAATACGGTTATTTTCAAGAGACACACATACAGCTTGGCCTGTTCACTTTTCATCAAAGATGGGTAGGTTCCCATGAGGCACCATTCCTCCAAGAGGGACTATTGACATTTAATGATTTATGAGGATGAATATCATATCCTTTAGTGTTGTACTCACTGATAAGTTGCCTATATTACAGTAATTAATCTCCCACCCACATTTGTACAAGCAAAACTAACAAAACTCAGAGAGGTACAAGCAAAAAGAAGATGTGAGACCAGGAGAGGAGCTTGTTATGAAGGGCTTCAGGAGAAGGAAGGTGAAAGAATAGAACAGATTAAGTGATTGATTAAAATTCTTTATAGTCATGTATGAAACTGTCAAAGAATAAAAAAAAATAACACTTTGGTCTCTGCACATGTGTGCATGCACTCACAGACACATGTATAGAGACACATAGACTCACAGTCAGAAACATAACATATTGTGATATAGCACAATTATCTAATAAAGATTTACTATTTGACACCTTGCACAGCCTTGGTGCAGGGGGAGGGCATTGGACCTGCCTCAGCTGAGTGTGCCAGGCTCTGCTGACTCCCCATCAGAGACCTTCACTTGGGAAATGTGGGGATGGGGAGTGGATTGGGGAGGAAGGATGTGGGGTGGGAAGAGGGAAGAGGTGGGGATTTGTGGTTGGTATGTAAAGTGAATAGAAAATTTCTTAATAATAATTAAAAAAGAAAACAGTGTATTAGAGAGAATAAAGAAAAAACATTATCTCAATAAATGCAGAAAAATCAGTGTGTGTGTGTGTGTGTGTGTGTGTGTGTGTGTGTGTGTGTGTGTATTTCTTTACCATTTGTTTTGGGATAAAGGTATTCATGCCTATACTAAAAATTCATATTTCAAATATATATATGGGTCTAAATTTTAATTTTATTCTGTCCCACTGATCTATTTATATCTCCTACAGAACATATTTTTGAATATGATAACTTAGAAGAAACATCTGGGTCTATAGGTCAATTGCAAAACATTTGCTAAGCATGTAGCTCTATAAAGGGGATCATAAGGTCAGGTCATATCCAGCATTCAACTTTATGTACTGTATTTGTATACATATATACATTAGTCTATATATGCTAATATCTAGTGTATATGCTAATATATATCTACAGTATAGTTTTTAAGATTAAAAAAATCATGTAAACACTTAAGCATTTTATTCTACTTCCAGGTCCAATACTCTTTTTACTTTAAGATATGCTTTTATTTAACATATCACCATAAAAATCACTCTTAGGAAAGCCAAATTGTCGTTGCCTTGGTTGCTTTCACTAATCCCCTCCATCTATCCTTTGAAATGGTATTTATAGACATAATAAGAAGAAGGTAACAACTATTGAACAACTAACTATTCTGTGCCAGGCATTGTGCTAAGTGTTACTTTATATTATCTCATTTTATGTTAGTGGGATTCTATTAACATCAAAACATCATTAAGAGTAAAGACTGGAGTTACTGAAGGTATCACAAGTAATTGTAAACAAGTCTAAATTATAAAGATGCCTATAGTATAATTAGAATGTGAAGTTCTTTACATAAAAACCCAAATAATACAAATTAGAATATGCACATTTTGAAGAGCAGTTCTCTGCAGGGAGAGTGAGAGTTCAAAGATGTACACATTTGCCAATTTCTGAGAATTACTCCAGGATCCACAGACATTTGACTCAGCAAATCAGTCAATTATTAGTTTTCAACTTTAGCATATTCCTAAAATTTTTTTCTGAAAATCCTTCCAATGTTTTCTTATACAAAATGTCTTTTCTTCTTTCAGACTTTACTTCACTGTAATCTTCTTGTAAATATCCAATTCACCCTGTTCAGAGTCTAATTTACATCAAAGTCATCTTTGTGACCTAGTCCCTGTGTCCTCTTCTGTGTGCAACAAGTAGAACATGTTTTGAACATGAACATTTGACTTTATCTTGCCATTGAGTAATTAAGATATATCATTCCTATTCCTTTTCCTGAAATAAATTTTTGTTTGGGCTTGCCCTGTGTACATTCCTGCCTTGTTCCATGAGGACTACCGTGCTGAATAGCTACTGACCCAAGGTGACCCCACAACACACTCAGATCACTCACAGTTTTAGCTGTGAGTAGCCAGTATCAGTTAAATTTTAGCTTACCACGAGCTCAGGTCAGCTTTCTCTGAGGGTTCTCTCATCACCACCTTGACACTCCTTGTTCATACAGTCCCTCAACTCTCTCTTCAACAGGATACCTGGAGCTCAGCCCTGTAGCATGAATCTTAGAAGTTCTTATTAATAAACTCAAACCTGAGCCAGTTATTGGGGTGAATGCTGGAAGATCAGAGAAGCAGAACAAGCCACAGCTATCTCACCTCGCCGGATCCTCAGCTGGTCTTGTTTCCTCGGACTGGAGACCTCTGAGTCCTCATCCAGAATGGGTCTCAGCTGAACTGTGCTGCTCAAAACCTAAAAGATTAATCAGCCAAATGCTTAACCAGCAAATGCTTAACCAGCCAAATGCTTCTAGTTTCTGGTCCTCACGCCTTATATAACTTTCTGCTTTCTACCACCACTCCCTGGGATTAAAGGCCAGCTTTCTGGGATTAAAAGCATGAGTCACCATTATTGGCTGTTTCCAATGTGGCCTTGAACACACAGAGATCCAGAGGGATTTCTACCTCTGGAGTGCTAGGATTAAAGGTGTGAGTGCCACCATTTTCTAGCCTTTGTATCTAGTGGCTGTCTGTTCTCTGACCCCAGATAAATTTATTAAGGTACACAAAATTTTGGGGAACACAATACCACCACATAGCCCGGTGCTTTGGACCAACAGACAGGGAGCCTGGATGGGACCAACGTAGTCCCTCTCCGGGTGTGTGACAGTTGTATAGCTTGTTCTCTCTCTCTCTCTCTCTCTCTCTCTCTCTCTCTCTCTCTCTCTCTCTCTCTCTCTCTCTCTCTTCCTGTGTGTGTTTGGGGTGGGGGCTCATAGCAGTGGAATCAGGAACTGTTCCTGGCACTTGAGCTGGCTCTTGGGAATTTATTTCCCATGCTGAGTTGCCTTGCCCATCTTTAATGCAGGGTAGGAGCTTGGTCCTGCCTCAACTTGATATGCCATGTTTTACAGATGCCCACGAAGGTCTGCCCATTTCTTAACCTAGATGGAAGAGTGGATGGGGGGGGGTTAGAAGGGAGGAAGGGGAGGGAACAGGAGGAGTAGAGGGAGGGGACACTGTGATCAGGATGTAAAATAAATGAAAAAAAAAAACTAATAAAAAATTAGCTTACCAGAGGCACAAGGGCCACAAAATAAAAGCTACTCTTGAGGGCCACTCACAACTTTTAAGATTTTTTTGTCAGTATTCATTATCATAGAAAGAGCATGCTAATGTATAGACTCCTCTCATTTGTAAAATACTAGGAATGTGATTTATATACTATCTATATTAAATATTCTTATGTTGAAATAAAATATATTACATTTGGGGCTAGAGTGAGAGCTCAGCAGTTAAGGGCACTTGCTGAATTTTGCAGAGGAGCTGGGTTCATTTCCCACATTGTGGCTAATAACTGCCCATAACATTAGTTCCCAGAAATCAAATGTCATCTTCTGACTGCTACAAATTCCTTCATTCACATTATACACATAAATTCATGCAGCTTCCCCCACCTCCCACCCCTGCAAAATAGACAACTTGGGTTCAGACTTAACTAGTTAGAAAATAAACAAACCATGTCATTCACCCCAATCTTTACACATGGTTTTCTTCTAACTCCTCTCCCCAGTTGATATTTATATTAGGTACTGTGTAAACCAGAATCAGGAGATTCATCATTAACTCATCCTTTCTCCATTTTCATTCCATCCAAGTATTGAGCAGGAACTGTAATTCTACATCCTAAATGTCACTGTCATTATTTTCCTTTGTCCTTGTCACCTTATTTTATACCCAGTCCTTGGGGTTGATTTTCTGTCCTGTCTCCTGGCCCATTCCATGTGACCAGGAAGTAACTGATTTTGTTAAAACCTTCTATATATCTGCCTTTGTGTGCTATTGCCTTTGCTGAGAGATCTTCAGACTTGCCTCCTCCGTCCCCACAGTTTGGCTTTGAATGGCAAGTGAGGCTCTTTGGGGAAAGAATCTGCTTTATATATTGAGGCTGGATAGAGGGAGAGTAGATATGGAGGAGAGGGGTGGTGTGGGGGGCTGGTAATAGTTGAAGGAAAAGAAACTGTGGCAATACTTTATTTGTGATGAAATGAGATATTTTATTTGTATGTTAATAAATAAAGTTGCCTGGAGATCAGAGGTCAAATAACCATTAAGCAGAAGTCTGGTGGTGGTAGCACATGCCATTAATCCTATCACATGGCAGGCAGAGTCTCTGTGTGGTCAAGGACACAGCCAAGCATGGTGACATGAGCCTTTAATCCCGGTACCTCCCATAGAGACCTGGAGATCTGTATAGACAGGCAGTGATAAGGAAGTCATGTGGCTGGGCTTAGAGGCAATGAGAAGGCAGCACAGAGAGGCAATAGAAACACAAGTCAGGTAGGAAGAAACTCTCTCTCTGGGGAAGCTACTGCTAGTGGTAAGCTGAAGCTAGCCATGGCTATTGCTCTGATCTCTTTGGCTATTACCTCTGTATTTGGCTCTGTGTTTTTTATTTACTAAAACTATTTAGAATTTCGTCTACAAGAAACAGTGGTCTAGATGTATTGTTGAAAGAAGAATGTATTTTCAATACTAATACTACTAATACTAATACTACTAATAATAGAATCTGTCTTGAGGCTTTCACCTCTGCTACCCCTTCCTTTCATGATCTGTAAAATGTTAATCATAGTTGTTTTCTGTGTCTCAAAGTCCTTGAGCTGCATTAAATGCTCTGCCTCTTATAAACTTCCCAGTTATATGTCTTTTAATTTGGTTCAATGTTATCTATAACTTAGAGTCATTTTTCTAATTTTTTCCTTTTAAAATATTTTTATTCTTTGAAATATTGACACATTTATGCAACATATTTTCATCACAGCCATGCACCACTACCTCCCTCCACTCCCCCTCATGACTCCTCCCCTGTGTCTCCCTCCCAGCTTCATGTCTTCCTTTTCATTGTTCTTATTTTTCACATTTTTTTTATTTTATTAAGAGATTTTCTATTCATTTTACATATCAACCTTAGATTCCCCTGTCCTTCCTCCTTCCACCTCCCAGCCTCCCCCCTCCAACACACCCCCAATTCCTACCTCCAAGGCAAGATCTCCCACGGGGAGTCAGCAGAGCCTGGTCCATTCAGTTGAGGCAGGTACAAGCCCCTCCTCCCTGCACCAAGGCTGTGCAAAGTGTCTCATCATAGGCACTAGGTTCCAAAAAGCCAGCAAATACACTAGGGACCCTCCTAAATAGTTCAGGCTAAAAAACTGTCTCACCTATCCAGAGGACCTAGTCCAGTAGCATAGGTGTTCTTCAGCTATTGGTCTACAGTTCCTGTGTTTTCACTAGTTTGGCTAGTTGTCTTTGTACTTTTTCCAACCATGGTCTCAATATCTCTTGCTCATAGAATCCCTCCTCTCATCGATTGGACTCCTGGAGCTCCACCTGGGACCTGGCCATGTATCTCTGCATCTGCTTCCATCAGTCACTGGATGAGAATTCTATGATGACAGTTAGGGTATTCAGTCATCTGATCACCAGAGTAGGTCAGCTCAGGCACCCTCTCAACCACTGCCAGTAGTATATGGTAGAATCATTTTTGTGGATTCCTAGGGACCTTCCTAGCACTCTGCTTGTCCCTATTCCCATAGTGTCTTCATTTATCATGGTGTCTCTTTCCTTGTTCTCCCACTCTGTTCCTGATCCAGCTTGAACCTCTTGTTCCCCTAAGCTCTCTTTCTGCTGACCCTTGCCCTCCATTACCACCACTCACTCCCAATTTTCTCACATAGATCTCATCCATTTCTCCATTACTGGGTGATCCCTGTGTCTTTCCTAGGGTCCTCCTTACAGATTACTATTCAGCAGAGAAAAAACAATGACATCATGAGGTTTGCAGGCAAATGGATGTAACTAGAAAATATCCTGAATGAGGTAACCCAGACTCAGAAAGACAAACATGGTATGTACTCTCACTCATAAATGGATACTAGATGTAAGGCAAAGTATAATTATTTTTCTAATTTATTATGAAAATTCCTTCTTCAGAAGATTCTTCAGAGTGAAGCTTTCTCTCACTGTATACTCTTATACACAGACTAAAGATTCCTTCCCATGAATTTTCCTGTTTTAATTGTCATCTTATTTCCTCCTTTATGCAAAGATATTGAACTGCACACATGATGTTTTGTTCTAATATCATTACATTCTATGTTCTCTCTTACTCTGAACTCTCTGGGGTCTATGATAAAATGTGCACATTGCAGGTTCCACAAGTAAATAGAGAAGTTTATAATTTTTTTAAGTGTAATGATTTTCCCATAATTTAAGCTGTGAATATTAACATATGGCTCTCTCTAGATTTCTCCAATATAATTTGCCAATATATTTGATTAAAAACTTTAACTTATTTTGACAGAATCTAGCATTACATCTACATGCAAAATATCTGATGCCTGTTAAAGTAAATTTTATTATAACATCCATGGAAATCATGCAATGATATTGAATACTTGGGGATTAAAAAAAAACATGAAATGTGAAGTGCCTGATATACACTGAAAAAATAATAGTTTTCACATGTTATGAAGTAATAATACCAAAATGATAGTTTTGTCTAATTTAATATAAATAATTACATAGAACAGCAAGACATTCATCTTGAATAAAGCAAAGAGAACTATAAAAAACACAGAGGCACATCAGACATAATGAGAAGGCCTTGCTTTCAGGTTTAACTCAAGAGTACCCATTGATGGCCTTTGCCTCCAGGGCTAAGATTCTGCACTTTGTTGAGAGTTTTACAAATGGTATAGCTCTTATCATGTCGTGGTAGTGGAAACTGATATCCTTTAGATGCAAGGACAGTTTACCAACAAGGAAGTGTGACACTTGGACACATCTCTATGCCATGGGAAGCTCTTGCAGGTCATAAGCTAGCCACTATAGATCCCTGGTGCTAGGGAAGGTGCAGGCAACTTAAGCTGGCGCTGAGAGAACTGCTGTGCATCAGTAATGTACAAAGTGTAACCATGTGCAAAGTGTAACCATGAGGAGAGTCCTTTTCTTCTGTCACAGCCAGCCAGCACTCTGCTGAGAACTAACACAAGGAATTTGTCAAAATCAAGTCCAGAGTTCCCTGTGAAGTGTAACTCTATAGATAAGTGCCACAGTTATTGCTTTCTTTTTAAAGGTACGAGTGATGACTCTTTGAAAATCTTGGTAAAGTCCCTAAGCTTACGCATCTTTGTAGGTAAGTTCACTATGAGAAGTTATGAATTTAAGCTGTATAAACAACCTACAGCATATTTATTTTAATATCTAATAAATTAAAAGATTAATTGACTTCTTTGAAAGACCTACTTTTTACACATCATATTCTCTCTTCTTCAATGCACCCAAAAGATAAACATTTTTACCTTGGTTAATAAATATTGTCAAAATTGTTTAAGACTAGATAATTAAATTAAACTAATACAACACAATTTATCCAATGGTGATTATGTGAAATATCATTAGTGTTTATGGTTTTATTTTTGATACTAATTAACAAAAATGGAATTATAAGGGTAAATACTGTGTTTTCAATGTGAGGTCCAACTTTAAAACTTGATTTACCATTCTATATTAGATATGACCACTTTTATCTTTTGAGAGACAAAAATGCATAATGAAAATGTAGTAAGAAATCCTTAAACAATACAGTTCAGAGTAATTAAAAATTGATTTCAATCTATTTGAGATTTCATGATACATGATTAGAAATTTTGTTTGGTTTTTCACAGTGTTTTACTATTAAGTCTCTCTATAAGCTGTTTTTACTTTGAGAATTTAAGTGTATTCCAACTATATGAAAAATACTTTACCCAAATTTCTTTTTCTTAGGTTATAAGATGCTAAATCCTATGTATATGGAAAGCATTTAAAATTGGATTAACTATAACTTATAACTAATATAAGAAAAACTATATACAAAAGTACAATAAATATATACAATATATACAAGTAATAAATACCTAAACAATGTCTAATTCATTTGTATCTGACAAATTCAGAGAAAATAATTCCATTATTTATCCTATTGTATCTAATTCACTTTCTATCCTAATTAATCTTCAACTATAAATAACTAATCTTCAACTCCCTCAGAGATCCAAGAAGGAAATAATATTAGCTAACAAAAATAAAAACAGGAAGTACACGCAAGCAACTTCCAAAAAATTGTGAGTTGACAGAAACAGCCAGCTGCTTGGACAGTCATCTGAGGTTTCTCTGCAGTGTTGGGGCATCATTTTTAGCCTATAGACTTAGAGTATCTGACAGATTCATTTGTGAATAGGATGTACACAAGGTCAACAGTTCAACCTCACATTGGGTGAGAGTAGTCTATATACCAGATTAAATGTAAGAAGAATGAGTTTCTTAACTTAGTTAGAAAGATACTGAAAATTAAAATAACTTTATTCTTTCACATATTGTCTATATCTGCTTGATATATTATAATTACTCTAGGTTTGAGATAAATTATTTTTTATTTATTTAACAAAATACATAAATATTTTATGTTATCAATAATTTTGAAAAAAATGATTGATTTTTTTTCTTTCTTAATATATAATAATATTTGAATTCTTTTTTGAAGGTCACATTGCTTGCTTAAAGATAAATTACTATTGACTGCATGTCTACATGTAAAAATAAAGAGACTAGAAACACACACATGATTATCTTGTCAAAGTGTATGGCAAATCTAGTTCATCTGATTATATCGATCATATGTTTATGTGATTTTCAAAATTAATGTGAAATCCTATTTCCCCTCACACTCTCGAAATGAAACTTTGGATTGCTGTGAAAATCCCTCCAGTTACCACAACCTGAAACATTTTTGTGTAATTTATCATTTATACTACAGGATTTTATAACCACATAAAGGGCAGTGGGAACTGTGGCTACTCTGAAAGTGGGACTCCTTTAGAGATTAAATCACTTTGAAGCACTAACATTTACAGGAAAAGGCAGCATCCAACATCTAGATTCTGGTGAAATATCCTATTATGAATATGACTGCAAGAGCAGACTAAGATCTATACAATTTTATGAGGTTCCTTAACTGCATCTTAAAAATTTAGAATTGACAGTAACTATAGATTAAACTTTAAGAAGAGAGGTTTGCCAACACACCTATTTCATTTATATTGTAGTGTTACCATGTGCATCATGAGTGTGTCGAAATTCCCTTATGTTTTGAAAGCTTCCCCTAAGGCCTTACTTTCCATCTCACTTACTTCACAGACATAAAGTGTAACCCTAAACATGTTCTTATGAAGAATGATCTGCAGACAGAGGAGTTTGATTTTGGAGATTGCCTTACTCTTTGTTCCTTTGTTTTGTTGTAATTATTGAGGTTTTTAATTATTTTTATGTTTACTCTTCCAAACTTGGGAATATTTAGTTGTATCATGAATGATTGGAATGTTTAATGTGTGTCTTCACTAACATGTAAAGTACCACTTTGTCACAGAAATTTCCATAAATTTGTTTCACACCTCTTATAAGTTGCCAAGCTTTTGGTGTAGGCACTTCTAATTACATGGCTCCTAGCACTTACAGAAAATTTGTCCTAAAAATAACCTGTAATTGTCTTGTAGCCATGGCCCACAGTCTCAATTATCTAGGATGCACCACAGAATTAGGAGTAATTTTAAAAATCTTTTCATGCAGCTTTTATAACTGACAGCCTGTCTACTGAAATACATACTTTCACTTATCACAGAATGATTTAGCACTTAAAGATTGCCTCATTTTTTAAGTATATATGACAATAAAGTAAGCATATATAACTGTGAGAAGCAGGCAATTATAATTTAGAATAACATGGTGTTTGCAAAGTTATCATGCCAAGGGCTATAATTGACTCTGAAGACAACAGGCCTATTTTGAGGGTTATTCTAAGGGAAACAGATGGAGAAGTTATGTTATGATCTAGGAGGTAATTTTTGAACAAAGAAAAGTGTGCTTAAGTTGAGACAGGTTCAATGTGCTAAACAGTGGTTATTGAAATAGATTTAAATCAGTCCTATATAGAGATCTGGAATTACAAAGTTTGGAGTTGAGGAAGTTGTACCAAATTTTGCAGAAACAATAAATCTTTGCATCCCTATCAGTATCAAAATAAAAAAAAAGAACAAATCAGTTGCATTCCCAGGATAGGCATCATCTATGAATAATCAGTAATGACATTTTCTAATATCTGGTGTAGAAAGTGCTTCTGAGGAGGGATTTTGGGAGAACATTTTAGACATTTCTAATGTAGCTGGAGAACCCAATGTGCTACTTTCCTTTTGTTACTTGAATGTGTTTAAAAATCATTTATTTAATTATTTATTACATATGTGTGGAGGATGCACACCACAGACCCATCCACCTTGCACTCTCCCACAGTCATTTGTCTACCCTCATACAGGGGTAGTTCAGATGACTAGTAGGGGGTGTAGATCCTCTTCTTCCACTATGTGGGTTCCAATGTCAAATTCAGGACTTCAGGCTTGGTGGCAGACACCTTAAACTGCAGAGTTAACTATCTCAGTAGCCTCATGGTATTTGCATGCTTTCGCACTGCTTCAATTCATGTCCTGGGTGAGATTTTCAAGTACAACAATTGTAGAATACAAATGGGAGGCCTGTAAGTAGCTTAAAGGCATTCATCCTTAGGAAAGGGTTAATGCCACTGTACAAAGGCATGTGAATATATTTCTCCCATTATTTTCATGATGATAACCATGACATTTTCATCATTCTAACCAGCCATAGAGTATAATGTACAAATTGTCATATTAAAACTATAAATCACACAAATTATGGGTATCACATACTTGGAAGTCCCTGTCTGCAGAGCAGTGAAGAACTCAATAAGTTCTATTAAAATGAACTGGCTGCTGGTATTCCACTATGGCAACACAAAGAGGCTAAGACAGAAAGAAAGTAATATTACTATACAAGTACTTGGAAACATCAAAGTGACTTTGGAATTAGTGCATTGGTAAATATATGTGTATCAGATAAAGTTTTGATATGAAGGCTGGAAAGGACTGCATTGCTATGAATCGTTGATTAAGGGAGATTCAGCAGGGGGTTTAGAAGAGTAATGAAGTTTTCAGAGTTTATCTAAGTGATCACAAGAAGAATATGGGGCCTGGTTATTTATAGACCCAGTCTTAACTCCACCTCAGCAGCTGTAAGGTAGAGGTTGCAAGGGTTATGTCTTTCTCTGAAGATGACAATTTTTTTCTTGTCTTGTACCTCACTTTGATCTCATACATTCTTTCCACCATGTTTCTTTGATTGAGATATTATAAGACATGTTTAAAAGTGTTTACTCAAGGTTTCTATCTGACAGATTATTATCCTACTATTTTTCAATCAACCATGGTCATCTAATTTTAGTGGCTATTGTAATGAGTCTTTGTCTGTCCTGCCAGCCAGTTCCCAAATAATAGCAGGGAGACTTATATTAATTATGAAAAGTTACCTTTTGATGTAGGAGTATCTCAACTAGTCCTTATAACTTAAATTAGCCCATTTATATTAATCTATACTCTGCAACATGGCATTACCTCTCCTCCATCTGGCACCTCTTGTTTCCTCCCTGTGTCTGGCTGGCGACTCTGCCTTTCCACTTCCCAAAGTCCTCTCTGTCCTCAGAAGTCCCTCCTATACCTCCTGTCTGGCTATTGGCCATTCAGCTCTTTTTTACACCAATCAGCAACCTGTCTTCACACAGTATACAAATATTTCTCAATATTTCCCTTTGTTTCTAAATAAAAAGGAATGGTTTTAACATTAACATACTAAAACTACATCTAATAAGAACAATTATCAAGTAAGAATTACATTCACAGTGTCTAGTCTAGTTTGTATTTGGTAAATTCCGAAAAAGTACTGTATTTTCTATCCTATCTTGGGGATACAAAGTTTTCTGTATAATTCATTTTCTATTCTAAATTTTATTACCAACCAAAAACTATCTTTTTAGATCTCAAAATATTTTCTCAGATAAACAATGTAAGCTTTTACTTTTCTCACACTTATAAACTTTATATTAGTTATGTAATTTTCTTTTCTGAATTTGGTAACAAGGAAAACTCGAACTATAATTATCTCATCTTCAACTCCATCAGAGATGTGAGAAGGACATAATATTACCTAAGTAAGCAGGAAGTGCAGAGCAAAGAAATTCCAAAACTATAGAAATGGCAGAGACAGCTGGCTGCCTGAACAGTCACCCAAGGTTGTTATGCAACTTTAGAACATCCATCTTCAGCCTACAGCTCTAGAATATCTGACACAAAATCACAAATATTCTACAACAGCTCTTCCAGGATCAGGGCTGTTTTCACATTAATGAAAATGACTATGTTACTTCAGGGCTTTCTTCTCCATTTCTAAACATTCCAGAAAATCTCATTTTATCATCAACTTATAACTTCGTATTAATTGGTGATATTCAGACTCCAGTCAAATGTATTTAGAAAGAAGTCAAAGTGGTCCCATTGGCCCCATCATGTACAACACTAAGAGATTAAATAGCACCAAATTGAATAGATTAAAAACATGAACAAGGATAAAGGCAAAGTTTCTAAGCCACAGGAAATCTAAGAGAATACTGCAAGTACTTCGTTGTATAAGTGAGCATGTATCATCGAATAACAGATGCTGGTCATCAAATCTAATCTAAGATCTTTTCAGGGGTCAGCACCTTCACAGAACAATTTCAACTACAAGTTTCTTTAATGGAAATGCAACCTGTACTCATCATTCAGACACTTCAATGTAGAACAATGGGGATTACAGAGACCCAGCTCATTTCCTTGGGAAGATACGAGGTATCTGGATATCTATTAGGTAAATAATTTTGTTAGAGTTCTGCTCTCTAAATTTGTTTAAGTCCTAGATAAGAAGCAGTACATGTTATGAAAAAGTACTATACAATTATGCATAACATATATAAATTATGGTGAGATATATCATAACAGATCTGTCTCTATGAATGTGTGGTCAGAAATTTTAAATATTTTTCATAAATTATAATCCATTTATTGCAATCCATTTACTCCATTCATAAAAGTATATTAGTAAAATGCTATTGAGGATAAGTGCATCTTGCCTTTGGTTATACATATATGTAAGCTTAGATTCGATAAATAGTTTTTTGAACTTTGAAATGATATAATGAAGAGCAACAAGTGAGGTTTGACTTCTCTTTCTTCTCTATAAAGGACATTTTGGACTTGGAATTAGAATTCATTTTTAATTTAATGAGAATATCTTTCTTAATCAGTAATTATGAATAAAATGACTAATAAGTATGCATATAGCTAAACATATTCTCATAAAAGATTTTAATTTATTGATAGCTTATGTGTTATGCAGAGAGCATACATTAGCCATCTGGAATTTTTTAATTTTTTAAAGAAATTACATAAATTAAAAATTAAGTTCTTTCAGAGAATTTTGCAGAAAATGTTAGTTATATTCTTTCTTAAGGGAGAATTCTAATTCATCATAATACTATATACTCACTACATACTCAGGTATATTTCAAATGATGTATACTAAAATGAACATTCTAGTTAATACATACAATATCTGTTACATACCGAGTATCCAATTTCTCCTCCAATCTTGGTCTTTTCAAAATAAAAGTATTCTAGGTATTTTAATACATCATATATTCATAATTTATAATTTTCCATAACATTTAGTATTACTTAAAAAGGCATTGGGGTCAACATAATGCTCATTAAATAGAATGAAATAAGCTTTACCTGTTTTAAATATGTAATATATCAATAAATATTTTCAATCACTAAGAAAAAGGCTATAGAATATGTCACTTCTCAGAACTTATTTGTAACTCCATTTTGCAATGACTTAGTGATATACTATTTTCCCATAAGATATGCTTTGAGATACATTTGTGTGTTATATAAATAAATCCACACTAACCCCCTTTGGTATATAAGAATATACACTATGAGAGACTTATTTGTGAACGGGGAGATACTTGAAATGGAGATTGAGAAATAGTTAATGAGAATAGACACATCTGGGACATCACAGCCGCTACTTATAAACAAGGGCAGTTGTGTAACTAAATCAGACTTCTTTTCAAGGACTCGGTCACCATGTGTTTTCACTTGATCTTAGCCATGCTGATGACTTTGTGATCTCTGATTATGAGAGTTGAGCGAAGCAATACTGCATTGGTCCAAAAGTGGATAAAATAACTTGATCTACATTTCCAACAATACATATGTTTGCCCTACTTTCTCTTGTTTCTCTGTCAATCTGTATTTTCCCTTCTTTCATGTGAAACTCTCAATATGCCATTTTAAAAAGTTTTATCCTGTTGTATCTGATCATATCTCAAAACTGTGATTTTTATCTTCACATCTAAGTGTTGGATCCTTGTCAAAGCAGAGAAATATGAACTCTTTTTTAGTATAATTATTTGACTTATCATTCAATTCACTGATTATATCCAGTGGTTATGTATTTTTGTATCATTAACAGGAGATTTTAAAAATTAAAAACATCTTACTCATTTACCCAGTATCCATACTATTGTCAATAACAATGTATAGTACTATTAAGATAATTAATATAAATTTAATTGATACATATATTAACTAATTACTAAATTATTAAGATCTAAATGAGATAACCACTGTACTATAAGATTACTTAAAACTCAAAATTTTAAGATTCATAGTAGTTACTCTATCATTTGAACAAGTCTATAACATAAATATGTGTATGTATATATGAGGATACACACACACACACACACACATATATATATATATCCCCAAAGACATGACATGTTTTTAAAAAATCAAGTTTTATAAATTAAAATAAAAATGAATTTTTCTCATTAAATAAAATAACTTATCTTTAAGTTAACTCATTTTAATAGTGCATATTAATTATACAGAACAATGAATTAATTTTGACATTTTCACATTTAATAAACTAATTATATTTGCACATTCTGTACTCCCCTTTTCTCCCTGATACCCTTATCATTTATTATCTCTCTCCTCCTTTCATATCATTTTGTTTGTTTCTTAATTCTCAATTCATGGTCTTACTAAGTAGCTTCATAGAACACTCTCTGCAGCCTGTATTAGCCTTAACCTTGTAATCAGCTTGCCCAGAATCTTGAATTCTGGGATTATAGGAATTTAGCGACCTATATAGCACCTTAAAAAATGTTCCTTATATGAAAGAAAAAAATGTTACATTTCTCCTCTGAGTCTGGCCTATTTTAGTTAAAATGATATTTCTAGTTTATTTTACCTCTTTCCAAAAATGTCTTGATTTTGTTCTTTTTCATGACTAAAAAATACTTGACTATATCCATTTAAACATTCTCTATATTCATTCATCTGTTCTTTATGTGTGTCTATTCTGATTACATAATTTAAATACTGTGAATCATGCTATGATAAACATGGGTCCATCTCTACTATGCATGGTCCTTTATTATGTAATAGATGGGTAACATGGAAGTTCTATTTGTAATTTTTAGAAGAACCTCTAGACATAGTGGCTGAACTTGTTTTTTTTTTTAATTAAGATTTTTTTTCATTTTACACATCAATCAAAGATCCCTCTCTTCCCTCCCCCTGCCCCCCCAGCCTTGCCCCTCAACCGATCCCCCATCCCCCACACACACAAAAAGGCAATTGTCTCACCATGCAGAGGGCCTAGGCCAGTCCCATGCAGGCTCCACAGCCATTGATCCAACTTTCATGAGTTCCCACTACTTTGGTTTGGTTGTTCTCTGCAGGTTCCCCATCATGATCCTGATGTACTTGCTCATAGAATCCTTATTCTCTCTCTTTGACTGGACTCCTGGAGCTTTGTCTGGTGTTTTGTGGTGGATCTCTGCATCTGCCTCCATCAGTTATTGGAGAAAAGTTCTATCATGATAGGGTATTCACTGATCTGATCACCAGTAGCACAGACACTGAGAGCAAAAATTAATAAATGGGACCTTCTGAAACTGAGAAGCTTCTGTAAGGTAAAGGACACAATAAATAAGACAAATGACAGCTACAGAATGGGAAAAGATCTTCACCAACCCAACATCTGACAGAGTGCTGATCTCCAAAATATATAAAGAAATCAAGAAACTAGACATCAAAATAGCAACCAATGCAATTAAAACATGAGCTATAGAGCTAAACAGAGAATTCTCAAAGGGGACTGGACCTGCCTGTACTGAATCTACCAGGTTGAACTCAATCCTGAGGGGAGTCTTTGCCCTGTAGGAGATGGGAATGGGGAGTGGGCTGGAGGGAAGGTGGGGGAGGGAGAGGGGAGAACAAGGGAATCCATGGCTGATATGTAAAATTAAATTAAAAGGAAAAAAAGAATTTCAAATGACTGAAAGACACTTAAGGAATTGCTCAACATCCTTAATCATCAGGGAAATGCTAATCAAAACAACTCTAAACATTTGTCAGTGTCTGAACTTCTATACATTCTTATTAATGGCATATAACACACTCTATTTCCCTATCTCTTGGCCAACATTTTTGATGTTTTATAGTCTTCTTGCTATCCATCTGACTGGGTTGAGAATTAGCTTGTAGTTTAGAGATGTATGTTCCTGATAGCTAAAATTCTATGTTGTTTTCTGGTTACCCACTAAATTCAAAATCTGCTACATGCATTATCTAAGCAGAGGTGATCTTCTTATATGATTATTTTCAATCTTATGTGTCAGTTTGGACAAATAAGAGATTATGATATATCTGCTTAAATAGTATTTCTGTGCACATTTGAGGAGATATACCCCAAAGATGTTATCATTGGCAACAAAAAACTTAATAAGGAAGATTTCTTCTTCCAGGTGTTGGTGGATAGTGAACATCTTTTGAAAGTTTTAATAGAACGAAAGCATAATCTGGGGATGAATCTACATTCCTTCCTGAGTGCCTCTCCCTGCTTTGAATCTACACTTCTCTGACTATCTGATGGGGCTCCAAATTTTACACCAGCAATATTTTACTCAACCACAGTTTCTAAACTTTTCATATTATTCTGGAAGTTATACTACCTGCTTTTCTAGTTTTTCAGCCTGTAGTTTGGAGACTACTTATATGCCTAGATTTTCTTGTTCTGCAGTCTTCCAATGGCATAGAATACTCGAGTCTCATAATCTTATCACAAGAAGACAGAAAGGCTGCTCATGTTCATGAACTAGTATAATTTCTATTATTTAAATGGGTGTATTACTGAGAGTAATCAATAGATTCCACACAATTCCCATTAAATGCTAAAAGACTCTTTACAATTCAAAACATGAAAACAAACATTAATGCTTGTATAGAAACACAGAAGGGCCACAATAGTCAAGGCAATGCTACAAGAAAAAAAGAAAGCAATTCTGGTTATTAGTGTTCAGTTTCAAAGTCCACAAAGGACTCCAGTTTGTTACTTGATTCCATCTTGACTCAAGGTCGGGGAGTTCAAGCTTCTCCTTGCTCTTTATGGCTTTATTAATGATGTTTGGCCAAAGACATAGTTACCAGGTATCTTACTCTTCAAGGTTAGATAACAGGATATTTAACCGAAGGCATGGTTACTAGATGACTTGAGAATTAAGGGGGTGTTTACACTTGTTTGTGCCTTTAATCATACTGTCCTTGAGAGAGGGAGGCCTTTTGCCTTCCCTGCTTTGGGTATAAAAAGCTTCTGAGAAAGAAACTCAGGGCCACTGAGGTATAGACTCAGAGTCTTCAGATGCTATTCTGTGTCTCTGTCCTTCTCTTTTACATCATCTACATCTCTACTTTTATGTCCATTATTTCTTAATCCTTACTCCTCCATTCAAGACTGTTAGATAGGCAGGATGCAGCACTCTCTGTCTGTCTCTCTATATGTGTGCATGCATACTGACACTGTGCTGTTTTTGCTAGTAAACTCTATGGCATTCCTTAAAACTGAACACTAATAACCAGAATTGCTTTCTTTTTTTCTTGTAGCATTGCCTTGACTATTGTGGCCCTTCTGTGTTTCTATACAAGCATTAATGTTTGTTTTCATGTTTTGAATTGTAAAGAGTCTTTTAGCATTTGATGGGAATTGTGTGGAATCTATTGATTACTCTCAGTAATACACCCATTTAAATAATAGAAATTATACTAGTTCATGAACATGAGCAGCTTTCTGTCTTCTTGTGATAAGATTATGAGACTCGGGTATTCTATTCATTACCCAAGTGATGTAGATCAGAACTAGCCACCAAGTTTCTTTTTCTTAATTTTTGAAATAAGTTATTTTTTTATTGATACTGTTTTTTCAACTGGTAGTGTTTGGTTTTGTCTTAGGTCTCTGGGCTAGTCTTTGATTCTTGATCACCTAAACAGTGTTGGGTATAGGTTATATATAGTGGAGTGGGCCTT
Source organism: Peromyscus maniculatus bairdii (assembly GCF_049852395.1). NCBI lineage: Eukaryota > Metazoa > Chordata > Mammalia > Rodentia > Cricetidae > Peromyscus > Peromyscus maniculatus. The sequence goes on along the minus strand of NC_134857.1, from coordinate 94,537,487 downwards.
AATTCAAATCAAACATTCGTTGGCTTCTCCCATAAGTTCTGTGCCACCATTGCCCTAGCATATCTTGCAGGCAAGATAGATTTTTAGGTCAAAGATTTTGTGCTTGAGTTGGTGTTTATCTTTTTTTTTTGGTAGCCTACAGCATACCATTCCATACTGAAGACACAACTAGAATGGAGGGTTGAAGCCTCTATGTAGGCACAAGCTCGATTTATCCATGTTCAATGAATGGTGTATTTAATCTAATGATATTTTGCCATGTTCACAGATCAGTGCTTTATTAAGCAATCATCAGAGAAGCTTCCTCATGGAGCAGATGCAAACAGATGCAGAAACCCACAGCCAGACATTATGTGCAAGAGAGTCCTTAGAACACTCAAGTCTAAATGGGATGACTCCATCAAATCCCACTCCTCAGAGCTCAGGGAACCCCATGGAGTGTAGAAGACAGAAGGGATAGAGGGCACCAAGAGGACAAGGTCCTAGGAATCAACTGAGTGATGCTTCTATAAAGTCACAGAGATTAAAGCAGCAGGCACAGAGCACACAGGTCTGCACCAGGACCTCTGCTTATATATTATAGCTTTCAGTGTAGTATTTTTAAGGGACTCTTGCTGTGAGATGGTCTTTCTATATGCTATGAATATATGTTGTTACCACTGGTTAATAAAGAAGCTGCTCTGACCTATGGCAAGACAGGTTATAGCCAAACAGGAAATCCAAGCAAAGATACAGGGAGAAGGAAGGCACAGTGATGGAGGTGCTTAGAGTCACCAGGGGAACAAGATGTAAGGGAACTCAGGAAAAGCCACAACACACATGGTGATACATAGATTAATAGAAATGGGTTAATTTAAGATGAAAGAACTAGTTAATAATAAGCCTGCGCCATAGACTCAACAGTTTATAATTAATATAAGCCTCTGTGTGTTTATTTGGGACCAAGTGGCTGAGCGACACAGGAAAGCTTCTGGTTACAGACTCCTGCATGTATCAATGAATAGGCATCTGATTCTTATGGCTGCTCTTGAAGCTCTTCTCTTGTGTTGCCCTGTCCATCCTCAATGTAATGGTTATTTTTAATCTTACTATATTTTATTTTGTGTTTGTTTCGTCTATTTTTTCCTTTTATTTTATTTTACAATACCATTCAGTTCTACATATCATCCATGGATTCCCCTGTTGCTGCAAACTAAGCCACATAGGAAACTAAGTATATAGGAAAATGATATATGACCTATAAGGACAGATGTTCTCTCTCTATCACAGAACAATTCAGTCTGCATTTCTGTAGGTGTGACTCATTTTAAAGAAACTCTCTGAGTTTAGTATGGCTTCTTGTATCTCCTAAGGTGAACAGCATGATAAACTGTCATTTTTGCAAGCAAAATCTCATTGTGCTATTACAATAATAAATTCATCCTTCTGAACTACCTAATCATAGAATCTTAGTAATGTTTTATTTTCTCTCAGCGAAGTATGTGGTAGGGTAGAGGAAGGAAACTTTTTAGGTCTTTCCTTGATGAAACTTTATATATTTCAATAAGTATTTAATAAGGGGAAGTTTTCCAAAAAGTAGATTGACTCTCAATATTTAGGAGAAAGGAATGACAAAGGAAACAAGAGTTGGAACTAGTAACCCTACCAGGGAGTAATGTCCATCTGAAAGCATGAGAGATAATTGGCTCTTGGAATTTTTTTTTTATTAACTTCTATTCAGCGGTGCCAATTATAACACTGTAAGAAGAAAGAATAATGGAAAAAAACACATAAGTACCAAATGTTTGTTAAATAGACCAGGAAATAAGGGGCTTGATTAGTAGGAAGGATATTAAATTCAAGAGCATTGAGATTGGGAATGCCTATCTCAGATAACTGCCTTCGTTATCCTTCAGAGGATGAAGATTTGTTCTTGATATCTCTATGTAAATGCCTTTCTTTGAAATTGCAGAAGCCCTCAGTCAGAAAGCACAAGTCACAAGTCAGATAGCCCCAGCTCTCTCCTCACTACTCTCTCCTCTTATTTTTTAACATAGAACAATGTACACAGATACATTACACAAAACTGAGGTTGTTGGACAACTTCAAGGTCTGGTGAATCCTGGGAGTCAAGAAAAATCTTTATGAGAAAGCATTGATGTTTCAGAACAGGAAATGCAATACAAATAAACAATAATAGATGAATATTTTCAAGATGCCATGGCACCCATCAAACCCTAGGCAAACAGAATTAATTATTAGTCTCTCTCTTTTGTTACTACTGCAAAAACCAGATTCCATTTGTCGTTTGTTCTATTTCTCTTCTCCTCACTGCAATATGTTGCCCAGTCCAAGATTTTCTGTGTGACAAGACACTGATGCCTAGAGCAAGTAATCCAATAACCCAGAATGTGTTAGGGATTTCCATAAATGTCGGTTTTTCTGAAAATTAGGGACTTCACATATAGAGACCCTACCAAGGGACAATGAGCACTAATATCCGCGTGAGTGTCATGAATATACTATCATTATTCTGCAGCTTTGCACAGATGATCACAGAATTTCTCTGTAGAGAGATATTAATTATTTTTGAGTGCAGGAGACACAGCAAGAAACAAATGTAGCAAGATCAGATACATTTGGCTAAGTAATCACAGAATCCTAAAGTTATGTAATTAGCAATAGTTTTGCAAAATGATACTAAAAAACAGGAAAACAGCTGGTTAACCATGGTTTAGATAATCTTTTCAGAAAGATGTCTTTGCCCCCCCCCAAAAAAAAAAGATACAGGGAATAACACTTAAGCAGTCTTTCGGAAATGATTAGCAATTACTGCTTGATTGACTTCAGTGCTGCTGTTAAAGAGTGGAATTTAATACCTGTGCTGCAGTCTAGAGATTTCAAGATAGAAAGGAAGAACACTGGCTCCCTGTTCCATTAGACACCCCTAGTCTAAAGTTTCTGACTGTTTCTGGGCTGTCTGCGTATGCATAAAACGGTGTCCCTGTGAATCCCCTCAGCATTTCCTAAGTTGTTGTAGAGAAATCTTGTTCATTTCCTTTTTTCCTTTTTTTATTCTTTTATATATTACATCAGGACCACAGTTTCCCTTTCCTCCTCTCCTCACAGAACCTCCTCCCAACTTCCTCTTTCCTCTACATCTGCTTCTCCTCCTTCCCATTCAGAAATGGACTTCCCAGGGATATCAAACGAACATAGCATATCAAGTTATAATGGAAATCTCACCTACCTTCATACTTCACACCTTGTAGGCTTAGATTTGTTTTTTGACAAAATTATATCCTTATGAAATCTTTGCATAAAATAGTCTGACATGTAATGATTTATTAATGTGTTCTTTTCATTGCTTCTGTTTTGGAATGGCAGTACATTGTCTCGAAGATAATGTTATCTCAAAAAATACAAAGAGAAAGTTGGGACTGGTGCAGCCACAACCCCCGTGGGATCCCAATTGCTGTTTTGAAGGACAGAATTGTTCACATAGATAACAAAATTAAAACAAGAATTGTGAATGTGTGTTGCCTAGGCTCCTTTGTTTCCATGTGTGAATGGTAAGTTTTTGCTTATGTTTGTTTTCTTTCTTTCTCACTATCTTTTTCTTCCTTCCTTCCTTCCTTCCTTCCTTCCTTCCTTCCTTCCTTCCTTCCTTCCTTCCTTCCTTCCTCCCTCCCTCCCTCCTTCCCTCCCTCCCTCCCTTCCTTCCTTCCTTCCTTCCTTCCTCTGTTTGAATGTAGTTTGATTTTCTTTTTAACAACAAAAATTTTTGGTGAAATATGTTAGCAAGTTAAGATAAGATATACATTGTATGGCATAATTTTTTCTTTAAAATAAAATTCAATGTTTTATTGCTGAGATTTTTAATTCACAGTATTGAAACTTGGGAGGTCTACTCTTCTGAAATGCCATGCAGAGGTTTTGGAGTTTCATTGAATAAAAGGGACATGATATCATTGGGCATTAATAATGTCCTAATTTCTAGATTAAAAAAGTATACATACATTTGAAAAATAATGGAGTCTATATTAAATATCACCCTAGACCTTAGGGCTATTATTCACCATATCCCACTTTTTCGACCATGACCTCCAGGACGGTTTTATTTTACTGAATCTTGATCACCCATTATGCAAAGCATAATTGCAACTAAGGGAAGTAAAATGATATTAATCAGGGATAACATTGCAATGGACTTTGACCCATAGGTATAAATCTAATAAATGTGTAGCTTTTTCCCCCATAACATAATGAGTTCTTCCTTATATCATTACTCATGGGACCAATGTGAAATCATAATAGGAATATTTAAGGCAATTAATGAGACAGATAAGAAATGATTGTATGGTTTTAATTTCCTAATCACTTTAATGTTCCAAATTAAGGTATACATCAAGATGTGTCCATTAAATCTGTTCAGTCAGATCCCTCTAAAAAAATGTGATGAAGGAGTAAAAGTAGAGGAAATCAGATAAAATTAAGTGAAGAAAATGTTAGTCTGAGCACAAGAGAAGCAATATCCAGATGATTAAGTCAGATGGATTGTGAAAGTCTATTAAGTGGAGAGGTTGGGAGTACTGTCTTTCAAGCCATAAAAACAGACTGCACTATGCATGCCACCAGAGGAGCTACTTTTCATTGTCTTGACTGGATACACCGATGTCATCTTACTCTCTGCTTCTAAGCAATCATATAATTTGTTTATGCCTTCTTTTCTGAGACTATTCATCATTTCTTCAGTGATTCAAATTCAAATTTCTGTTAACCCTAAATAATTTAGGTCAACTCACAGACATACAGAGATAATAATTTCAAAAAAAATTCACTCAACTTATATGTATCATAAAGATTACACGAAATAAGTTGAAAAATGATGAAGCAATTGATTAACAAGACCATGTGGTCTTTGGAAAAAATATTGTATATATTTTGGATACACATTGTTTCTTATCATTATTTTTGATGGATTGGTTTGTCATTTATTTGCTTCACATTCAATTGATTTATCAAAGCCTGCTTTTTCTAAATGAATTGCGAAGAAAGCAGAGAATGTGACCATCTAAGAATTTGATAATTATACTTTCATTAAGGATCATACAGATAATTAAGGGGCATGCTAAATTGTAGCTTACTTCTCATTAGACTTTATCAAATAGAATTTTAGGAATTTATTATAGGCACCTGGATGTTTATATACCTGTCAGAAAGGAGATTCAGCATGAAGAAAAAGTGTGACAACTTTTTTTTTGTTTTGTTTTTGAGCCATAGTTTCTTTGTGTAAACTTGAGTGGCCTCTTTAGACCAGGCTGGCCTCCAACTCACAAAGATCCACTTACCTCTGCCCCCTAGTGCTGGGATTAAAGGTGTGCACCACCACTGCCTGGGTAGTGAAAACTCATTTAAGAAACAAAACAAAATTATTTTTAAATACGGCCTGGCAGTGGTGACACACGCCTGTAATCCCACCACTCAAGAGGCAGAGGCTGTCTGTAAGTTCAAAACTAGCCTGGTCTACAAAGCAAGCTCCAGGACAGCCAGAGCTAATTAACAGAGAAACCCTGTCTCAAAAAACAAAACAATCAAACAAACAAAAAACCAATAAAAATAATTTAAAATACAACATTCATACTTTACTGTGTATTCAGTTTTAGCAAACACACTCACCATGTGCGAAGTGATGATTTCAGTCCCCAGCATTGCAAATTAATAAAGCCCAGGAGGCCTCAACTCTCCGTAAAGAACTACAGGCAACTAAGGGAAGCTGTTAGTGTGAGAGGTGGTCTTCACCAGGGAAGAGCACACCAGTTGGTTCTCTGGAGTTAAATGTTCAGCCCTGCAAACATTCATACAAATAAAATTCTATGTACTGAACAGATTATATTTAGAAACATGTATACTTCTCTGTATATATTCTAATACACACACACATACACACACACACACACACACACACACACACACACATATATATATATATATATATATATATATATATATATATATATAGAGAGAGAGAGAGAGAGAGAGAAATATGTATTTACACATAAATAAGCATACAAGGTGAGATTCAAATTCAAGTGGTCATGAATTTGAAGGAGAGTGGGGAATGGTATATGGGCAGGTTTAGAGAGACAAAAGGGAAGAACGAAATGTAATTTTGATATTTTTAAAATAAAGAATAAAAATAAAAGTAATAAAAATAAAATACTCTCTTAAACTTACAGAATAAACAAATAGAAACTGAATTTGCTGATATATGGTAGAAATAAACTCGATTTGACTGAAAATCTAAACAGACTGACTTTTCTGATAAAAAAAAAAAACACTTTTCACCACAATTTCCCCACTAATAGCTCACTAGGCAGAATTTTATTATCCTGAGAAAATTCTAAAATGTTACAGAATAAAATTTGAGGGATGACGATGCAGCTCAGTTTGTAGAATACTGTTGTAGCAGGCAGGGAGCACCAAGTTAGATCCCCGGCACTGCCTAAAACAGGCAGGGAGCACCAAGTTAGATCCCCAGCACTGCCTAAAACAGGCAGGGAGCACCACGCTAGATCCCCAGCACTGCCTAAAACAGGCAGGGAGCACCAAGCTAGATCCCCAGCATCGCCTAAAACAGGCAGGGAGCACCACCTAGCATTGCCTAAAACAGGCAACTCTAGCACTGAGGAGTTGTAGAGTAGAGAATCCAAAGCTCAAGGTACCTTACTACAGAATCCAAGACCTGCCTGGGATACATGAGATCCTATCTTTATATAAATGAATGAAATTTAGATTTTCATTTTAAAAACTATGAATTACATGTAACTCATGTTCTCAAAAAATTGTTTCGTGCTGTGTGGCATTTTCCATATTCACCATTTTAATCATTGTGTCTTTTATCCAAATTATTTAGTAGCTTATGGCCTGTGGTTATTTTTATAAATGTTCTAATAAAAGGATCCACATTTTGGCTTTGTAATATATTTTAGTTTCCTTTCTTCTTGGTTGTTGTTGTTCTTATTCTTTGCTGTGATATGACATTGGCATTTACCTCTCTTGATTCACTTAAATTTATTTTAATTTTCTTTTGAATGAATAAATACTTTTAAAGATATTTAGTATATAAAGGTAAGTGGAAACTATTGAGGGTGTATTTAGAAATATATTAAAAATCTAGAATGACAGGGAGATTTCTGAAATTATGGGATTTTTTTTCATAATTCTATCTGAAGAATCTAGCACATATGTGCAATAAGTGCTTACTAAATGTTTTTTAAAAGAAAGAATGAAACAAAATTATTCTAACTAATTACTCATATCAAATATATAGTATATCCTAAAAGAGTAGGATGACAATTTAAAATTGTCATTTTGTTGTTGGGAGTCGTTCTGGTGATACTGGTAATGGTCTATGTAAGCAGGAAGAAGAGAGAGGTAAGATGCTCTTATGTAGAGCTGGAAAGCCAGAAAGGATATTTTACATATATTTACCCATCTATATCCTTAAGTGTTTGTTTTATAGATGCTCTGCTCACTGCTTAAGTTTTGACATTAAATTTTGCACTATGTTCTAGATTCATTTTCTGCTCATGAGTTTCCCAGCCAAAGCATTGAGTAAATATCATCTGGCATGAAGATCAGTTATTGGCCTTTTAGTCTCTGTTTTAACTCCTGAAATAGACTATACCTAATTTTGTTCTTCTAATACCTCTCAGCTTGGGGGTTATACTATGGTTAAGATTTGAGGTTTCTTGTCTGCCTTTATCTTACTGCTTTTGTTTTCAAAACCTTATTTTTTTATGTTTATTTATTTATTTATTTATTTATTTTGGTTTTTCGAGACAGAGTTTCTCTTGTGTAGCTTTGCGCCTTTCCTGGAACTCACTTGGTAGCCCAGGCTGGCCTCGAACTTACAGAGATCCGCCTGCCTCTGCCTCCCGAGTGCTGGGATTAAAGGCGTGCGCCCCTGGTGGAGCGCTGGGAGTCTAATTAGTGAGAAAGAGGAGGTTTTATATGAGCGAGAATTGTTGAAACCAGGGTTGGATAAAGCCCAGGGACAAATAACCAAATGAATGGAAACACATGAACTATGAACCAAAGGCTGAGGGCCCCCCAACTGGATCAGGCCCTCTGAATAGGTGAGACAGTCAAAGTGGCCTTTTTAAGCTTTACTCTTCTTGAGTTTGTGTATTTTGGAGCTCTGTAATAAAAAGGGAAGTACAGGGTTTATTTTTCATTTAATTTTTTGGATACCTTATCTACTAAGCTTAAAAACCACACATGCCAATGGTTCTCTCTCTCTCTCTCTCTCTCTCTCTCTCTCTCTCTCTCTCTCTCTCTCTCTCTCTCTCTCTCTCTCTCTCTCCCTCCCTCCCTTCCTCCTTCCCTCCCTCCTAGGTTTCTAAGCAAACCAGTTCTGGATCCTGGTGACCCAGGCAGTGTCAAGCACGGGCTCCCTCTCTTGGCTTGGTTCTCAAGTTAGACCAGTCATTGGTTAGCCGCTCCTATAAGCCAACTTTACCCCAGCGCATCTGCATCTTGCAGGCAAGATAGGTCGTAGATTAGAAGTTTTGTGGCTTCATTGGTGTCACAGTCCCAGGACTGGATGCCTAGCCTATGCCACTGCTTCTCAACTTTCTTAATGCTGTGACCCTTTAATACAATTCTTTATGTTGTGGTGACCCCAACTATAAAATTATGTTTGTGTTACTTCATGACTACAATTTTGCTACTATTGTAAATCGTTATGTAAATATGTAATATGCATGATATTTGACATGCAACTTCTGTCTGTTGCCTCTTTAGCTCTTTGTTTCTTCCTTTTCTCCTGTGGTCTTCATTTACCATGGTCTCCTATTCCTTGTTCTCCCTCTCTTTTCTTGATCCAGGTGGGATCTCCCGCTCTCTTTCCCTCGACCCTTGCCCTTCATTGCTCCCACTCATGTCCAGGCAGTTCATGTAAATCTCATCCATTTCTCCGTGGTCGATTGGCTTGATCTGTTTGGGAGGCATCTAGGTAGTGGTACCAGGTCCTGGGCTCGTTGCATGAGTTAGCTGTTTGAAACCCAGGACTTATGCAGGGATGTTTGGTTCAATCTGGGAGGAGGGGACTGGACCTGCCTGGACTGAGTCTATCAGGTCGATCCCAGTCCTCGGGGGAGACCTTGATCTGGAGGAGATGGGAATAGGGGGTGTGCTGGGGGGAAGGGGAGGGGGCAGGAAGGGAGAGAACAAGGGAATCTGTGGCTATTATGTAGAACTGAATAGTATTGTAAAATAAAATTTAAAAAAAGGCCACTTTGTGTGTGTGTGTGTGTGTGTGTGTGTGTGTGCGCGCGCGCGTACTTACAGCACAATGGCTCACACAATGGCTCCCTCCAGTGTTCCATACTGAATATGATGTTGATAAGAACTTGACTGGAGATCCTATATCTGTATTTTAGAAATCACTAATGGGTGTTTTGATTGTATTCCTGCTTCTTTCATCTGCAATAAGTTTTAAAAATAATTCTTTTTTTTTAATTGTAAATCATATGGCCTATGGCTCAGGCTTCTTTTTTTTTTTTTAATTTATTTTACAACACCATTCGGTTCAACATAATAGCCACAGATTCCTCTGTTCTCCCCCTCTCGTCCCCCTCCCCCTCCCCCCAGCCCACCCCGCATTCCCACCTCCTCCAGATCAAGGTCTCCCTCGAGGACCGGGGTCGACCTGGTAGACTCAGTCCAGGCAGGTCCAGTCCCCCCTCCCAGACCGAGCCAAGCATCCCTGCATAAGTCCCAGGATTCAAACAGCCAATTCTTTAGGAGTTTGGCAGTCCTCTTTTTCCTTTTGGCGACCAGTCCATGAGGACAAGGGACAGAAGTGACTACAGAGAGCTTTGAATGCCCTGGGCAAAATAGAAATAGCCCTCCAGGAAAGAACTTCAGTGAATCATCTCAACTTCAGAGTATAGGGAATATATAGGGTTGGGAACGGTAGCTAGGGAACTACCTAATTTGCATTGAACAGCAAGTTCCTATCATCAAGTTCGTAAAACAGGTCTTAGTTATCATCTGTGTAAGCATAGTCTTATAACGTTCCTAGCACAATGTCTAGATACCATATGGACAGCAGGGGGAAGCTTATGCAGAGAACTGCATCCTGGGTCATAGTACAGATAAGTCAGGCATGCTGGCCTAGAGAAAATCTCCAAACGAGGTCAGGTACAGAACAGGGTACCTTTCATGGTGAGGAGTGGGTTCCCTGTTGCAAAGTTCCTCAGAGAGAGCTGTTAGGGCTCTCACCCAAGGACAGCCAAGTGTGGTAAGAGGACTTTAATCCTGTCACTTGGGTAGTGGGCAGGAGAATATGGCATTCCAAGTCATCTAAACCAACAATCAAAAAGCAAAACAACAACAGCAAAATAGAAACAAATAAGTAGCTAACTAAATGAATAAAAAAATAAAGTAGAATTCTTTAAATATCTTGCAGTTTGTGAGCCAATAAAAACTAGAAAGGATGAGTTCTCCATCTGTCCTCATGTTTTTTTTTTTTTGTTTTTTGTTGTTGTTTTTTTTTTACTGTGGAGCTTAGATCCTCTGTGAGGTTAGAATGAGAATGCATCCCCATAGGCTCAAGTATTTTCATGCTTAGTGCCCAGCCAATGAGCTTTCAAGCACAGATTAGGAGTTGTGGCCCTGTTGAAGGATGTATGTTACTGAGGATGTGCTTTGATGTTTCAAAAGCCCAAGCCAGGCCCAGTCTCCTCTCTTTACCTGCAGGCTGATGGTAAGAGTGGAAAAGTCTCAGCTATTTCTCCAGCACTATGCCTTCCTGTGTGCTCCCCTCCCCTGATTACAGTGGACTGAGCCTCTGAAACTGTTGGCAAGCCCACAGTTAAATGCTCTCCTTTATAAGAGATGCCCTGGTCACTGTGTCTCTTCACAGCAATAGAACACTAAGACATCCGCCAACCTAGGCAGGAAGCACCTGGGCACTTCTCATTGCTAAGAGATGACATATAGGAAGAGCAATGAGGTTCTCAAATGATGTCATACATTTCAATTTTAATCTTTCTGTCATTAATTTATTGCATTGACCAATGTAGTTTGTGTAATATGTGCTTTGCTTTGTAATGGAACTCAATCCCTAGTAACATAATATGCTATATGACTTTTCTCTCCAAACTTTACTTATTACCAAGTGATTATTCTAAAATTTCAATGGGTCTCCCAAAGCTATGACATGGCAGTATCTAGACATTATGGAGTAACTATCCAGTAAAGCATTAACATGTGACCTACTCTCATTTTTTATCTGCATGGTGAGCTCTTGGCTATTTTAGGATAAATGAACCAAAGTTATATCAACTATGAAGTAGTGTTCACCTTTAGCAACAGACTAAACATGTGGATCCTGACACTATTTATATGTATTTGAAAGAGAGTAAGAAAAGGTATATGGGACTTTGGAGGGAGGAAAGGGAAGGGGGAAATGAAATAATAGTCCAAATGTCATCAAAGAGGCTTCATTTGGCAACTTATAGGAACACATGCAGAGACCCACAGCAAAACATTAGTTGAAGCTTGGGGATCCCTGTGGAAGAGAAGGAAGGAGGATTGTAACAGCCAGAGGGGTTGAAGATACCAGGAGAACACTGCCCACAGAATCAACTAGGCAGGGCTCATAGATGCTCAGAGATGGAAGTGGCAATCAGGGAGCCTGTGTGGGTCTGACATAGGTCCTCTGCATATATGTTATGGTTGTGTAGCTTGTTGTTCTTGTTAGACTCCTAACGGTGGGAATGGGGAATGTCTCTCTTTTGCCTGATCTTGGGACCCCTTTTCTCCTACAGGGTTGCTTCGTCCAGTCTTGATGTGGGAGTTTGTGCCTAGTCTTATTGTAACTCGTTATGCTGTGTTCAGTTGATATCCCTGGTAGACTTGCTCTTTTCTGAAACGGAGGAGGAGTAGAACTGGGGGAGAAGGGAGGTGGGGAGAAGGAAGGCAGGGGAGTAGAGGGAGAGAATACTGCCTTTGGGATGTAATATCAGAGAGAAGTAAAAAATGTAATTGTAATCTCAAAAATAAAAGAAATAATGTTTTAAAAGGAAAGGTCACAAATTCCGCTGTTATTTAGCAGCTACTTGGTAAGGGAAATGATTAATGTAAACGTTTTTATAAAATAATAGAAAAGTGATAATCATGACAAAATTGAAATACAGTGAATATCTAAAATATCAGCCGCAGTTTTCATACAACTCATGAATCACCATGAGGAAATATAAACCAAATGTTTCAGAGGTATAATTGTCTAAGTACACCATAAATCTGGATATTCATGTGAAATATTTCATAGTTAAGCGCCAAACCTAATATATCTGAAAGTTGGATTCAGCCTGGAGTGATTTGATATTCCAGTACCCCTCAGAAAGATTTAGCATAATTTTAGAGTATTCTGCTAATACAATTCATAAGGAAGTCATTGCTCTACCAAGAGTAAGGGACATGGATTCTCTGTGAAGGTTCTGTGGTTTGGAGACCAAAATTCCATTACTTTCTAATATCTGTGTTCAAGCCTAGAGGCTACTGAAAACCCTCTGTCAATGCTTTTCAAAGATATCCTCAGGCTCGTTCTTACTTTCTTTGATAGCAGGTGAATCCAGTTCAAATTTATACCTGGCAGTTCCTTTCTGATCCATGCTCCCTTTTACGTTATTTCCTTTAGTAATTGTTCTTCAGCTAACCACCTTTTACCATCTGTATTCAGCAACTGCAGAAATGCACAGTTTGGTATTAATTGTACCTCCAGTCTTCTAGTCATTGCAAGAGGAAGATGAGATACTGTGCTTATTAAAATACTTTTGAATGTAGTTTAGAATCAAAAGGCTAAAATCAGTGTCTTAAAAATATGAAGAGCTTAGTCTTATGACATGAGCCAGATTGTTGCTACTGATTTTTACCAATTTGTTCTGATGGAAATGTCAATAAACTTATGACATCTCCTTTTAAATTATAAATGTCTGGAGGACTCAAAATAGCTATTTACATACTGTCCTTTGGTTAATAATGCAAAATAGGAAGAGTGTACAGTAGGTGGTGTCCTAGCATGATTTGAGGGACCGACCAGCTATATCATCAGGACACCTTGTGCATTGATTCCATCTTATACATTTTTGTTCTGGTGCTTGGAGTTCAAGTTTCTATTACTGCAGCTAGATCACTACAGGGTCTCCCTGCTTTACCAAGTCACTGTGTTGCTTCTATTTTCATTGTACTTCATTCTCATTTATCTCTGTAAATAAATTCACGGAGAGCTCAGACACATATAAATCAGCTCCACATCTCCATACCGTCTTCTGAGCCATGAAAGAGACAAAGACATAATATTTCACTTTGAACTTCAGGAAAAAGATTTGAAATTAAAGATATGAACCAGGTCTTTCCATATATTTTTTTACACTTTATATGCACATCGTGATGAGACAATTTAAGTTTTATTTGAGACGTAAGACACCTTAGGGCACTTTGGTTTAAGGTCTGAGGAATGAAAAGTATATATTGTCAGTCATTTAACCATTTTTTCCTGGGCATCAAGATAGCCACATTTTTCATTACCTGCATTTAGGAGTAGCCACAAAATCAAATTATAAGCAAGGAGATTAAAGTAAGTGCCATTTCATTCAGCAGTCTATACATTGAGCATTTTTTATAGCACCAGTAATCTGCCCTGTTCCTGTTCCTCTCTTTAAATCCTTTGTGACATATTTCTTCTGTTGCATTCCTGGGACACATGGGTGATGAGATAAAATCCTGAAGATATCTAGTTTATGTATTTTTACTGTAATTTAAACCTAAACATTTGAAAACCATTTAGGCTAAGCATGGTAGACTGATTTAACTCTGCTGTGAAGAATCTAAATATAAAATTTATTTTCTTTTGTTCCAGAAGACTATTGCAACTTAAACATTGCCTAACAGTTTTTAGCTTGAGTAGTCCATGAGGCTAATTGGTATCTCACATGTATATTATGCTTCATGCCTTTGATAGCATGTGACCCTCATATTTTCCTACGAGTAATAAGATCACTTTCACTGCCCCACATATTTCATTGGATTTCTGGAAATTCTGCTACTTTCTGAGTAAACAAGAAAAGCAATAATAACATCATAACAATGTTACATATTCTCTATAGATTTCTGATTCAGTTGTGAATAATGTTAATTATAAAGTCACGCTCAATGAATTTTCAGTTTACTTGTGTCTGTGCATGCTATTGTAATTGACAGTGTATTTTCTTCTAGAAATTGATCTTAATATATAAATGAGTAATGTTAGTGTAACCAAATTAATATGATATGAAAAGCAATAAAATTCATCTGCTCGAGCAGACAAAATGATCTTTTAAATGTTAACTTCATAAAACCACATATGGACATTTTTGAGGTGAAATATTCCTTTCAGGTTTGGTGATTTTTGACACATTTTTGACACACAAATTTTACACAATATTTATAAGGATATTGTCTTCTAAAGTATTCATATTAGGGCAAGCTTTTAAACAATGGATGTTTTTAAAAAAATAATTCCATGACTTTAAAATTATGCAACATATTTCTAGTGCAATGATTAGAATAAGTGATTCTGAATTTTAACAGTTGGGTTTGTGAGGATAACCCTCCTTCTGCTGATTTATAAGATGAAGAACTTTTGAACATGTAGCTTAGTTCTGGGAAATGTTAGTCAGATGCATAATTTGAGAAATATTTAGCTGAAAAATCTCTATAATTCATACAATGATTAACTAAAGTAGCCTGGATGTGACTATTTCCTATAATTAGGCTAAAACTAAGATGGGTTAGAAAAGGCTAAGATGTCTAGGCTACTGTATAGAGAGGAGCAATTAGAATCCCCTCTTGCACTGTGTTCTCATGTCCTCTTTGCTGTTATGAGAGAATATATCACTTTACAGGACATGAGCATTGTAACTGATTTGTCTCTATAGTAATCCTTTGCAGGCATACTCTGACGTTTTCAATGGTATTCAATGCAAACATCTCCCTGCTAGACTAACACTAGAATACTGTACTTTTCAAACCATAATACCAGTTTGATTCTAAGCATTTCTAACTTTAGGTTTAAGCAATATCAGAAAATAATATTGATGTTCAAATTACAAATTGATACAGAAAAATCTTTTTTAGTCACTTATTTGTTGCCTAGCTAAGGTATGAACATCAAATGTTTGGGGAAGCTTCTAACTCTTTTGTTTTCTATTTTGAAAGAATGCATTTTTTGAGGGTGGGAACAAATGGTATCATATCAAATGTCTTAACACTAGTGCTCAGAGCCATAATGACTGGTTTTGTACTTAAAAAAATCTCTTGACATTACCTGTGACTATTGTAGAGGAAAGAAGCAAAGCAGTAATTGAAGTGGACTATTATCAGAGGGATGTTTGTAACCTCCAGCTTGTATGGTGTTCTTCTATTAGGGACCAGTATTAGATGACAGAGACATGAACACATAGGTCCCTGACAGCAAACCAAATAAATAATTCTGCCCAGTTTTCTTAGTGAACTAGTGAGATTATTAGGGTTATTTATTGGAGTATATGTGAGGGGTTATTTAAATCACTCACCAGGGAAGCCCTTGCTAGCACTGGCTACCACTGATGAAATCTTCATCCATGAAGCTTCCTGTACAAGTAATAGGCATTTGAGGACTTGCACAAGCCTAGGTTAGCTGGGTAGTCTTCTCTCCCAATCTGATACGTGTAAAGAGGAGCATTATGTACCTAGCAGATTTCCGGAGCTTTCTGAGATTTATGCATTTTGTTTATTTTCTGAGATCTGCAATTTTTGTTGGTGTTCCTGAGTTTTAATGAGCTTCCTTCTAAGAATTGGGACATAAAGTTGGAGCCCACATGAATGGATTGATTACCCTAATGAGGGAGACTCTGATGAGATGTCTTGTTCTTCCATCGTAGAAGAATATAGTGAAATGATACCTTCTGTACACTAGGAAGCGGGGCCTCATCAATCTGGAATCTGCAGGTTATATGTGCTTGTTTTCTTAGCTAACAGATTTAGATAAATTATATTTCTGATTTCTTTTATGACTTCCCTAGTCATGGTATTTTATTATACCAATTCAAGGAGTAAGACAAATGGATTGGCTGAATGAAACTGAGAAGTCTTAAGAATCACCTGTGGTCAGGCTTGTAAATTTGACAAAGTTTTGCAAATATTGCTTGTCTCTGTTGCCCTAGGGTAGTAAATAATTCAATCTTTACACATTGTAAAACTAAAGGTAGCAAATAACATCCATTTCAACATAAGGGTTTTTTTTTAGTTAATAAATTTCTTATTTTAATTTTTTTCTAATATTGATTCAAACAATATTGCTAATCTAATTTTTTATGCACAGCAAGCAATTTATATTAGGCTAAAGCATTAGGAAAAAGTAAAACTTCATTTAGAAATTCAAATAAAGATGATTGATGCTTTGGAGGTAGAAAAGCCTTGTAAGATATGGTTCTTATTTGTTTTGTGTTATAGAAATAGTTATGAGTATTTAAACACCATATTGTGTCATTTTACTTTCTATGTGACAGAACATCTAATGTTAACAATTCAGAAGGAGGCAGGATTTATTGCGGATTACAGTTTCTGACTACAGTGATTTTGCACAATGCAATGCACCACCACAATGGTGGTGAGCATGGGGTGGACAAAGTTGCTCACTTTGTGGCTATTGATTGCCAGTAAAGAGTGAAGAAATAAACAGAGACAATATACTACCTTTAACAATATGTGCCCAGTGGTCTATTTTTCTCACCTAGCCTCCACATTCTCGTGTCTATCAGCTAATACCACCTTCAAATTATGAGTCCTTGAAAGGATTAATTCATTGGTCAGATAGAGCTCTCATAATCCAATCACTTCCCAAAAGTGTCCCTTTTGAATATTTCATTGGTCACCAATCATTAAGTACATGAGTATGAGCCTTTAGGAGATGTTTCATGTCCCAAACATATCATATATGATGTCAAAATTATTAGAAATGATTTTATTCCAATGCTACATAGTGATGGCCATTTCTCACATCTTAATCTTAGAATTTTCCAAAATTATTTTCCAATATATAAATAATAATATATTAAGGGAGAATACTTTTATTTTTAATTAATTAATTAATTGGTTTTTCGAGACAGGGTTTCTCTGTGTAGCTTTGCTCCTTTCCTGGATCTCGCTCTGTAGACCAGGCTGGCCTTGAACTCACAAAGATCCACTAGGCTCTGCCTCCCAAGTGCTGGGATTAAAGGCATGCGCCACCACCGCCCAGCTACTTTTATTTTATTTACCTATAACCAAATAAATATTCTACACTTAGTGCTGGCATTGTGTTAGGCTGTAACCAATTTAAGTTTAGAAGAATCAATTATAGTGAGTTGACAATTTCCAACCTAACCCTAACTTCAGAAATATAAGTATATACTATTTTTAATTTTGATGTAGAATTATGACACTATACATATCATCTTCATGACTGAAGTCAATAAGCTTCACAAATGGAAGGAGCATGTCTCTTAAACTCTCATCATAAATGTTGCATAAAGCATTTTCTTTCTCTTTAATACTTAAATTGTATATATTTAAATCTTAGGTATTACTTCACTTAAGAAGTGGCATGTGCTTTTCCACAAAGATTACATCAAAAGCTGTACATCTGAACATCTTACCATACCAGTCAAAAATCAACATACTGTGAAGCGAAGACTGTGGGACAGCTCATCGGCCATATATAACAAATCCCCACAATGGGAACTCTAATGTCACAGGAAGATACTGTGTTCAGAAACCGTGGTGAGCACTTGGCTTATTTTTATGGATGGCTGCAAAGTTCCTTACAGTTGACTATGATTTGATTCTGGATAATGATCTACAACTCAATATTATACATTGTAATTAATACCATAACAACTTCCTTAGAGAAGAAATTTTATTCCTATAAAGTACCAACTGTATTACTAGCCAGTGAATAAATGAAATGTTTCCACAATTACACACTCTGACTTCATCAAGTTTCTTAAAGGTTAGAAAGAATTTTCTAGAAAAAATACTATGCTAAGTTTATTTATTTTGATATATGCCTCAGAGATTTATATACATTAGTTTTTATGTTATGAATATTAATTATTTTATGGAGTAAATTAAGTATAATTAGTAAATGACTATAGCCTTTAATCACATTTTCTTTTTAATACTAATAAGATGTAAAAGTATTGCCATTATCTGCTTAATCATAAATATTATAGAAGAATTTTCATATGTCTTTCAAAGACCTTTGTGCTAAATATTAACCTAATGTGGAAATCAAACTCTATGAATAAGAAATTGTGAAGTAGAGCCATAGGAGAAGAAAAAGTGATGAAAAAACCCTCCAATTCAATTATGAAGATCTCAAAGTGAAATGGAAAAAGATCATATTTCCCTTAATGCAGTATTAATATATTGAAATATGATAATGATTACTGTAAATAGGACTGTAAAGATTTATTAGGCTTTGGGGTGTTTTGCCAAGCAATTGGTTATAAATTAAGCTTTGGTGTAGTCCTTGATGAAAAATGTTCTTGGCAATAGTTGGAACTTAGCAGATTTATTTATTTATTTATTTTAGGTATGCTGATAGATGAAAGTATGATTCAGAAAAACTAAATAAGTGTATTTTCTTTATACAAAATAACTATCTATTTATATTTATGTGTGTTAATGTTTTGTCTTAATGCATGTTTCATAACCATGTCCATGCTTGGTGTCCATGTAGGTAAAAAGAAAAAAAAAATAGGGCATCAGATTTCCTGAAACTGGAATTACAGATGGTGGTGAGCAGCCATATATGTGCTGGGAAGTGACTGCACATCATCTGTAAGAGCCTCAAATGCTCTTAACAACTGATCTGTCTCTTTAGCCCCTCCATGTAGCTTCAAAATATTGAAAACATTATGTTGGAGCCTTAAGTGAGAATCCAATACAGACTTAACTTATTTAGAACTGTATGTTGAATTATTGAATTATTACATACCACAATACTTCCTCAATAAATGTATTCTACAAATAGGCTAGGCACTGTTTCTCCTCTAGATGTTAATACAGTGTTTAGAATCACTTATCATGTATTATAATTGTCAAATTCTGTTGATTTAGGAGTCTTTAAATAAATACATGAAGAATAAAACATACATTTATATTATTAGTGTACTACTTCTAAAAATATTATACTTGATTATAAGCAATAAATACTAAACATTGTTTAAACATTCTTTTATTTTTTATTATGATTATTATTATTTGTGTGTGATGGCACATGGTAGGGGTCAGAGGAGACTCGTAGGAATCAGTTCTCTACTTCTACCACGTGGGTATGGAGGGATGGAACTCAGCTTGTATGGCTAAGTGGATTACCCAGTGAGACCTCTTGCTAGCCCAAGCTTTCACTTCTACTGCAATTACAAGGTTAATGTCTTTTTAAAACATGCTATTAAAATGAGGTAAGGAAACCTAGATAAAATGGTTAAAATATCTTTCAAGGTGGGGAACTTTTAAACATTCTGAATCAAACTAAGTCATACAACTACAAATAAACTTTCCACTGTGTTTGGATAGAAAAGGATGTTTAAAGAAAGAAAATGATTCACAAAATAAGGTGTCCGTAAATGACAAAGATCATGCACAGATTGCCTGAAACAATGACATTAATACCAAATCAGTTATATTCCATGTAGCTTACAGGAATAAGCAGGAAAACTCTCAGGAAAGAACTGATTCTCTCTCTCTCTCTCTCTCTCTCTCTCTCTCTCTCTCTCTCTCTCTCTATATATATATATATATATATATATATATATATATATACACACACACAGATATATATCGTAGACAGATCAATATCAGGTATCTTCCTCTATCAAAATATCTACCACTCATATATAATACACACATGCGTACACACACACATACACACAGATAGATGGATAGATAGATAGATAGATAGATAGATAGATAGATAGATAGATAGATAGATAGACAGATAGATAGAGACAATTTTTCCTTCCTGAGAGGTTTTTCTGTGTACTATTTATATGTATATATATTTCCACCCAATATGAACAGCTATATTAGCAAACAAGTAATTAGTGATTTAGACCTAGAAAATAAAAACAGAGAACAGAGAAAGAATTGCTTATGATTTGTATGTTTGGGCATCTCTTAAAAACACCCCCTCATCTTAGGAAATTTGTTTATACAATCACTATTAGTATATAATCTTCAATCTAGTCCTAACTATGTACTCCACAGAAATATGTGGACATGTGTGTTTCTTCTCCATTGTTTGACTTTGCAGTGCCATTTATTAGAATGACTGTGGACAGGTCTAGTCTGATGGGGCGTCAAGGGGTTGCTGGCAGTGATTTACCATGTGCCCTTAGCTGGTACCTCCATATCCTCACTTGTGGCTTTATAAGTTAAGTGCTTAACCTGTTGTCAGATTTACCTCTTAAATAAAATTTGTTCACCCAGCAGACCTCAGAGCACCTCCTGTTTGACCTGTTTCTAATTTGCTCTGACCATGTGAGGCATTCTCCAAGGAAGATATGATGGGCAGGTGAGGTCAGTAAGATAAGACAGAGAGAAGACAATTCAATAAAACACGTGAAATACAGAAGAATTTATTATACATAAATTGCATAAAATGTCTCTAAAGTACTGTGCCTCAAAGGGCTGGTGAAAAAGGATCATATATGTATTAGCAAAAACTCATTCATTCAAAACAAAAACATGAAAATAAACAAAGGGATATACTATATTAAACAGAATGTATAGGTATGGAAATGATGAGGGTGAGAGCTCACTTGGGTAGTAGGGTGCTTGCTTTGCAGGCATGAGAACCTGAATTAGGACTCAGAACCTCTCTTTACAGATATCCACAACTAACACCAGTGTTGGGAGAGTATACGATATAGACTCATACTCTGAGGTCACTGGCTACTAAGCTAGCCTAGCACAACTGATTCTAAGTGGATGAGGGATTCTATCTCAAAATAGTGGCACAGAGTGATAAAAGAAGTCACATAAGAATAACTAACCATTGACTTCTACAAGCAAGTGTACATGTACATGGAGTGAATATGCTGGCACACAGAACCACATATACAGGCATACACAACCAATGAAGTATATAGCTTGATAGAGGAAGATACCCAATGTTGACCCCTGGCCACATGCACACCTGCACATATGGATACCATACACACATATATACAGTTCTCATACAGTCACAAAGACTTATTATATAAGTAAAATAGGATAACAATTTCCATGAAATTTATGTTTAGAAAGAATGAGAGAAAAAAGAATGAAACAATAACTATTACAAGAGGAACCAAGACAATGAACCACAACTTTGAACATATTAGGGATGATATAGAGTGCATTTGGATTTGACATTTCTCATCAAAATAAAAGGTTTTTAAGTAAGTACAAAACAAAGTGTATTTTAAATATTTTTTATTCAATACATATGTGGAGTACAGGGATTATGTGCACATGTGTGTAAGTGCTGTAGTGGCTAGAGACATTGGATCACACCTAGATCCAGAATGGTTATAAATTACTCAGCATAGGTATTGGCTCGGGTCCTCTGAAAGAGTAGTATGAATTCTTAGCTACTGAGCCATCTCTCTAGCCTCAATGTACAGTTTTGAAAATAAGAAAATATAAAACATAAACATAAAGGTTTTCATATATAAATTCATAAAGATATACCTAGAAATGATAGCAAAAATGTTAAGAAGTTAGACATTTAAAAGAATCACCAAAGAAATTGTAGTTTCACAATGCTGAAATATTTATTTTTTTATTTTTTACATTCAATAATTATATTTATGATAATCATTAATTACATTAATTTTATTGATTTATTACATTCATAATATTATGTCCTGATACTACTGTCCATTTGTGAGGCTTTTCCATCACACAAAACACGGGAATTCTGTACTTGGGAAATCATTGTTCTATATTCCTTTCTTCTCTGTCTTGAGATAACGTCTAATATTTCTGTCTCTATGAATTTGTATATTCTATATATTTCATGAAATACAATTCTATAGTATTTGTCCTTTTTTTAAATGTAAAAACATTTTATGTACAACTGCAGGAGAAATAATACTTAGCCTGTACATAAAAACAGATTATAATTCAAAAGTCCAGGTTATTTTAAACAGTGAAATATTTTCTCTGTAGAAAATAGTATAAATGATAACATTTCCCAATAAGCCCTTTTAAGCCAAATGATAGCTGAATTGTACATATAAATATTGATCAGATTCTGGGATACAAAAGAGACCTATCTTCATCTGTTCAGAGAGCTATGCTTTATTATGTTTAAGTTGTGTAAGTGAGATTCATATTCATCTTTCGCTTCACTATTTGATTTATGGCAGACATTTTTCTATAGGCTAATCCATAGTCTAAAAAGATTTTAGCATCCCCTCCTGAAAGAATGGCCAGCATTTTCTTTCATCAGTTTGATACAGTACAAATTCTTATCCTAATAGTGAAATGTTTCACTAAAGCTTGCCCAGTGATTGGGTAAAACCAAAACTTATAAGCCACAGTCATCCTAGGGTCCCCCTTGGTAGGTAGCCTCCCTGGATTTATGGGTTGCAGTCTGATTGTCCTTTGCTTTATATCTAGTATCCACTTTTGAGTGAGTACATACCATGATTGAATAACCAGGAATATATGACATTTAACCATACACTCAGCTAACGTTGAAACAAAACACCTAACTACAAGGTGAAATATGGAAATTTACAAAGTAATATGTATTTGCCCAATAACTGATAGAATAACAGGTACATATTTATATCTTAACAAAATTGGGGTAAATTTCAACAATATAATCCATAAACCGGAAACCATAAATTACAAACTACACTGCATTGCTAAGGACCTTTTTGTTACAAAAAATAGTATTTTCACAAATCAAATCCCATTTCTAAGAATTTAATAATTTTGAAAGTAAGCATCAAGCAAACTTCTACTAAACGAAAAATCATGAAAATAGAAAAATTTATACATAACTTAATTAACATTGTTAAATTACTTATTGGCCAATTAGTTGAAAAGAAAATACTATTATATATGGATATAATTTGAATGGTGGCAATGTTACACAAAGGTAATCTCTTGTAGCTAAAATCTTTGTTATGAAACATAAATTTTATACATGAAAAACATAAATTTCAACATTGTCCTCTAAATTTAAAATAGAAAAGACATAAAAACAACAGAAACACTGTAAACATAAAAATATAATCAAAATTCTTTGTCAAACAATTCTAGACCCATAATCACTTCACTAAAATGTCCTTAAAAGGAAAGTTTATCCTTAAAAACAAAACAAAATGGAACAGAAAAAAAGGACATGTAAAGTTCAAAAAATATTTGCAGAGTTAGAAATGAGCTTCCAGCTAATGTATAAGGAAAATGTAACTGCGTTGCCCACCACTGCTGTTAGGTAGAGCCCCATTAACTCAAACACCTCTTTAAAGATCTCCACATTCCCTCATGCGGTGGAAGTTTGTACTTCAGTATGTGAATCTAGAGGTATAATGAGCACATAATTCCATTTACAGTCTAAGATAATTGCAGGAATTCCAAGACATCTGTGTAGGAAATGTAAGCTCCATCAGCTTAATGCTCCTGAGGTAAAGTTTCATTATTCTAAAGTATTTCTTTGCTCACCTGAAAACCAGTAACCATGCTAACATATAACACATTACTTACAAAGGGTATAGGTGTTATATTGGCCCAAGTTTTATATGCCATAGCAAACTCCATGCTTTATTTTTTGTAGGGGGAGCTGGAAAGGTGACTTTGGGGTTTGGTTTGTTTTGCTTGGGATTTTTTTTTTTTTTTTGTCTCATTGGTTTTTTGTGGTTTTGTTTTGTTTGGATTTTTATTTTGTTTTCGAGTGGGTGGTTTGAGACAAAGAGAAAAAGAGGGAACATGGAGTTAGGAGGGTAAGAAGGTGGGTAGGCTGTGGGGGAGGGGAGGGTGGCAAAAGCATGATCAAAATATATTGCATGAAAATAAAAGAAAATGAGGACATATATACATACATGCATAACACACTCACCCCCCCCCCCACACACACACTTCCTTCCAAACCCCACCAAATCATTAAAACAAGCAAAACTTACTGGCCAACAATGAGATATAAGATATTACTTGATTTTATGTAATTTATTGATATTTGTAAATTTATATACAAATTTTTACTTCACATTGTAGATAATGGCTGGAAAGACATGAATATTTATATTTAAGACTTGAGAAGTTATACATTGTATATTCAGTATAATACATATTAGAAGATTGTATGTGTATGTGTAATATCCATATGTTTATCAAGTGATATAAAAATACATTTGTTAAAATTCAGCACACATGCTTTGATCAAGATTTTTTTATGACACTAAAATTTCCTTAATTTGAAAAGAAAATTTTGAAAGCACATTTGTAAAAATATTAGACTCTGGAGAAATTACTGTTGAACTTTTCCTGAGTTTTGGAAATGTAACAATGCAGCCGACACTGCAGTTGTCAGTAGTTGTAGCTGGAAGTCTTCCTGTGTCCTGCCCGGTCCACAGCTGCTCAGACCCAACACACAGAGGCTGATATTAATTAAAACTACTCAGCCAATAGCTCAGGCTTACTACTGACTAGTTCTTACACTTTAACTCGGCCAATTTCCGTTAATCTATATATATCGCCACATGTTCCGTGGCTTTACCTGTGTGCCATTACATGCTGCTCCCTGGAAGGCGGGCTGGCATCCCCTGACTCAGCCTTCCTCTTCTTAGAATTCTCTTCGTCTGCTTATCCCGCCTACACTTCCTGTCTGGCTACTGGCCAATCAGCATTTTATTTATCAACCAATCAGAGCAACACATATTCACAGCATACAGAACCACATTCCACACCAAGTAGTAGTGTGTGACTGACTAGCTAAAACATAAAAGAAGTTCAAGCATATAAGAACTGGGAAGGAAAGAAACAAATTGCATTGCTTGCAGACTATTTATGAACATAGACAGAAGTGGGAAAATGCTCTACAGATGCATTCCAGGATGAACAGGAACCTTTTCAAGAGTGTCTGACTTGGTCTTCAATTTTAGGTTTTCACATTCTATACCGATCCCTTTCCTCTCATTCCTTTCGAAGAACCACTGCCATTCTCAAGATGGATCTAACCCTGCAATGTACGTCAGTGCTGTGAGAGACTGAAGCTCCTCTTCCCATTTTATTCCCTGCTTTATTGACTCTACTGTTGGTTGCTTCAGGGTGAAAGCCAGAATACAGGAGAACTAGAAGATCTTCCAGGAAAGAGATTCTCAAGAAAAGATCCTTCCTTTTGACACTGAAGACTGTGTTCTGTCCCACTTTTCTCCTTTTAGATTGTTTCTGAGTAAGGGGCAGTCTCTGTGTCACTGGTTGATAACAAACTCACTGGAATACTAATACCAGTGATGTTTAGAAACTCTTCTATGGGTGTGCAGTGCTCCTTGTAAAAGAGAGAAGACACATACTTTAGACTTCTAGTCAAATAGGTCTCTTAACAGATTTTTCACTTAAATGTGGGTGATGGATGAATGATGACAGAATTTGTTAGGTGGCCCCATCTTTGCTTCTTGTATAGACTTTTTGTTGTTTCTCTGATGTGAAGATCACTTTATTTATACCAATAAGTTTGGGGATCTATGGTGAATAGGCAAAATGGAAAGGTACACATTTCATTGGAAAGTTATTAGAGAAGTTTGAAGAGGACAGAGTTAAAAAATTTACTGAAATCTGGATCACTGACATTCCTCTGCTCTCCATGACTGTGACTCTTCTTGTACCTAGAACCTAGTATCATTTTCTTTGATAAAAGATTAAAATATACCTCACCTTTTTAATGCTTTCTATAAAAAAATAAAATATGGTCCATATCAGTTTTTCTTGTTGATAGGGGTAAAACTCAAGGTTTTACCTTCATTTAAAGGAAGCATTCTTGTGATCTTGATTTGTCTACCTTTTTATACACACAAACTTGGATTCCTATTTTTCCGATTAGAAAAACTAATGCGTGTGTCTGGAATGCTCTGTTTCTTTCTTGCTATTTCGTAATGGAACATTTTCATGACTCAAAATCCTTTTGGTGGAGTGTTCATTATAGCTAAAAGTAAGAAAATGGGATTTCTTGTTCCATTCAAGGACCTGCTGTACTTTTTAATTTGTCCTGAACTAAAGTCTGCTGATTTCTTAGATGCTGCCTTTTCAGCTGAATATATGTCTTTGTAATTACAGCCTGCATCAGCCACAGCTGAAAATTATATCCCAAGGACAGGTCAAATTCAATAAAAGACACAATAATACCCTGTCCATTAAGAATTTTGAACTTACAGTGGTGATATATGCAGGCCTGTAATTCCTATACCAAAAAGACTGCATGCAGGAGGAAATAAATAGACCTAGAAGCTCTTCTCGACTCAGAAAAGAAATTAAAAGGACTTAAATTTGCATTTAGTTAGTATTAGAACAATGCTAGATGTCACAATTTGCACCGAATAAACTGCTGTAATACATCAAAACCAAGCCCCATCTAAGCTGTAATTTTAAGTAATGAAAAATGTATGGTGATCAAGGAAAAGTAATAAAAAAAAGAAGAGCAGCATAGTTTTAAGATGGGTTTGATTTTGTTTTTCAAGACCAGGTTTATCTATGTAGCTTTGGAACCTGTCCTGGAACTCACTCTGTAGACCAGGGTGGCCTTAAACTCACAGAGATTCACCCGCCTCTGCCTCCTAAGGGCTGGAATTAAAGTTGTGCACCACGAATGCCTGACCATGGGTGGGACTGATTTTTCTTCAGAGAAATTAAAGCAATTTAATAGTTAAAAAAGGAAACTAGCGGATGAGCTTTGTAGAAAGCATCAACAATTAAGCCAATGGAAGAACAGTGGATACACAGATTGCGTGGGAGAACAGGCGGCGACACAGAAGGCATCTGAGAGACCTCACAAGAGGAGGATGAACAATAGCCTAAAGTTTGTTCAGTTCACTTAAGAACAACCTCTAAAACCGAGGAGTCATCAACACTAGTTCAAAGTTGGCAGAAGAGAAGCAGTCAATAGCAATGTCTTGATTATATAAAACTCACACCTTCAACAGACTAGCTAGGTCTACCTTCCTGATAGGCCTTCCCATGCAGGAGGCACTGGGAAACGAAATCTATCAGAAATGGAGCATACTGGGTAGGGGTTGACAAAGATTTGGAGGGGAGGGCGAGGGAGTGTGAGAACAAGATCGACTGCCTATATGGTCACCCAATATAGATATAGAATAAATATGAAAATACAACATACTTATGAACATAATGTGATTCAGCTATATGTATAATTTGATAAAAAAAATAAGTAAGAATTAGCAATGATATATTATTATTACACCATCTCCTATGGCATAAGAAATTTTCAAAGGAAAATAAAACACAATATCCAAAGAGAATACTACTCAGGACTGTGGAACAACTTCTAATGAGGTGAATATGTATAAAGGAAAAATTATGGAAAAGAATAAATACAAATGTTTTCAGAGGGAACAGACAAACCAGTAATTGCTATGGATGTTATCAAATTAATGTGGGACTACCACACAGAACCAAGAAGGTTGGAGATGACCAAGCAAGGTAAAAAGAAAATCGAAACAACAGATGGACATGTCACTTTCAAGAGACCAAAATAAAAGAAAAAAAAACCCAAAAGTGGTAAAAGGTAAAAAATCATCTTCCAGAAGGACCTAAGATAAGAATTATTTTTAATTTCTCAGAATTCACCCATTGAAGATGAGAGTGAAGGGTGGAACTTTTGATTATTAAACCAAACATTAAATTTTAAAAAAATCTAGAATTAACATTGTTGTGAAAGAATCCCATAAAAGTAATAGAAATTCCTTCCAGAAAAACATTGAGAAGTGTTCTGAAATCAATTGTGCCTGTCAAACATACGAAAAGGATTTAACTCAGAGAGAAAAATATGAACCAACATAGGTCAGGAAGTTACCCTGTATAAAGGAAGAACTAGGGGAATGGATAATTTAAAAAAGGTTTTTTCTTCATTTTCATTGACCTAAAATATAGTAATATTTGAAATGACGACAACTTCTTTGTGTTTATACGCATGGAATGCATTTCCACATATTGAAAGCATTGGGTCCGGAGGTGGCTTATGAAGTAAAGACTGCACCACCGGGCCACATGAGTTCAAACCGCAGGACCCACATAAAAGCAGGGAAACATTGTTACAGAAAGTGGCCCTTCGACTGCTGCACTTGTGTCCTCATCAGCAAACACACACACATGTCCATGTGCAAGTGCACACACATACATGCGTGTGCATGCATATACAAACCTACACCCACTAATACCATTTTTTAAGAGAAAAAAATGTAACTGCTATAATATAGGTGATAGTGGGAATTAGAATTAGAATTAGAATCTTTGTTACCAGATGCCATAAAGTACAAAAGGATTATTTTAAAACTAAGTGGGAGTAGTTGTTAAGACATGTTTCTAAGTGTAAGGCAATGTATTAGAAAGATGAGTAACATTTTTAGATGAAAAAATGCATCATGTGAAATGTTCAATTAAAAGGAGTAGAAGGAAAGAGAAAATTTAAAATGCAGGTGTGAACCATAAAAAGCTGTAATGAGCATAATATCTCTCAGTCATAATGTAGCAATAACTCTTTCAGTGTTGATGGTAAAATGCACCAATAAATGATACTGTCAGTGTGGTTTAAAAGCTAGTCTAAAAACATGTCTGTAAGAAATCCATCTGGGGCTAGGATCTTGGAATTGGAAGGCTTTTCATTACTGTTTTAAAATTGTTATTTGTTATGGGTTTGTTAAAGTTGTTGATCTCTGCTTGGTTAGTTTAAATGGAGTTAGGCATCTTGGGTGATGATGCATAGAACCATGGACTATCTAACAAAAGTCCCAGTACCTGGCACATGAAAACTCTCTCAGAGTTGCAGGTCTGGTGGGTCCAAGAGAAACCCAAAACAATGTAGGCTATTGTTGATGCTCTTGGTCTTCTTCCAGAAGCTGCCTAGCTCAATTTTCATCACAGAGGCTTCATCCAGCAACTGATGGAAACAGATACAGAACCACAGCCAAACATTAGGCAGAGTTTGGGGAAATCCTGCAGAAGAGTCGGGGAAAGGATTGTCAGAGCCATAGAAAACTCACAGAATCAACTAACCCCGGGCTTATAGGGGCTCACAGAGACTGAACTGACAACCAGAGAGCCTGCATGGGACAGACCTAAGCATACTGCATATATGTTATAGTTGTGTAGCTTGTTCCTCTTATGAAACTCCTAAAAGTAGTAACTGAAACTGAACATTTCCATGTCCTAACTGCCCAGTCCCAAATATCTGACTCAGATGCAGAATATGAATTATAAATGCTCGACCAATAGCTCAGGTGTATTACTAATTAGCTCTTACATTTTAAGTTAACCCATATTTCTATTTATGCTTTTCCATGTGGTGGTACCTTTATTAACATGGCGTGTTCATCTGCTGCTCCTTCTGCCTCTAACTGGTGAATTCTGACTCTGCCCATCTCCTTCCAATTATCCGTAGTTTGGTGGACCCACCTATACTTCCTGCCTGGTTACTGACCAATTAGCATTTTACTAAACCAATTCAAGTAGCAAATTTTTAAAATGTACAAGAGGATTATTCCATAGCAGGGAGCAGGTGCTAAAGAACAGAAAATGGCAACTGCTTAGAGACATTGAATTGTGGAAGAGGTTACCAAATTAACCAGCCTATATAATTTAGGGATGTCTTAACTCTAGAATGGAAGTCAGAAAATGTATCCTTGTAACATAACAGCCTGGGGTCACAGAAAGTAAAGTTGGGGGTAGATGGAAAAATAGAGGGAGAGAGAGGGAGAGAGAGAGAGGAAGAGAGAGGGAGAGAGAGAGAGGAAGAAAGAGGGAGAGAGAGAGAGAGAGAGAGAGAGAGAGAGAGAGAGAGAGAGAGAGAGAGAGAGAGAGAGAGAGAGATCCTTTTGTGATATCTGATCAATCTCCTACAATCGTAAAGTGAAATACAGCCCTGGGAGGCAGCTGTAGAGAGCAGAAATACCAGGCATCTAGGAGCTCAAATGTGCAGTGGCAGAAGACTTGTCTCAGAAAGAGAAATGAAGATGATACCTCTGAGCTGGGTTGTGAAAGATTTTAATCTTGTCAACTAACTATAAACTTGACATTTGATCTCATGGTTGGATAAAACTCTGGAACCAGCTATCTGCCATCCACTTGGCTGTATTACCTCAAAACTCTGAAACACTGTGGTTCTGCTTGATACCTATGGTAGCATTTCTCCAACAAGAATTCTTGAAAGTGCACATCTTAGAATTATGATTCTTCCTCACACTCCCAGGGGAAATTACAGACTCTCTTTAGATAAATGTTAGTCACTGAAGGAAGGATGAGCAAGAAGTCCAAGAAATGAGAGAAGCTGCCTAGGAAACAGTTTGCCAAAGCTAAGTGCAGCCAATAGAGGTCCTTGGTATGCAAGGAAGGAAATCCACTAAAGTGAAAATAGCTAAAGTCAATAGTGTGGCACACAACTTTAATCCCAGCAAGTAGGAGGCAGAGCCAGGCGGATCTCTGTGAGTTAGAGGACAGCCTGCTCTACAGAGCAAGATCCAGGAAAGGCGCAAAGCTACATAGAGAAACCCTGTCTCGAAAAACCAAAAAAAAAAAAAAAAAAAAAAAAAAAAAAAAAAAAAAAAAAAAAACCACAAGCTCAATGCCAGGCTAGCCCATAGGAAGGAAACAGTTTACAAACATTACTGCAGGCCACCTCGGTTTCCTAGAAGGAAGTTGCTCCAACATTTCATTTCTTTTTTTTTGGCTCTATGTTCTGTTGCCATCACTCATTTTATTTGTTTATTTTTCATTTTATTACACTTGTATTTTTATTTTTACCTCATAGTATTTAAAAAAAGTTCTTATATTTTTTTACTTATCATAACTCACTTAATTTTAGCATTTTTAAAATTATTTTATGATTTTCCTTTTTTTACTTCATTTTCTTTTATGCATCCTACTTTACCCTTTTCAATATTTAACTAAATTTTAGTCTTATTTTTGCTATAGTTGTTTAAAATCATTTTTACTTTTTTTTATACATATATCCATTTCTTTTCAAAATCCTTGTGATTAGAATTCTCTTTATTTATTCTCCATTATATCTTTTGATTGGTTGCTCTGTTTTCTTCTTCATAAAACTCATATACACTGTTTTTCTCCTAATTATTTCATTTTTTAACCTCACTGCTCCTCACTATCCCTCCTGACCATGTCTCATTACTTAATTTCATCAGTTTACTATTTTCACATTTTTTGCAACCATAACTTAACTTCATAGAACATTCTGTATTAACTTTTCCAGTTTCTGTCTCATGGTCACTGGCAATACATCTTTAGAGTTTAATAGATCTTATTTGTAGTACTAGATCTTGGACAGAATGATGTTGCAGTTACATCAGGTTTTCTTTCAATTTTCTATCTCCTAATAGAAAGACAATTGGGATTGAGTCTCCAAAACAGGTTGCTAAGTAATATGACAATAAAATAAAACTGGAAGATACATCCAAAACAACACACACAAACCAAGCCAGAGAAATAGGAATTAAAGAAAAATTTGAGGCAACATTTTTCCTCTAAAAGACAGTATGTCTTCAATTATAAAATTAAGATATTGAAATGTATTATCATGGATGAAGACTTCAAAGTTTCACTGTTAAAATTCAGAATAATCTGATAGAGGATATACATGAGCAAAGGAATACAACCATGGAGAAGAATACTCGGAACAAAAGAGGGAAATGAATGAGGAAATCAGCAATGGGAGAAAACGAAAAAGCCTGCAACATGAAAGAAACATCTGTCAAGCAATATTTAAATTTTAACAAAACAATCATATAAAACAAATACAACATGTGGAAATGAAAAATTCACACAACCAATAAAGTTAGTCTGTGAAGCATCATCAGTAGACATGACATTGCATAAGAAAAGATAGCAAGGATCATTTGCATGCCCTAAAACACAAAAACTAGTGACTGGGACCTGGACACTGATAAGCTGTTTGTACAGTTGAATGGAGAGAATCTTTTAAATGAAACATATAAGAATTCAGAATTAGTACTTAAAATTTATATAGGTAGAGATGTAAAGGAGTGGGAAAATAATAATTATCAAGAAAGCATTAATTTGCTATAGTAAAATATAAAATGTGGGAAAATTTTGCTTCATTAAAAAATAAATCAAATTACAATCAATGTTAGAAAATAAATTTTGTTTCAACCAATATCCCCCTTTATAAATGCAACTTTCAGAAAAGTAAGTTTCATTGTTACAATAAAAAATACACATCCATTATACAAAAGTAACTATAAATATTAAAAATAAAATATATTTGTAAAGATTATTCATGATCATATTTGGTATTTGTTGAATTAGCAAAGTTAATTCATTTATATTTTATCACATTCTAGCTTATTATAATTATTATTATATCCATCTATTAAGTAAATATAAATAGCCAGGTATGATAACATGCACCTTTAACCCCAGCACTTAGAAATCAGAAGCAGACAAATCTCTGGTCTGCAGAGTGAGTTTCAGGACAGCCAGGGCTACACAGAGGAACTTTGTGTCGGTATATATATTTTAGATCAAAATGCATTCAGAATTTCTCTAAACAAATTCTGGGGAAGTGGTAAAGTCGTGCATTTTGACAAAGCATGTGAATGAGAGTTTCACACAAGTAAGGATATTCTTTGGTCAAGGAATTTGACCAAATTTGAAATAAAGGAAATCCACATACTTTTCTCTCAAGCATGTGATTTGTTGAGTCTTAATGTAGAGTTAGTATGCAATGTGAAAAAACAAATTATAAAGTTATGTATGTTATTAGTCTTAAATCATAACAGAAATTTAAAGGATGAAGATATCAATCATATAGAATGAGAATGATTTCTCAGGTACAGGAACCATGAAGGTGGTGAATAAGGATGACGAAGAATTGAAAACATAAATACTGAAAGTCCACTACATGAATAAGTTTAACGGTCCTTAAAATACTCAGACATTCAGTTGCTACATCCAAAAGCATGAAGAATGTCCTGTTCATCCTTGAATAGAGTATGCAAAGAAAATGTGTACCAGACATGGCAACCCTTCCTTGATGGAACAAATAAATAAATCACAGAAAATTTGCCTGCTGAATTAAAGTATCTTATAATTTTGTACTTTCTAGTTAGTTGCACAAAAACAGAGAACTATAAAGAGTATCAAAGAGAGAGACAACAGTGACAAATAAAGAGAATAAACTTATATGAGATAGAAATTAAAATCACACCAAACAAAACTGGGTCTCTCACCACATGTTTTTAATGTTAACCAACTTCACCGTATCTCTAAAACTCATTAAGAGTTAAATATTGGAATAATTGAATAATAAAACCTTAACTACATAATGGTGTACTAGCTAAGAGATAGTATAAGAGAAACTATAAAACAAATGGCCAATTGTATTCTGTGTCAAATTAGACTTATCTACACATTATAATGGCACATTAAATTCTTTCCAATTTGACTTTGGGTTAGGTCCTTTTCTTCCAGACATTCTGACTTTACAAGAACAGTTGTAATTCTACTTGGGATAATAATTCAGTTATCAACATTTTGTAATTATTGATTAATTGACATCTGAAGGAACCATTTTTAATATAATATAACTTTCTGGGTTCAGCGACTAAAAGCTGATATCCTTGAAGGTTATTCTTTATCCATCAGTATATCCAACATGGCCCAATGGAACAAGTGACTTCTTTTCAATATTTTTATTTTGTCACCTAAACTATAACCTTTAGTATGAAATCAAGTTTAAAATCCTCACATCTTAAAATAGACAAAACATTTTAATATCCTGTAATGTAATATGCTTACACAGAAAGACCTGGGGCTCATCTTTATATTTCTAATGTGATCAATTGTGTTGACCATGTAAATGGACTACATTATGCTAATGAATGAATGAAATTTATTCGGTGAGAAGATCAGTTATATTCTTGCTGTAAATGATCAAATTTAGAAATGTACTTTGACAAACGCTTTAGGAAACATTTCTGTGGCTAGTCTGTCAAAGGGCAACAAATACTGATAAGGTTCCTAAAATCTTTCACATACATTGCTCTCCAAAGTAGTTGTATAATAAGTAAATTGTCAACATTTAGTCAAGAAACAAACAGGTAAGAAGGTTTGGAGAAGACTCTTCCATAAACAGATAATATAGTTGATTAGGTATTCTAACAGGGAGAAGCCTTATTCCCAAGTGTAGGGTAACTTCACTTAAATGCTTTTCTATATGCATTTGGAAACTTCTAAAATTGTAGGTTTCTGGAACTGGAAAGATTACTCAGTGGTTAAGAATGATTACTATCGGGAAGATTCTTCCTTCAGAAGTCCACAAAGCCTCAGCCCAACAAAAGAACTACAGGCAACTGAGTAAAGCTGATATAGCAAGTGGGGTGGTCCCCAGGGACCTATGTGGTGGTACTGTGTTCCCAAAAATATTGCGCATGCTAAGAAACTTATCTGGGGTCAGAGAAGAGAACAGCCACAATATTAAACATAGAGGATAGGCAGTGGTAGCACATGCCTTTAAACCTAGCATTCCAGAGGCAGAAATCCATGTGTTTAAGGATACATTCAAGCATAGTGATTCATGCCTTTAATTCCAGAAAGCGAGCCTTTAATCTCAGGGAGTGGTGGTAGAAAGCAGAAAGTTATATAAGGCGTGAGGACCAGAAACTAGAAGCATTTGGCTGCTTAAGCTTTTAGGCTTTTAAGCAACAGTGCAGCTGAGATTCATTCTGGATGGGGACTGAGAAACTTCCAGTCTAAGGAAACAGGATCATCTATTGAGAGCCGCTGGTAGTGAAAGTCCATGAGAGTATACAGCAGTGACAACTAGTGTTCAAAAGGTCATCCTATGAGAACTAAGGGTTCTGTTAGAGGAAACCATCACACAAGGTGTTATGGAATTACTGCCTTTTGAATGAACTAGCTGTCTGTTGTAAACTTCTTGTACAATAACAACTATGAGTCTCCCCATTTACCATGCACCTCCATGTTACGTGTATACGTAATCTCACGATTGCATCTCAATCTTGGGCACAATTTTCCCTATACATTTGGAGTAATTGGACAACTGTCCTCAGCTGCATTTATTTTTCATTAACATATATCTGGCTAGGGCCATTCTCCAGACAAAAATATTTCAGCAAAGATACCTTTTTCCAAGGACAAAACTGCATAGATAAACATTAGCTCATCTCACTCACAGATAGAGAAAAGAACCACTAACAATTAAATCCTCAGTTCCTTACCTTCACCCCGAGTTATTTACACAGGACCCTAACTTAAGAGATTTACTGCTCACATTCCTGGGATGAAGTTTTAGCCACTTACTAGATACAGAGTTAAGGCAGTTACTTCCCACTGACCCAAGGAGATTGCCTCTGGGCCAGGCAGGCAATAGGTGCCAAGCTTCTTTCTTGTGCAAATTAAGGTTTTATTTCTCCCCAGCCAGGTGCTATTCCTAGATTTTCTCCTCAGCAATTACTCTGAGGGAAAGTGCTTTTACTAACCAAATACTACATACTAGTTTGCTTAGCCACAGGTTGCTTAGCCACCTAACATATGTCCCCCTCCCTATCAGAAAGCAGCTGCAGCTGGGATGAGTAGAAAAAGTGGCCCCAAAGACAGTTTACTTTCTTGTGACTTATTGACCCCTAACATTCTATCTAGCCATTTCTAGATTATAGTTTGAGCACATAAATTCCCTAATGATCTTAGCCTTTAGTTGACCCTACCAGAGAACTCCCCTTTAGTCACTCCCCTTTTGGGTTGTAATTGGAAGCTGACAATTAATTGCTTTATGAGTGGATCCTTATCATCTCTCTCTGAGACCCTGAAAACTTCAAGCCTCACATTGCTTTACCAAAGAATTACTGTGTGGGTATATATACTGGTTCTTTGAGAGTACTGGGAGAAGAGGATTGATGGAGAGGAGAAGAGGATTGATGGAGAAGAACAAAGATGAGGACAGAGATGGAAAAAACTAGGTAGAATGATGAGAGAACAGCAGAAGGGACTGAGAGCAGGAGGGACTGAGAGGAGCTAAGTAAGAGAGCAGAAAAGAAACTATGCAGATAGAATCGCCATAGAAGAATAAAGTGAATGGAATAAAGAACTCAGTGTGCTTAGATTCATTGAATATCCCTCAGATTAGAATCCTCAGCTGGTTGGTAGACTCTTCCGCGGACCGTATGAGCAAACAATATAGGCTGGACCTATTATTGTTTGCATTAATCATCTAAGGAACTGGTGAGGTGAGGTAGCTGTGGCTTCTTTTTCTTCTCTGATATTCCAGCATTCACCCCAATAACTGGCCTCAGGTTTGATTTTATTAATAAGACTATCCAAGATTCCTGCTACAGACAGACCTACACACTAATTGGTGGTCCAGTGCCAGAGTCATCCCTGAAAACATATATATGTAACATTATATGGACTTAATGGATTATATTTAGGAACACATGTATATAAAAATATATCAACACATGCAATTAGTGAAAAAGAGGTCATCAATTTGAAGGAGAATGTGTAGGGATCTATGGGAAATTTTAGAAATAGGAAAGGGAAGGGGAGAAGTGTAATTAAAATACAATCTCAAAAGTAAACAATAACAAAACAGTCTTCCTTCTAGAGTTCGATCATTTGTGTCTTTAGTACTATATAGGTATAGCGAGAGAATTATCATATATATATATATTTAACATTATATATTAATATATTTTGTATATAATTAATCAATAATACAGTAATATAGTAATATATTAACATTATAAATATAATGTTAATACTATGCAATCTCACTGGAAAAATTTTATATTTCACTGTAGCTTCATACTGTAGAGGGCACATTTTTCATTTTTCATTTGTCATTCTGCACACTTAAGATTTATAGTTTACTGTCTTTTTGAAAAATTTGTATGGTATTCTTCTTGTAACTAAATAAAATATTTTAAAGTTGAATATAAATAGTTATCTTAAAATATCAACTTTTAAAACAATTGTATTTTTATATAAAATATATATTACAATAGAAAACATACTTTAAGTACTAGTAAAATTTACATTTGATGTTTTGATTTCTATCTGTTCATATGTGTGTGGTGTATGTATCTTTGTGTGTGTGTGTGTGTGTGTGCACGTGTGTGTGTGTGTGTGTGTGTATGTATATGTGTGTGTGTATGATATTACACACATATAGTGCAGAGAAAGATGGAAACATTGAGCGTCTTCCTCTATTACTGTCCATTTTATATTTTAGGGCAGATCTCTCTCTGAACTCAGCCTACAGATTCATCAGGACTTACTGTGCAGTAAGCCTGCAACATCATCCTCTCTCAGTCTTTCTAGCTCTAGGGGTTAAAAATGCAATCTACCTCTTGTGCTTTTCATTTCTTTTCAG
This sequence comes from Peromyscus maniculatus bairdii, assembly GCF_049852395.1. NCBI lineage: Eukaryota > Metazoa > Chordata > Mammalia > Rodentia > Cricetidae > Peromyscus > Peromyscus maniculatus. The sequence continues at coordinate 94,499,788 of NC_134857.1, read as the reverse complement.
ATTTATTTATTTTGTAAGTGAGTGTGTGTGTGTGTGTGTGTGTGTGTGTGTGTGTGTGTGTGTGTGCAAGTGTGCATGTATGTGATGGTATTGTATTCCCCAAAATATTGTACACCCTAATAAACTTATCTGGGGTCAGAGACAGAACAGCTACTACATACAAAGGCTAGAAAATGGTGGCACTCACACCATTAATCCTAGCATTCCAGAGGTAGAAATCCCTCTGGATCTCTGTGGGTTCAAGGCCACATTGGAAACCACCAGGCATGGTGACACACACCTTTAATCCCAAGAAGTGAGCCTTTAATCCCAGGGAGTGGTGGTAGAAAGCAGAAAAGTTTCTAAGGCATGAGGACCAGAAAGTAGAAGCATTTGGCTGGTTAGGCTTTCAGGCTTCTAGCAGCACAGTTCAGCTGAGAGCCATTCGGATATGAGGACACAGAGGCTTCCAGTCTGAGGAAACAAGACCAGTTGAGAAGTTGGCCAAGTGAGATTAGCTGTGGCTTGTTCTGTCTCTCTGACCATCTAGCATTTCACCCCAATAACTGGCTCTGGGTTTGATTTTATTAATAAGACTCTCTAAGATTCCTGCTACACATGTGCGTGTGCATGTGTGTGTGTGTGTGTGAGAGAGAGAGAGAGAGAGCTATTGAAATAAAATATAAACCATTATTTTGACTAATTTGTGTAGTCTTTGGTGAGATAGAAAATGTGCCATCATAAGAGTATTTTAAATATAACAGAATATGAACTCGGTAAGTAAAAATACTAGAGACACCAACTTCACAAAGCAGGTTTTACCTTCAGCTCCACACTAGTGATACTTTCATTTTGATAATTCTTCTTTTACTATGTGAGAGTGTGTTAAATACCTGACAACATATTTGTAATGTCCATTGTCCTGCTTACAAGGTGCCGGTGTCATGTTGCCCCTGATACAGCAACCGACTTTTAGACTCTGTCACATGTTCCATAGAAGAGGCATTTCCCCACTTGACACTCACTTCTGAAACACTGTAACTGTTTTCTTCTCCATACCTCATAACTGTCTAGTATATCTTTTTTCTCAATGAGTTATTTTCCCAATGTACTTTACATATTCATAACACTTCTCTGAAATCCACTAAAGATGATCCATTACTCAATAAATAAAGATCAAACCTGTAAGGATGTCATTTAAGATTCTCATTTCAACCACAACAAGCCTGTTTGCTCTCAACATCAAGTGCTTGCCTTACATTAGTCAGCCATATGGAAAGTTCTACTGTGGATTCCTTCTTTATTTTTATTTTATTCTTTATTGTTGTTTGAATTTTGATGGTCTTTTAATAAAAAACCCAGAGCCAGATATTGGGGTGAAAGCTGAAACATCAGAGAAGCAGAGCAAACCACGGCCAACCTCACCTCACCAACTCCATGAGTCCTCTGACTGAAAGCCTCTGAGTCCTCACCCAAAAGGGTCTCAGCTGAGTTGTCTTAGCTCCTGCTTCTTCATACCTTATATACTTTTTCTTGACCAGCCATGTCACTTCCAAGAATTAAAGGAGTGTGTGCTTTCTAGTACTGGGATTAAAGATGTGTGCCACCACTGTTTGGCCTCTATGTTTAATCCAGTGGCTGACTCTGTCCTCTGATCCCCAGGTAAGTTTATTAGGGTACAAAATATATCATTATACTTTATTTTATTTTTTTCATTTTACATGCCACCCACAGTTTTCCCTCCCTTTCCTCCTCCTTCCCCTACCCCACTCTCTATCCACTCAAAAGAGAGAGTTAGCTTTCTATGGGGAGTCAACAAAGTCTGACATAATGAAGTTGAGGTAGGACCAAGCCCCTCCCTACTGCATCAAGGCTAAGCAAGGTATCCCACCACAGGGAATGTACTCCAAAAAGCTAGTTTATGCACCAGGGATAAATTGTGATACCACTGCCAGGATCCCCACAAACTGCCTAAGCCACACAACTGTCACCCAAATTCAGAAGGCCTAGTTGGTACCCTGAAAGTTCCCCAGCCATCAGTCCAGAGTCCATGACTTCCCATTAGCTCAGATATCTTCTAAATTTGCCCCAACAACCTGCAGGCTACAAGATATAAATGTAATAAGCCATAGTAACCTTCAATAAGTGTTTGTACTTTTTCCATTGTTCATTTCTTTGTCTTAATGATGGGAATTTGAATGGAATGAATTTTCTAAAAGGTGATGAACATTACAAAATTGTAGATAATATCTATGATTTCTTGTTCTTCAATTGTGGATATCATCTTTTATGGTCACCTTCTTTATGACCCTTAGAGCATTCCAATTAAAGTTACCATTTATTTTTCATACCCTTCCCATAACACTTGGTTTTTAATCACCTTAATGCCATTCATTTCCTATCATATCCTTGTCATGATACTTATCCATTGGCCCATGAGCCTCCTCAGCCATATCTTGCTAAGCTTTATGTAGTCCTACAGTGACAAGTCCTTCAATTATAAATAATGTAATGCACCTTTAATGTTGTAAAAGACTGCTTGTGGGCTTACAGAGCCCCAGACCCCGGGCCCCAGGCCCGGTTACACTACTCAGGCCAGAGCACATGGCCAGAATCTCTTTGGCATTTTCTCTCCTGGTGGGTAGTGGGCTGCTTCTCCACCCCCACCCCCACTCTGGATTTCCATCTCAGACTGCCACCACACTAGGTAGCTGCTGTGAAATTCACTCAGACTTCTACTGTTGTACACAGTTGACAGATTTGGTAAGTCAGTTAAGATATTTCAAAGGGTGAAATTAGTTAAAAGAGAATTTTTCCCACATTAAAGAATGGGAAACATTTTTTCAAGGGAAGGAATTTGGTCTCTGTTTGATAACAAATTAGGCAGTCTGAAAATGGAACAATTAAATGAGAGGATAATTAATGTTGATTGGATGCATGTAACATCAATTATGAATATTATTTGTTTAATCACTTTTATTTAAGTATTAAAAACATTGGTCAACTTAAGTGCCAAGATAAAAGCTTTAGAAAAACTTGTTAAAATGAATCATAGAGAAATTCAGACCTAGACAGGAGAATTTAAAGGTGAAACTAACTCAGGATTGACTTTAGAAAAACCTGTTAAAATGAATTATACAGAAATTCAGAACAAGACAAAAGAATTTAAGGTGAAATTATATCAGGATTGAATTATATGGTTACAGAGAGACAGCCTGTTATCAAACAACCAAACTTAATCTATCCAGTAACCTTATAGGAACTACCTGCTCAAAGGTATGTATGTACAAGCTAATTGGACTCCAGTGGAAATATTAGATTTAAGGAGATTTAAAGATGCTATAGTCTCATATGGTATGTATTCTCAATTTGTAAAGCAGATGTTAAACTCATGGCAAACTTGAAATAGAATTATCCCCCAGGACTAGAAAGAATTAATTAGTTATCCTAGATGTCAGGGCACAATTACAATGGAGAATGTGGTTCAAACAAGAGTCTAAAACAATAGAACAACAATGTAGGACTAGAAGTGTGGAAATTTCCTGGGATCAGTTTCTTGGAGAAGGCGAATACACTGATCTACAAAGACAATGTTTATATGATAACCAAATCTTAATTCTATGCTGCATGGCAGCCATGAATGCATGGGATAGAATTGAGGAAGCAGTAAAGAAAATTAAAGCATTCACAAAAGTAGTACAGGGCTCCACAGAATTCTTCATGGATTTTTTTTTTTTTTTTTACAAAGGCTGTCTTTAGCAGTAAATAGAATGATACTAAATTCAGAAGCTAGACAGATAATAATTGAATCTTTGGCTTTGGATAACATGAATGCAGCATGCAAGAGAATAATCAGGTCATTAAAGGCAAGATCAGCACACTTGGAGGGATAGATCAGGGACACAATTAATATTAAATCTCATGACTATAATGATATGTGGATAGGAGAGGTGATTTCAAAAGCTTTGAGGGAAAATAATGTCAGATGTTTTGGTTGTGGTGAACAAGGTCATTTGAAAAGGGGGTGTAAACAGGGCATTCCTAGAAAGGATGTTTATTCAAGGAATAATTGCAGTAGAATAGTCCTCCCTTCTGGATTATTCTGAAAGTGTAGTAAGGGTAAATCTTGGACCAACAAATGTAGATCAACAAGGGACAGACAAGGTTGTAGCTCAATTTTAAAAGGTCTTATTAATAAAAACAAACCTGGTGCCAATTATTGTAGTGAATACCGGAAGATCAGAGAAGCAGAACAAGTCAAAGCTAACCTCACCTCAACAACTTCTCAGGTGATCCTCTTTCCTCAAACTGGAAGCCTCTGAATTCTCATCTGGAATGGATCCCAGCTGAACTGCTGCTAAAAGCCTAAAGGTATAAAAAGTCAAAGTTCCTGGCCTTCATGCCTTATATAGCTTTCTGCATCCTGCCATCATTTTCTGGGATTAAAGGTATGTGTCTTTCCCAAGCAAAGACATGAGATCTCAAATGCTGAGATTAAAAGTGTGTGCTACCATATCTGGCTCTGTTCCTAGTGTGGCCTTGAACTCACAGAGATCCACATGATTCTCTGCTTCCCAAGTGATAGGATTAAAGGTGTGAGTGCCACCATTTTCTGACCTCTGTGTCTATCTAGTGGCTGTTCTGTTCTCTGACCCCAGATAGTTTATTTGGGTGCACAATATATTGGGGAACACAATATCACCACACAAGGTAATCTTTTGCCTCTGCCCTCAGGACACTCCCAGAGGGGCATCATGCTGGCCCCCACAGCAAATTCAGTTCAGACCTTTCCTGCCATCATAGAAGAAACCCCTTCTTGGAGCAATTAAATAACAAAATGTCTATTGGAATAAACCAGGCTGCTTGGGGTGGTAGAAAAGCTGAGACAGAGAGAATAGAAAATTCAGGAGAAACAATAAAGCAATTTTCTTGGCAAACTTCTATGAATGAACAAAGACCAAAATTAAAAATAAGAATGAATGACTTTTTCTTGGACGGTTTAGTAGACATAGGTGCAGATGTGACAATAATTGTACCAGAATTTTGGCATCCAAATTGGCCTCTTCAGGAGGTAAATGTTCAGCTATTAGGGATTAGAACATTGTCTCAAGTGACACAGAGAAAGATGAATCAAATATATAGGGCCAGAAGAACAGAGAGGAAAATTAAAGCTATGTATGGCTAATATAGTCATGAATTTATGGGGTCATGATCTATTACTGCAATGGAATACTCAGATTAACATTCCTCCAACCTCAGAAACAAACCATAAACTAACACATGATTCTGAGAGAAATATTAGGAGGTATTATTATTATTATTATTATTATAAAGAGCAGTCACTGGCCATTCAGATGGTTCAAGAACAAGGCATAACAACAGCTGATCTTGCAAAGACACCAACAGCTCTACATTTAAAATGGTTATCAAACAAGACTGTATGGGATCAGCAATGACCTTTAACAATAGAGAAACTGAAGGCTTTAGAAGAGTTGGTACAAGAGCAGTTAAATGCTCAACATATTGAAGAATCAACAAGCCTTTGGAATTCTCCTGTATTTGTTATTAAAAAGGAATCTGATAAATGGATAATGGTAACAGACCAAGAGCAATTAACAAAGTAATTCAGCCAATGGGCTCTCTACAATCTGGAATTCCTTTGCTTACTTTATTACCTAAAGGATGGCCTCTTATAGTTATCATTTTAAAAGACTTCCTTTCCAATACCCTTACAAGAAAAGGACAGAGAAAGATTTGCATTCATGGTGCCTACTTATAATAATTCTTAGCTGATAAAGAGATATCAATTGAGGGTTCCCCTGCAGGGAATGTTAAATAGCCCAACTGTCTGCCAATATTTTGTACAACAGCCATTGGCAGTAATACATAAAAAATATCCTAAACCTGTAATTTATCATTACATGGATGATATTTTACTAGCTGTTTCAAATGCAGATGCTTTAGAAAGAATGTTTGAAGAAGTAAAGAAAATTTTGTCTTGTTGGGGATTACAAATTGCTCCTGAAAAGATACAAAAAGGAGATTCTGTTAATTATTTGGGATATAAAATGGGTCTACAAAAATTTATACTCCAAAAGGTGCAAGTCAGAAAATTTAAGTAAAGTGGTTCAAAGTCCTTATAATTTGGTTAAAAACTCAGAATTGTATGCTATTCTGTTGGTATTAATGGATTTTTGGGAAACTGTCAACATAGTAACTGGCTCATAGTATGCTGAAAGGGTGCTCTTACATATTGAAACTGCAAAATTTATACCTGATGTGTCAGAATTAACTTTGTTATTTATTCAGTTACAAGATGTAATCAGGAACAGGAAGCATCCTTTATATATAACTAACACCCAATCCCATATGGGTCTGCCAGGCCCTCTAGCACAAGGTAATGATGAGATCGATAAACTACTGACAGAAAATGTGCTGGAGTCCTCAGAATTTCATAAATAATGTCATGTCAATAGTAAAGGTTTAAAAAAGGATTTTTCCATAACCTGGAAACAAGCCAAGGAAATTATAAGAAAATGCCCTACTTGTTCGTTTTACATTCAGACACGATTACCAGCAGGATGTAGCCAAAAAGGTACTCAGAGGAATAAAATCTGACAGATGGATGTGTTTCAATTTGCAGAATTTGGGAAAATGAAATATGTCCATCACACCATTGATACTTATTCAGGATTTCAATGGGAAACTGCTTTGGGTTCTGAAAAAGCTGATTCCGTAATCACACATTTGCTAGAAGATATGGCCATCATGGTTATACCTGCAAAAATTAAAACTGACTATGTTCCAGCATATGTGTCTGGTAAAATGAAACAATTTTTTTTGCTTATTGCAATATAAAGCATATTACAGGTATACCACATAATCCTACAGGCCAAGCAGTTATAGAATGATCAAACAGAACTCTAAAAGATATGCTAAATAAACAAAAAGGGGTACTCTATTAACTTTGAATTTTCTCAGTGCTAATGAGAAAGGAACAACAGCTGCTGAGAGACATTGGATAATAGAAAAAACTACAGAATTAAATCAGCCTATATACTTTAAGGATGTGCTGACTTTAGAATGGAAACCAGAATATGTATTACGATGGGGATGAGGTTTTGCTTTTGTTTCTACAGGAGAAGATAAGCTATGGATATCATGAAAATTGATAAAGGTTCGATTTGAACAAGAGACCTCTTAATTAGAAAAGGTGATAGTTTATCAACCAGCATGACCATTCAATTTAAACTAACTTATATCATTAACACATGGCTTTTCTTTAATCAGATATAATTTGTCAAAAGGGAACCTCTCCAAAGTTAGGCTTGGGGAAGGGTTTTTGTTTTTGTTTTTCAGGAGAATGAAGGCTAAGGAATCTGAAGAATACTGGACAAATGAGGCATCTGAAGAAAAAAGACAAATCATCTAGAAAAAAAAGTCACAAGTAAAGGAGTAAATTGGTCTATTGCTATATCACTTATAAAATTTCATAAGTCTTCCTAAATGTTTGTTTCTGTTCTTCTCTACAGACACTTAACACAAATGGTCTTTATGTAGTCCCAGTTCAATCAAAAATTAAAGCTGAGTTTAGAGTTGGAGAATGGTTCTCTCCTCTAAACCCATGCATGTTGTTAAAAGGAAAATGCAAAATCTCTATCATGCCAGAAGAACGAGCCATCTGATATGGGACAGAAGAAAGCCAAAAAAATTATGGGACTATTGTATTGCCACTAATCTCAATTCTTTGGTTTTATTTTGATTTTTTAAACTTTTCTTAAGGTATTAATTTTATATAAAAATTTATAAGATTAATATATATATTCTAACCTTTTGTTATGATATTAATGGTCATAATGAGTACTAACTAATTCTAGAAAAAAAGGCTTCAATTAGATGCCTATACATGTTTTTGTGTTGAATTTTCTATCAGTTTTCTGCAGGGAATCATAACCAGGCCTAACAGTGAGTTTGAAGTCTCCAGAAAAATGCCACAATGAGGATTCCACATGGACAATAATAACACCACTAAGCTGACAAACGTCACCAAAAGACAAACTTTGGACTACAAACTGCTCAGAATAATTGCAGGATGGCTAGCTGAGATTATCCAGCTTCACAGACTACTCGAACAAGGACTTGAAATAAGCCCTGCACTTTTGCATTATGCAGAGACTGGACAACAAATGATACAGCTACCACTGTTGAGCTTTACAATTAACCCAAAATTTTTCTCTTCAGGATCCTCTAAAGATGCCTTTGCCCACAAACAGCAGGAAGCAATTTTAAGAACATGATGTCCACATTCCAAAGAGGTGGGGTGGGGCGGGTGGTTATTGGTCTTTCCACGGGTTTTGGGTTTGGGATAGTTGTCATTGTTTAGGAGGGTTGGTTACAAGTTGTTATACTTAATAGTCAGGAAAAAAAAAGGCTAAACAAAGGAGATTAGATTTAAGGTTCTTGTTTGAAAAAAAGAAAAGAAAAAAGAGCATATAGATAAGAGGTAAATTATTGAATCCACTCTGAAAAGAAAAAGGAGAGGATATAGATATGATATAGATAAAAAGGTAGATTAGTGAATCTACTTTTAAAAGACAACTACTAGTTTTAAATACATAGATTGGGTTTTTATATATTGTATACAAATTATATAAAAAGGTAGATTAGTGAATCTACTTTTAAAAGACAACTACTAGTTTTAAATACATAGATTGGGTTTTTATATATTGTATACAAATTATATATATATATTGTTAGATTATGGTACATGTATATTGTAGTGGGTAGCTGTTCCAGCTTTGACCTGGAAGTACTATCTCCATTGAGGCTTCAGTAACTGTCACGCCTAGAAGATGGAACCGAGAGAGGAGCCCTGAAGACCCGCGATTCCGATGTGCCTACTCTCTTGGTTCCTGGATCCTGGATGCTGGAGGTAGATTGAGCAGAGTTCTCCAGAGAACACTGCTGGACTGTGCTTCACCTTTCCCAGACCCTATAACCTATCCCTTCACTTGTAAGTTACCCCACAAAATAAACTTCCCTTTTAACTACATGGAGTTGCCTTAATATTTCAACCAATAGTATATTTCTAATCTTGTTCAGAATATTGTACCTATACAGTTCATTTAACAATATAATGCAATATGCTAATCTCTGAATGTTATTATTACCAACTATTGGGATATAAAGAAATGAAAGTTAGTAGTTAGACATTACAATCGAACTTGTAGTCACATTAGGTATGTATTCAAGGTTGAGCAGAGATATATTAGATAGGTCATCTTCAATCCCTTCAGAGATCTACAGAATACAGCATTTAAAATATTTTCATAACTTAGAATTTTTTTCTTTTTTTATGACTATGAGACATGTCTTCTCCTGGCAGCACCAATCTACTTAAGAAAAGATATGAGCATTGAAGAAAATGCATATGCAGTTAATTTTCATTGTGGCAAATTTAGCCACTGGGCAAGAAAGTGCCCTCATTTTGACTGCTGACAGTATGCTATCCAAAATGGACAAACAGGACATAAAATAAAGGACTACTGATCCTTGCCAAGATAAGTGTGGTTGCAGCTTTGGCAACAGTTGTCCTCTGAGGCCAGAAAATATGGCACCATCACTGAAGTGGCTTTGCAATGCAGAAAAGGTACAGTGCCCCTTTCTTCAAAGGCAGCTGAGCAGGCAGTGGACCAATGGCTTCTGGTGTGCAGTGGAACAGTAGGTGAAACAGTTATTCTTGAAGGAGTAACTAGGCTGACAGAGTCAATGGTAGACTGTCATTTAATAAAGGAGATGAAGACACCCACAAGCTGAGAAGAGTGGGTAGCTGAATTCCAAAAACACCAGCAATTTCCAGAATTTAAAATCCTGAATCATGACAGGACACTGGCAGAATTCAAATTTATCTGGTACATGGAATATTTGCACCAAATGTGAGGTCAATCTGTGGGCCTTGTGTACATCCTACTTCACAAATGAGTCTGTCATATATGCTAAGCCTGTAGGCTGAAGATGATGCTCCATGTGCAGAAGAACCTTGGGTGACTGTCCAGGCAGCTGTATGTTTCTGTCAACTCACATTTTTTGGAAATAGCTTGTTTGCACTTCCTGTTTTACTAGGTAGTATTATTTCCTTCTTGGCTCTCTGAGGGAGCTAAAGATTGGATAGTTGTAGTAACAATTTTCCTTGTTAAGAAATTCAGAAAAGAAACTCACTAAGAGGCTTTAAGTGTTTAAGTTTGAAAGCTATCATAAGATAGTTTTCTATTGGTAATACAAGTTAGGATAGAAAGTGAATTAGGTACATTTTGAACTCACCAAAATAGAATAGGTAATGGAATATTTTCTCAGAATTTGTCAAATGCATATGGACTAGACATTGTTGATGTATTTATTGCTTGTATATATTGTATATAGTTGTTGTACTTATTGTACATAGTATTTCTTATATTAGTTATAACTTTTTTATTTTTTCATTTTTATTAGACACAAAAAGGGGAAATGTGGTGATATTTTATTTGTGCTTTAATAAAGCTTGCCTGAAGATCAAGGGGGAAAGGCCAGCCATTTTAAGTAAACACAAAAGTCAGGCAGTGGTAGCACATGCCCTTAATCTGATCACTTAGCAGGCAGGGTCTCTGTGTGTTCAAGGCTATACTAGGGAACAGAGCCAAGCACGGTACAACAAACCTTTAATCCCAGTACCAACCATAGAGACCTGGAGGTCTGTACATACAGACTGTGACAAGGAAGTGAGGTAGCTAGGCTAAAATAGTCAATGAGAGGGCAGAAGATTAAGGCAATAAAGGCATGAGTAGACAGGAGGAAACTCGCATTTGGAAGCTGCAGAGTTGGTGAGGTAAAGCTGGCTAGTGGCTTACCCTATTTCCCTGATCTTTCTCGGGCTTTCACCCCTATATTTGGCTCTGTGTTTTTTATTTAATAAGACCATTTAAAAATTCATCTACAGAATAACAGGAGCTTTAAAAATTGAAATTAGTCCAAAGTAATTTATATAATTCTATAGGGTCATACTTAACATATATAATATGCAGAGAGGAAGGTAATGCAAAAATGAGACTGCACACTTCTGCTGTATTTCAAAGATGCCGAAGGTTAATTACTTCAGCTGTCTTGTAGAGAAGATTGGTTAGAAGTGGATATGTTTAGTATTGTGTGGGTGCATGATGAGAAGGGGCAGTTTGAGGCTCACCAATATGATGTTACTATGTAGCTTTTACTTATACTAACTAATTTTCACACATAAGTATTTCAGCCTTCTGAGAACTGACCTTTGTGTGTGAATAAATAATTTATTTGAAATGGAGATAAATTCTTACAATATCAGGTTTTGTTTTTTTTTTCCTCCAATGATATTTTAGTGTCACTTCTCTTGGTACTGTCTAACATATTAGAGTTGCAATTATACCGAGTCTGTTCCAAAGATTTTATTTCATTCCTTCCATCAATACTCAAGGTTCAGTAGATAACAATGCAAATCTTTCACTAGAATTTAAGATCAATTCTCATCTTCATAGTGCTAATCAGAACATCTTATTCTGCCCAGGGATTATGTAGCTATTCTTTTAAATTTCTATTTATATACACCTCTGAATCACCTTGTCAGAATTCATAATAAAGCTTTCAATATAGTGTAGTACAGCATTTGCTCTATAATTTTTCTAAGCACAAAATTATGTATTTGAAGTAATGAATGTTCTTGCATAAGTATAATATTTCTTCATCTATTGAAATTTATTTACCATAATTTACTAATATAGTATCCTAAATAAATGATTTGTATAAATTTGTGTGTATGATTTATGTATACAGAGACATTAATGCATATAGATATAAATAATTTATGAAAATCCTAATATCAATATATAGCCCAGCATATTGTTTTAGTAATTTCAAAATTTATACATTATATGAACATATATACTAATATTTCAGAAAAAAAATCTAGCCCCTTTTCTTTCTTGACAGTAACATTCTTTCTTTCTCTCTTTCTTTCTTCCTTCCTTCCTTCCTCCCTCCCTCCCTCCCTCCCTCCCTCCCTCCCTCCCTCTCTCTCTCTCTCTCTCTCTCTCTCTTTCTTTCTTTCTTTTTTTGGGACAGAGTTTTTTCATGTTGTTTTGGTACTGGTCATGGATCTAGCACTGTAAACCAGTCTGGCCTTGATCTCACAGAGATCTGCCTGGCTCTCCTAAGTGCTGGGATTAAAGGCATGTGCCACTGCCACCTGGCATAACATTCTGTGTTAATATGTCTTTTTTAAATGTTATTTTTTTCTTTGAGAATGTCATAGTTGTATACAATATAATTTGATCATATCTTTCCCTCGCTTTGCCCATCCAAGTTCTCCTAGACCTCACATACCAGGTCTCTTTCCCAATATTCTGTCTGCTTTAATAATAACCAATCAAGTCCAATTAATGCTACCCACACACACTTGGGTGTAAGGGCAGCCCACTGATTAGGGCATGGGCAACCTGTAGAATGTATACTCCAAAAAGAATTGATTATTCCTTCTCCAACAGCCATCAACTTTTAATAGTTCCTCAGCTCAGTGTGCAGTCGGTTGAGGTCCTCCACAATCCATGCTGGAGTGTTACCTGGCTTAATCATGTACAGATCTTGTGTGGACAATCACAGCTGCTGTGAGTTCATGAATTCATTGATCTTGTCATGTCCAGATAATACTGTTTACTGGCATCCTTCTACCACCAGTGACTTAGACAGCTTTTTTGGCTTTCTATTCCAAATTTTCCTTGAGCCTTGATGGGGAGGAGAAGACACACAGTACATAGGTCCCATTTGTGAGTCCATTTGTGAGTGATCATTGCACAGTCATTTATTAGTTACACTTTGAACAATTGTGAAACTTCATTAACTGCGTGAAGTCCACTGCAAAAGGAGCTCCTCTGAGGAGGAGTGAGAGCTGTACTAGTTGATGTGGGGAAAGTAGGATAAAAAATCTTAAGGGAAGGAGATAATAGAACACAGGAGTTAGTAAGCGAGAAAATGGAATACTGGTATGAAGGCTTAAGTGGGGAGAGGAATGGGAGTGTAGGGCAAAGAAGATCATGCATGGCCAGAAGGATAATTAGCACTAAGGATACTTGACAAAGTCACATGAAAACCTATTATTTCATAAGCTTCCTAATATACCCCCTACACACACGTACACAGGAGGGACACACAGAGAGAAAGAGAAAGAGAGAGAGAGTGCTGTGGATATTGATATATGTAAATAAACACTGATTGGCCAATAGCCAGACAGGAAGTATAGGCGGGACTAACAGAGAGGAGAATTGAGGAAGGAAAGGGGAGACTGCCCGCAGCAGCCGCCAGGACAAGGAAGGTGTAAAGTACCAGTAAGCCATGAGCCACGTGGCAAGGTATAGATTTATGGAAATGGATTAATTTAAGATATAAGAATAGTTAGCAAGAAGCTTGCCACGGCCATACAGTTTGTAAGCAATATAAGTCTCTGTGTTTACTTGGTTGGGTCTGAGCGGCTGTGGGACTGGCAGGTGACAAAGATTTGTCCTGACTGTGGGAAAGGCAGGAAAACTCTAACTACGAGAGAGAGAGAGAGAGAGAGAGAGAGAGAGAGAGAGAGAGAGAGAGAGACACCTTTACTATGAATTACCCTAAACTGAGAATTGAGGAGGGGGAATGATGCCCATCTCAGAAGCTATCCAACAAAAAGCCCGTGCCAGATGTCGGAATCCTTCCATCCTCCTTTTGGCTTGTTGGTCAGGAGGACCTCAGAGATTCCTAGAGTATAGTTTATTGTTCTTAGTTTCCCACCAGAACTTAATGGCATGGCCCTGTTTCTGAAGAGACCAAACAGTTTGGTCACAGGACACAGAAAAATCATGTTGTTACTGACTTGGAATCTTCCTTTCTGTTGGTGAGTTATCATAGTGACAGCAGGTGCTAGGTAGGAGACTGCTGGGGCAAATAGTTATCAATGGTCTTACTCACTTGGGAATCATACAAGCTACAATAAGAACAGCCTGATCAAACATGCCCATTGATGCAACAGTGGCATTAGTGTTTTGGACAAGTGTGAAACTCATGTATAATACCAAGAATCCATACCTGGTACGATCATAGGCCCCAGGAGAGAATTTACCACTGATATTTTGCTAAATGTGCATTGTATCAAATTGCTATCTTTTTCTCTGTTTCTTTTTTATTTAAACTTTTTTTTTCATTTTAAATATCAACCACAGTTCCCACTCCCTCACCTTTCCCATTCTCCCTCTACCTCTCCCCATACCACCCCCATCCATTCCTCAGAGAGGGTAAGGCTTCCATTGGGGCATCAACAATGTCTGTCATAACTGAAGTTTAGGCATGTCCACGCTTCTTCCCCCTACATCAAGGCTGAGCAGAGTATCCCACCACAGGGAATGGGCTCCAACAAAAGCCACTTCATGCACTAGGAAGAAATCCTGGTCCCACCAACAGGGGCCCCACAAACAGATCAAGGAACACAACTGTCACCACATTCAGAGGTGCTAGATTTTAATAAAGAAAACTGAATAGAAAATAGGTATTTGTTTAGTGTTAAAAGTATCATTCAGCCACACTGGATAAGTCATATTTATCATGCAACTAATGCTTTAAATATTTAAGTGCTTTATGATAAACAGCATTTAACATGAGGATTACAGTCTGCTATAGACAGATGATTCAGATTGATGCTCATCCACATAGGACCCATTACTTTTTACAGTAAAAGAAACACTAATGCCATTTCATTGTGTTTTCAATGAAATTAAATGTATGCCTCATACACACAATCAGAACTTAAAATTAAGTAGAACTTTAAAACTTAATTTTTAATAGAAATTTTACAAATTGCAATATAAGGTCATCCTATGTATTTTTATTCTTCCAGAGAAGTAAAATTTGAACTATTTTCTGTAAAGCTATTTATTTTGTAACCACAATGTATTGCCCTTTACAATTATAAAACTGATGTCAGAAAATATGAAAACATCTTTTAAGATATGAAAGTAAGAAAAAGGGATCACTTTTTACACTGTGAACCATCTATTTACAGTTTTGATTCCTTTACAAACATTGTTTTTATCTGATAACTGTTTTTTAATTGTGCATAGTCTTTGCTTCTCTTTCTTAAATACTTTTGTCTATAAGTTTTCCTTTACTTGTATTTTTTGTCAGCAGTCAATATACTTTGTTTATGTAGCATTCTCCCCAAATGGTAGAACATTTCATTTTGGAAAAAAAATTGTAATTGAATATTTATGTACATTTTAAGGAAAATGAATATTAATCACATGATTTGACACCAATGTTTTATTAAGTTTATCTCAATGTTTCATCAAAACTGTGAGTAGGAGAAGGCAAAACATTTATATAATCTGAAGAGAAATCAATGACTGCCTGTTTTTTGTGTGGACTTTTTCTTAGTTTTGGTTTAGTTTGGCCTTTTTTGTCTTATTGGGTTTTTTTTGTTTGTTTGATTTTCATTTGTTTTTGCTTTTCTTTTGGAAGAGAGATGGAAAGAACAAGAAGTTGGGAGGGTAGGGAGGTGGGAGGATCTGAAAAGTGTTGGAGAAAGGGAAATAATGTGATCAAAACTTATTGAATTAAAGATTTTAAAAAGCAATAAATAGAATATTATTATATCTTTTCTGTGTTGTTTATGTTCACCACGTGATCAGTCAGAAACAGGACTAAAACACCTAAGAACATGCTTATTTCTTACAATAATCATATGTGCAGGGCCATAAAGGCTCTACTGTGTAGGAATTTCAACTACTATAATTTAGATTTTTTTAGTAAATTAGACTTGAACAGTATCTTCAAATATATAAATTTTGTATTTGAGAATATCTTTTACAACTATAATTTTATCATTCTGTTCTTACAATCATTTTTATATATACAATGGAATACTACTCAGCAGAGAAAAACAATGACATCATGAGGTTTGCAGGCAAATGGATGGATCTAGAAAAAATCATCCTGAGGGAGGTAACCCAGACTCAGAAAGACAAATATGGTATGTACTCACTCATAGGAGGATGCTAGATGTGGAACAAGGATGACTGGACTGCTGCTACTCACATCACCAGTGAGGCTACCTGGAAAACGGGACCCCAAGAAAGACACAGAGAAATGGATGAGATCTACATGAACAGCCTGGACATGAGTGGGAGCAATGAAGGGCGAGGGTCAAGGGAAAGAGAGCAGGAGATCCTAGCTGGATCAAGAGAGGGAGAATAAGAGGGAGATCAAGAGAGAGGGAGAACAAGGAATAGGAGGCCATGGTAAAAGGAATATTTTAAATTGCTTAATGATATTATGATTAGTATTGACTTCTATTGTCCTGAAAGTTACACATTAACTTCTCTTCTGAAAGATAGAATGCTCGCCTTCTTAACATGTCTTGTCCTTCCATACTCTTTGTAAATGCTATCACAAAATTGTTCCTATAAGCCTGGTCTTGGCAACAGCTTGCTATTTGATCTTTAATAAGGATGAGAACTTTCTTAGCCTGCTTTATTCTATAACCCCAGCAACCTTACATCTGCATCACCTGAAACCATCAAAATTCCATAGGAATTAGGCTTATGTAACTTTACAAACTTCATTAAACATGCTTGCTTGACTCATCTGTAATAATGTAATATTATACCAAAAGAACTGATTATGCTAATAATAATAATAAAGTATAATGTGATCACTTATATCCATGGTTCATGATGTGAATCCATATTATAATGTTTGCAGTAGTTGGTTTAATCATATACATGTAGAAATAAAATACACTTTAAATTACTTTCATTGGCCTGCTCCTATTTCATTACCTGAAGGATGTTATATAGACTTTTCAAAATGAAACCTGGAGGTATACCATCGAGGAGAATACGGAACATTCCTTCTTCAATATGAAAAGAAAATTCTATCAATACAATAAATTGAGATTAATGTACATTTATTTAACTGTTTCTAGAATGACACACACTAAACCACGAGGCTCAACTACCTGCCTGCTCGTTAGAATACGACGAAATCGGCTTGCACAGCCCATCCCTGCTCCTAATCAAATCAGCAGTCTGTTGTGAGGCTCAGATGCGTTCAAGACTACTTTCTGCATAATGGAATGGGATAGTTGAGCAGGAACAGGACCAGAGTGGGAGAGCAAGGAAAGAGATACCATGATAGAGGGAGACATCAAGGGAACAGGGAGAAATAGGGTGCTAGGGAAGTTCCCAGGAATTCACAAGGATGACCCCAGCTTAGATTACTAGCAACAGTGGAGAAGGTGCCTGAACTGGTGTACCCTAGTAATCAGATTGGTGAATACCCTGTCATTCTAGAGCCTCCATCCAGTAACTGATGCAAGCAGAGGCAGAGATCCACAGCCAAGCACCAGGCTTAGCTCCAGAAGTCCAGTCAAAGAGAGATAAGAGAGATTCTATGAGCAAGGGGCATCAAGATCATGATGGGAAACATACAGAGACAACCAAACCAAACTAGTGGGAATTCATGAACTTTAGACCAACAGCTGTGGAGCATCCATGGGACTGGACTAGGCCCTCTGCATAGGCAAGACAGACAGTTGTTTAGCTTAACCTGCTTAAGGGACCCCTGGCAGTGGGATCAGGATCCATTCCTGCTGCATGAGCCGGTTTTTGGAGTCTAGTGCTCATGGTGGGACACCTTACCCAGCCTTGGTTCAGGTGGAGGGCCTTGGACCTGCTTCAGTTGAATGTACCAGGCTCTGCTGACTCCTCATGGGAGGCCTTGCCTTGGAGGAGGTGAAAATGTGGGGAGGGTTGGAGGAAAAGGCTGGGGGGTGGAAGGAAGTAGGAGAGGGGCACCTGTGGTTGGTATGTAAAATGAATAGAAAATTTCTTAATAAAACAAACAAACAAACAAAACATATGAAAAACAGAAGACAAGAAAATAGAATAAATAGAACTAGGTGCTAAGATAGCCAAGAGCAAATAGAAGCAGATACAGCAGCAATCAATTCAATTGTAGCAACAATCTTGCATGTCCATAAATCTGTGTGATCCAAAAATGGCATAGACTGTCAGAATGAATCAACAAACCAAACCAATGCAGAAATATGTTAATGCAAGGTAATAGATATTAGGTTAATTTTTAATAACCTCTAAATCAAAATATCTCCTCATGAGATAATTAACTAGAAAACAGTATCTGAAATGTCAATGTGATGTTATCCAGTAGAATGTATATTTAAAGTTAGTATTTCATTTCATTTTCCATTCTTAAATTATCTTATATACATCAACATTTAATGTATCAATATTAATGTGTTATTACTAATATTACTTTGATATTAATCATACATATGTAGGAAATTTGGTTAGGAAACTCAATAATAATTTCTTAGCTGATAAACACTATAAATATTTTCTTCTGTTATTACCTGTATTTGTGTCATCATCTTCATAAAACTCCTGACATTTGAAAAATTAATGTTCATATTTTTGTATCTTTTTCTATCATTTTCTTACTGTCAAGTCAGAATAATCTTTTTTTCAAAGGAGGAGAGTGTATTCCTTCCTGTACTAACTCATTTTCATTTAATTTTTGGGGATCCTTATTCTGATATTACTTGTTACAAGGAATATCATTTTCATTGCTAGCCTCTTCTTCACTGTTCACCCCTAATTTTTACCAGAATTTTATTGGTTGTGAAATGAATGTCTAGTCATGTCTATCTTCCAGCTTGCTACTCTCAAAGTCAAGACTTGCCATATTGATTTATTCTACAAATTAGGCTGAAAATGTACCACATCAGTCTAGAGGTGATCTTATCCAGAGGACTAAAAATATGACCAACATACAAAAAAACCCTTGGCTCCAATAGTAAGACAAATACTTTTTTTTAAGCCTCTAAATAATTACATGAAGTATATGATATGCTAACAGTGTTAAACATAGTGTGCAAAATGAAATAAAGAGAAGAACAAAGGAAGATTTTCATGTGTGTGGAAGTGAATAAGAAACTCCACTATTGGCTGGACAGTAAACACATCAGTGATTGACAGATGAGCAGAAACATGAGGCTGTCCTGCAGTTTGTTTTGCAGAAAATTTTAAATAAATCTTTGAGGTCTCATCCTTTTATACTCTTCATCCTCTCTCCCAAACTCCTCTCAGATCCATTTCCTTGTCTTCCCATCCAACTTTATGCCCTCATTTTTATGTTTTTAAATGAACCAGAATCACATGGCTTTCCTTTTCTCTTTTCTTCCTCCATCTCTTCCCAGTTACTGTCCTTGGGGATCCTTCTATTCTCCCTGACTCTCAAGACAACAGCCTCTCTTTTATTATCATTGCAACTTTTAAACATTCCAGGTCCCATCAATTAAAAAAAAAAAGAAACCCCAAATGTTTCAACAGTCAGGCAATGCAGAAGTCTTGCATTAGACACAGGTGTGATATTTTAAGGAACAAGTATAAACTACAGCTAAGACAGAGCAAATAAACCTGGGGGCATCAGGAAACTTGAGGATGGAAAATCAAAATAGGAAAGTAGTCCCAGGTAATGGATACTCTCGTAGATGACATTGAATAATCAGCTTTGAAGTCTCAGAGATGTACAAAGCCTTTTGGATGATATGAGAAGTGATCAGAAATGAGTTATATTTTAAAAATATTTTGCCTACATATTGTATCCTGTCTCAAATGATGGGAAAGGCCATTAGTCTTGGCAGAGTTTTAATTAAAATGCAACTCTGAATTCCAGCTTGCAGCCTAATGCACTGTTTTCTGTGTCTTCATACCTAGTTGCATAGACTGACACTCAAGATTCAGTATTTTTCTCACAGATTATTCTTACCTGTAGCATGAATCTTAAAAGTTCTTAGTAATAAAAATCAAACCTGAGCCAGGCGGTGGTGGCACACGCCTTTAATCCCAGCACTCGGGAGGCAGAGGCAGGCGGATCTCTGTGAGTTCGAGGCCAGCCTGGGCTACCAAGTGAGTTCCAGGAAAGGCACAAAGCTACACAGAGAAACCCTGTCTCGAAAAACCAAAAAAAAAAAAAAAAAAAAAAAAAAAAAAACCAATCCTGATCCAGGTATTGGCTTGAATGCTGGAAGATCAGAGAGACAGAACAAGCCACAGCCATCTCACCTCGCCAGTTCCTCAGCTGATCCTGTTTCCTCAGACTGGAAGCCTCTGAGTCCTCATCCACAAAGAATCTCAGCTAAACTGCTGCCCCAAAGCCTAAAAGCTTAACCAGACAAATGCTTCTAGTTTTTGGTCTTCACACCTTATATATCTTTCTGTTTTTGCCATCACTCCCTGGGATTAAAGGCTCACTTCTTGGGATTAAAGGCGTATGTCACCATGCCTGGCTGTTTCCAATGTGGCCTTGAACTCACAGAGATCCAGAGGGATTTCTGTCTCTGTAATGCTAGAATTAAAGGTGTGAGTGCCACCATTTTCTAGCCTTTGTATTTAGTGGCTGTTCTGTCTCTGACCCCAGATAAGTTTATTAGGGTGCACAATATTTTGGGGAACACAATACCACCACACTTACCTATTTATTACTGTGAATTTTATTGATGATCCTTTCCTTTACAGGCTCTGGAGAAAGGCTAGACTCTCGACCATAGGGCCATATTTAACCAGAGATGGCCTGCTTATGTTTCCTCCATCATCTCTAGCATGTGTGTTTGGCTGTGAGACATGAGGTGGTTACATTTGGAGATTTCTGCTCTATCACTAGTTAAGTTTTACTTAACTTTCCAGGGTGCTCATCAACCTTCTCTTGTTCTCTATCCTGGCTGGGGAGGGTACACTATATAGATAATGTCAGTTCTTACTTCAGATCTTCGTTCAGATATTAGAAATCAGAGAGAGTAAGAATAACTAGAGAGGGAAATGATGTTGGGATATTTAATACTCTTCATTTCTCTTTGATGGTTCTTTTCCTCTTTCAGTGCTTTACAGGGCTCTTTTATTCCAGACACCAGTGGATACTTCCTTCCATGTCCCCCAGATTTACAGGTGGTGACTACTCTGTGGCAGCTAGCCCAGATTCCTGCACTCCCTTGAGAGACCTCTACACTCTGCCCATGCTTCAGTAATTAGTCTCTTTGTTTACAAATCCTCTTCAAATTATACTAATTTGCTCATGCCATCTGTCTTCTGTTATGACTAGAACGGATACACCCCAAGTTCCACAGCTGCTCTGTAAACACACATGTTTCAATTGGGAGGAGGAGGAGGCTTCTTCCTACACACAGCGCTATTCCACTTCTCTTCCCACGTTGATTTTTGACACTAATTGGTTGTTGGTTCCATTTTGGAGCACCCAAGGACTAACAGGTTATTAGAGCTTTAACAACTTGAGAGATTGTCAGATCTTGTCCACTAATTCTCTAAATGGGAAAACAAGGAAGGAGTTAGCATACTAACATTGGCTGCAATAGCCGGCAGGCACTTGGCTTAAATCGTCCATCTCTGCCTGGCTCTTGCATGATACCGTCTTTCAGGTAGTACACCACAGTCTCTGTTTAATTTAACAGTGTGGCTGTGACAACTGCTACACTCAAATATTTACAAAGTTTGCCTGGTTTCATTAGAAATTTAATATAAATTCCTGAATTCATGTTTTCTGTATGTTCTCTTGGACTTCTATAACTTCATCACATTTTCTCATCCATTTTCCTATATTGCCCTCTCCACTCATGGACTTCTGAAATATCTCTAGGTGTATAAGGCCTTTCTACTGGGAAGCTGTCTCCAAACACTTACATGGATTTCCCTGGCAATAAACTGTTACTTTATTAATAAGCCCTTCTATATCCATACTACTTAAAATAGCAGCTTTGACATTTACATGTCCTCCACTCGGCGGCTTTATTTATTTAAATATAGGTCACTTGTAATCATTTTATACTGTATATTTTATTTAACTGTTTATTTTAGAATTTCTTGTACTCAGATCCAAGGGATTCATTTAAAAAATCATCATTTATTTGGTTCCTTATTAAATTGTTGATATACCCAATCTTTGCCACATAGGATACAGCTAATAAATATTTGTTGAATAAACATAAAAGAAGGAATAAATGATACGCACTTTGCTATTATGATGCTATATTTGCTGCTGAAAAAACATTGTGGCATTATTGGGATGTTCATGAGTGTGGCAGCACCCAGAGGCACATTTCTATTTTATGAGGTTTTCTGTGAACAGCAGGTTCACAGCTTTTCCACTGTAGACTGACTTAACTGTGTATAGTAACAAAGGAAGAAACAATAAGACGTTATGCTTCTGGAAGATAGAGACATAAAAACCATTCTACCTGAAAGATATTCAAACAGAAGCATATATAAGGGATATTCTCAAGAAATTTCTGCATAACTTACCAGTGAATATCTGGACAACGGAAGAGATGCAATGTTCACTGGTGCTGACTCATTTGTTATATATCCCACACTGTCTGTGAATCTAATTAGGCAATAAGGCTTGTCTTAAGGTTAAAACATATGAAATGAATACTGTGTGTTCTCGGAAAGGGAGGTTTAGGGAATCATTTTCTATTTTCATTTTAATCAGAGATTTCAGCACTATTTAGAGTATTCTATAGAGCATTTGACTAGACCATCCTGCCTACTGAAGGAATATATCGTGGAATCAAAGGACAACTACTAGCAATTATTTTCTACAAAATAGAATATTCAAACATACACTCACATTACACCCTTTAGAACAGACTCAAGAGAAATCTATTCTCTAGAAAGGTGTATAAAATTCTCCCATTCATATAACTTGAATTTGTCATGTTTTAAAGATTAATAACTTTATGCTATTAGTTTTCCTGGGTAATTAATTGGGAGGTTTAAGGCCTTTATTTTCTTCTTTTAACCTTTCCTCTGATGTAATTTTAAATATACAGAAATTGTTGAACCATACAGAGAATTCTACATAATGTTCAATGAATTTCCTCAAAATTAATATTTGATCAGATTTGTTTGCTTTGACTACTTTTGATTGCTGTACAAATCAGTGCATTACCACATGTGCACATACACTTGTTTTTAATGGATTCAAGCTTAGAAATGATGTCCTAGAACATGAACCTTATATTAGAGATTTGCTTGTTTGGCATAATAACTATCCAAAGGTTAAAAGGAGTTTATGTTATTGAATGTTTTGAGGGAGGAAAGTTCAATACCATCTTTTCTTATTTAAATGTGTTTGAGAAGCACATTTAAATGCTATTTTTTAATGAAGATAATCTTTCAGATAGATTTTCAATCACATCTGTTAATGTCTTGCATGCATCCTACTCTCCAATTATGCTGTGCTGATTACAGTTGGGGAAAATGTCTTTTCAGACACTTTCTAGATACTTTTTTATTTATTGGAGAAAATCAGTATCTGAAGACCATGCTGTGCCCAACCATATATTAAAGAAGAAACCACATACAGATTAGCTCAACTTTACCTCTGCATATCATGGTCAAGTTCAGATAATCTTTTTCCTTTGATTAATTTATGTACAAGCAAGCTTTACATAGTGCCATAAATAAAGAGAATGCCTCTAGTCAGGACTACCAACTGTCCTTCCTTCTATTCTCACAGTCATTAGTAATCTCCCAATGTGCAATGTTATTAGTTTTGAATAATGCCCCTTGAGAATTTCTTAAAATGATAGAATAAACATATTTTTATCTCCAAGTTTGCAATCAATATATTAATAACTATGGCAGTGATATGTAAATGACCCAATGGCATAACAAATGAGAAACATCACTATTTTAAATATGAATCACAACTGAAGTAGCAGAAAGGCAATTGGCTTGAATTTTATGTCAGATGTCATTGACAGGAAATATTATTTATTTTAAGCTCTAGTACCAATTGGAAAATTTCAATTTCCATATTTACTATATTTGCTCCAGATTCTAAAAAAAAGAGTATATCATACTTGAAAATATGTTCTTTCTGTTTGTACTTTTGACATGATTTTGCTCTAGAAGATTTAAAGCCAGAGATTAGTATTTGTAGATGGTCACTATGATAAAGATAAAAATAGTATAAAGTTCAAAGGTACTTTTTTTCAATTTAAAAACCCTGCATACTCTACATGTGCCTCATAAAGATGAAATAATCAGAATTCTATAAACCCTGCTGCAAAAAAGTTACAGACATCAAATAAGCCTCTTTTTCTTGGCTTTAAGAAGTTTTTCAATTTTCTTTTTAGATGGTTCTTTTGTGTCTTCCTTGGATGTGGGCTGAGAACAGAGAAAGCTCCCTTTTGTGATTCCTAAGATGATGTAAATGAACAAAATGAAACACTATTAACAGAAGCACTAAAGATGGGTGGTTGTAATTATCACATTTAGGTAGAGCAAATAAAAGAATGTACATAACTATGTGAGCCATTTCAATCTAATATCAAATTAAAACTGGTCTGAGGGGAAAATAGTCTCATAAGAAGAAAAAGTGCAAAACTGAGTAGTTTCTTTAAATGTTCTATACTTCCCGTATTCAAAGCAATAAAGAAAAATATAAATGAGTAGCTATACAGGCAAAAATCATATGTAATTTTAAAATCAGAACAGATTAAGAATCTTGGACTATTAACCTGGACATACTGCCATATTTAAAAAAATATAATTCATTTAAAAAATAATTTTTCTAACCATGGAAAGCAATTCTGACAAAAATCAGATATTCATAATGGGTAGTATGAAACTCAATCAAGTGATCAGAATTATAGTTGGGAAAGTATTCATGGCCTATAAGTTAATACCTGTAGAGTGAATTGTCAGGATATTTCACTTGATGAATGAAAACTCATTTGAACAGATGAAATTAGCAGTGTGGTATGCTGGAGATGCCAGGGCATTATTAACTGAAGAGTCAGGGTCAGAGTCTGTATTAGAGACACTTGCTTAACTGTGACCAAAATACTACAAATACAACTTAAAGCACATGGCTTCAGAGGACTCTACTTTATAGAGTGGGGAAGGTATGAAGGGGCTCACAGAGGCAAGAGCATGTGGTGGAGGTTCCTACATCATGATGAAGCAGGATCAGAGAAAACTGAACCACAACGGGGACATGTTGCTTAGTGGTAGAATTCTTGCCTGGCATGTATCTTTAGCAACACAAAAATAAAGAAAAGTTCTGGAACTGGAAAAAGGGTTCAGCAATTAAGAGTGCATTCTGCTCAACCATGAAGAATAGAGTTCTGAACTTAGTGCCTTGGTAAAATGTGGTTTAAAAAAATCAGGCGTGATACAGAATGGCTGTAGGACAAGAACAGAAAGGATTGGAGAAAGGATCATCAGGACTTGCTGGTGGCCAACCTTGCCAAAAAATCAGAAGCTTCAGGTTCAGCAAGAGATCCTGCTCAAACTGATAAAATATAGGGTCATAAAGGAGTATACCTAACCTCTTTCTCACACACATGTGTAAAATTAGCACAACACACACACACACACACACACACACACACACACACACACACACACACACAATGCAAAATGGGGATGGGTAAGAACAAAAATTTCTGATTGGCAGTATTTTTTTTTCACTCTGAATATAACTCATGCCATATTTGCATGATGACATATTTAATATGATGTTTTTAAAAGAAAAATCAGCCATTAATTTGATTAAGGATCTGTTACATAAGATGAATGGCCTCTCATGCTTTTTTACTTTCTTTCTTTGCCTTCGGATTCTCATAATTTAATTGTGGTGTTTTTATATGCATTTCTGACTGTTGGTATTCTGGAATATTTTTCAACAAACACTGGAAATTCTCCTAACCATATTTTTGCAAGTTTCTTTTCTTTCTTCTAGTGCAGAACATTCCATGTTTATATTATTTTACCTTAATCCAATTCAAGTCTAAGAAGTCTAATAAAATCCTTATTTTGGACAGGTTTAGCCTACTATGGTGTCATTGCTTGTGTCTGTGAAGTGTCATTCTGTTATGGAATAAAGTCTTCTGACTTGTCCACACCAACTGTCTTCTAGGCTTATAGAACTTTTTAATTATGCACGTTTTTATCCACCATGTACTTCTTTGATTTCTAACCTCTTAGAGATCTCCTCTATAATTGCTTTGCTTATTATTCAGTAGATGATAGGAAGGTATTCGTGAAGAGATTACTGTAATTCTTATTTTTAATAAGAGACTCTTCTCTAGGATTTGCTTTGCAAATAGCCAAGGGGTCATCTGTTTGTCAGCCCTATGCATGCTGCCTCTGTCTACTTGAGTTCATATGAGCTTTGCTCATGTTGAATTAGAGGGCATAGTTTTCTTGGTGTTCTTTATCCTTCTCGCCCTTACCCTCTTTCTATCTCTCTTTTGTGGGGTGAATTGAGCTCTTAGGCGAGTGAGGAAAAGCCTTGAACTCACTAGTACAGGAAAGGACTTTCTGAACAGAACAATCTTAGTATGGGCATAAAAATCAACAATTGCTACCTGGTACCTCATGAAACTGAAAAGTAAGACAAAGTGGCAGTTTGCAGAATTAGAAAAAATTTTAGCAACCCCATGTCCAATCCAATAGAGGTCTAATATCCAAAATATACAAAGAATGCAAGAAACTAGATATTAAAAACCAAATAATACAATTAAAAATGGGGTACAGATCTAAACAAGAATTCTCAATAGAGGAAACTCAAATGGCTGAGAAACACAAATTTTCAGCATCCTTAGCCACCAGGGAATTGCAAATTAAAACTACTTTGAGATTCCATCTTATACCAGTCAGAATGGCTAATATCAATAACACAACTGACAGCTTATGCGCTCTAGGTGTGGAATAAGGGAATATCCATTCATTGTTGGTGGGAGTGCAAATTTGAAAAGGCACTATGGAAATCAATATGGCTGCTCCTC
This sequence comes from Peromyscus maniculatus bairdii, assembly GCF_049852395.1. Classification (NCBI taxonomy): domain Eukaryota; kingdom Metazoa; phylum Chordata; class Mammalia; order Rodentia; family Cricetidae; genus Peromyscus; species Peromyscus maniculatus. The sequence goes on along the minus strand of NC_134857.1, from coordinate 94,472,898 downwards.
AGAAAGTTTAGAATTTATCCAACTATACAAGTCTTGGGCATATACCCAAAGGATGTTTCATTCTACCACAAGGATATTTGCTCAACTATGTTCATTACCACTCTGTTCATAATACCCAGAAATTGGAAACAACCTAGATCTCCCTCTACAGAAAAATAGATAAAATGTGGTACACTTACATGCTGAGGTATTGTTCAGACTTAAAAAATGACATCATGATATTTACAGAAAAATAGGTGGAACTAGAAAAGATTGGTGGTGGCCATGTCAGAGGAGCTGCAGTCAACAATGGAGCTTATGGACTACTGCCCACCAGATAGCACAGCTATGGTGGGTACAATCTGGAGAGGCAAAGCCCTGGTGGGGAGGGGGATTGTCCCCAGAATGCCCCTTGCTTCTGCAGTGTCTTCTCCTGCTTATAGTCTTGTTCTTACTGTGTTTAGCATGACATGATTACTATGTGAAAGAATCCCACTATATCTAGTATAGTGTGGCTGTTTCATGGGAAAATCCCACTCCTACTTGGTATTTACTTGCAGATAATAATGAAGATGATTTTTATAGAGTAATGATGCTCAGAGATGTGAAATTAGCTGAGGATAGATAATGAAAGCAAGAAAGTTGTATGCATTATAGACCCATGAGTTCTGCCTGTGGAAAAACATGCGGATGATCAAAGAAAGCAATTATGTCACCACACTTTAGGTTAGATCTAGTTGCTTGGTCATGTAGCTTACAGAATTAATCACAGGTTTTAGTGCGCACCTTAAAAAAAAAAAAAAACAGAGCTGTGAAAAGAAATTAAATGACCCCATTGAATGTAAAGAAAAAATAAAAATAGATCTTTAAGGTTTTGTAGAATAGAAATAGGCTAGGAATCTGCTACATTGAACACCAAACAGCTGCTTGCCAGTACGAAAGAAATAGCTGAAATTGCTTAATGCCTTGTTAATCAATAATAAAATAATCATTGATCTGGGGTGAAAATGTTATGTGAGAGTAATCATACAAAAGAAAACATTTAACTACTTGTGGGATTCTAAGAAAAACGTAACTTGTGATCATAATGTGATTTCTCCTTGTGTAAAGATTTTAATTTGTTTTGGAAAATATGTAGCTTGTGGTTCTGAGGTGATTTTCTTCTTGCATAAAGAATTTTGTCTTAGGTGGTATAAAAAGAGAAAACAGAAAAATGAATAAAAGAATAAGAATAAGAACAGGGAGAGAATGAAGTTTCCCCCTCAGATAAATCTGTGTGTGTTTTTAGTTGCTGAAACTCCATCTTCTCTCCAGTTTCTCTGACTTGCTAGAGCTGGACTCCAGCAAAGGATCATTCTGAATGATTTATCTCAGAGGCAGAAAGACAAATTTGATCAGTGTGTTGTTCAGCCCTCATTATAGAAGTTTTCTCTTATGGAAAACTGGAAAAAAAATAGCGATCTACAGACAGACATTACACAGGGAGTGAGAGACCTTGAAACATTCACCACTAAATCAAATGTCTCTGTTAATTTTATGCTCTTTTAAAGAAAGCTATATTTTTGTGTGGCAAAGATACTAATTTATGTATATACCACTGGGATAAACATTATCAATGATGACAACAAATCAATTTTGGAGTCTTCCATTACACTAGAAAAAAGATAAACAGATAAGATACATACTTTTCTTCATATAGCAAGGTGATATTTGGAGAAACAATTACTAAGTAAGTAAAAACGAATCTGTAATTACTACCTGGGATAAGTGCTACAAGAAAATATTTTAGGAAGCCTTGGTGCTTTTGTAAGTTAGGCGCTGACCTACCTGTGTATATGAGAGGCAGAGGAAAGTACAGAATGCTTGAAGGAAGAGATGTATGCAGGAATCAATTATACAGTAAAGGACACAGAGATTTCTTCTGAGCAGTAGGATTAGGTGTGTCTTTAATACTACGAGTTCTGTATTTTCTTAATTTCTATTTTAATTATTTAGTAATTTTATATCAATCATAACTAATGTAAATATAAGAAAGAAACTATATTATTTTGTATTGAAGTCTCTTAACTTGGATTTGGCTTTTTAAGTACTACTTCCTACATTATAAACAAAAATATTTGTCATAATCTCTGGTAATTTATTAAAGAAAATTTTTGTGCTTGTGCTTTAAACATTTTCAAATAATTGTCTAGATATTGGGTCTATTAAAGCCTTTCCTTATTCTAAAAAGAAAAATACTAAAAAGAAAGTGGAAAATGGTATGCTTAAAAGAATTTCTTTGTTAAATAAAACAATAACATATAGTATGATACTTTTTTCAGTAATCAAAAGTTAAGATAATTTGAGTATAAATATGTCTATACATTATTTCCACATATGCCTCTCGCAAAAAAAGTATGCCTAAGACTAACTCTTTTACAACTGTGAAAATTAAAAAGTGTGTATTAACCAATATGATACATGACAAGCTGGAGGAATCAGTAACAAGCATGCAAAGGATGTAATGATACATTCAAAAGTGACATTTTAAGAATAAATGTATTAAAAGTGCCTTGGAAACAAAATGCAATTAGTAATACTTTGGCACTGTGTTTACTACAAAAGTCTTTATTACACATAAAAGGATAAGAGTAATCTATGAAATCTGTGATTGTAACTAAGGTGTACCTGTGGTGATATTTTGTTTTCTTATGTTAGTTATAACCTTCTTGTATTATTTTATACAACAAAAGGGGAAATGTTGTGATATATTGTATATCAAATAAAGCTTGCCTGAGGATCAGAGGACAGAGCCAGGCACTAGATTAAAGCATAGAGGCCAGGCAGTGGTGGCACACACCTTTAATCCTAGCACTTGGTTGCCAGACATCCTTTTGGATATCTGTGAGTTCAAAGCTACCCTAGACTTCATGAGATTGATTGAGCCTAGAAGAGAAATAGAACCAAGCAGTGGTGGCACACATTTTTAATCCTAGAATTTGGGAAGCACACATGCCATTAATCCCAGCACTAGGAAGGAAGTGAAATGGCTGGGTGGAGAAAGGTATATAAGGCATGAAGGGACAGGAACTAGGGTCTTTCAGCTGAGGACTCAGGGGCATTCAGTCTGAGGATTCCTGGAGACAGAACCTTCTCTTTTTGGCTGAGGAAGTGACGAGTTGAGAAGTGGCTGTGGCTTGTTTCCTCTGATCTTTTCAGCATTTACCCTAATATCTAGCTCCGGGTGGGTTTTTACTATAAGACTATTTAGGACTTGCAATACATATAGAAAATGAATCCTTAAAAAAAGCTATTGTTAGGACAATGTATGTAGCAAAGGAATCCTTAAAAAAAAAGCTATTGAAATTAGCATAGACATTTTATAGCATCATTTGCAATTAGTTTTAACGAATTTTGTAACTTTTTTTTATAAAACATCAATGTTATTTTATAATCATTAGTACGTTTTTAGTGCAACTGCTGCTCAATGGTTAACAATTATTTAATTGGAAAGGGAAAATGTACCTAGACATACTTGTTACAATATTGATCTTGAAATCATTAATTAGACAGCTTTACAACATCAGATTTTAACATAACATTTTACAGTCCTAATTTTATCATGTTATCTAATAACTGCTTGCTTTCTCATTATAAAACTAATTTTCCTAACAGGTCTTTAATTATCATACCCTGGCAATAAAATATTTTTGAGGACAATAAAAGTCAATGGCTACTTAAACTGTACAGTTGTTCAGCTTTTCCATTTGAACTTTGATTTTAAGTAATAAGTTCTGACATCACAAGTATACTTGAAAATGTATTGTTTGCTACTCCCTTGAATTCCTCTTTTTTGTTCAGCTGTTATCACTGGAACAACGACAAATTAATCTTCCATTTTTTAAAAGGTCGATAGGCTAAGCCTTCCCAGCTAATGAAATCTAAGAGTTCCAAGTGATGATCTCTTTGTTAAAATGGGAGTCCAAGTACAGGAACCTCTAGTTTTAGGATAACAAGGGATTTGCTTCTGGGAAGATCTTATTTTCCTGATGTCAGTTGCCACCAGAATGACCTAAACTGGGAGTCACTCTTTACTCAATCGTTTTCCTTGATGCATGGTCTTTAGTTTGCAGCAGTAATATCCAAATGTAGCGATCCTCTCTCTGTTCACCCAGCCCCCGTGGGTGATATAAATTATACAAAGACGAGGCGGCAGCAGGTGTACTGCCTGGCCACCTTGCACTTGCAGGAAGGAAGGACAGAGGTCAGGAAGAGGGAGTGTGCTACGAAACCTCAAGTTCCTCCTTGGGAAACCTACTCAGAGACCCAATAAGGTTCTATAACCTTCTGAACATCACCATAAGCTGGGAACCAAGTTCAAACACAAGTGACTATGGGGGAATATGAAATACAAACCTTACTGGTTCCTCTTAATTTTGTCTTGCTCATAAGTTCAAAGCTTTATTTTTTTTCTAGTGGAGTCTCATTTGGTATACAAACCACTCTTCCACTCATTATTATTGTTATTATTATTATTATTATATTAATTTATTTTTCCAGCTCCAGATCATAATTTCCTCTCCCTCCCTCCTCTCCTCCCAGTCCCTTCCCCCCAACCTTCGCTACTGTGCCCCTATCCAATTCTCCTTTCTCTTCAGAACAGTTCAGGCCTCCCTTGCATATCAGTCAACCACGGCATATCAAGTTCCAATAAAAATTGGCACCTCCTCTCCTATTAAGGCTGGGCAAATCAACCCAGTAGACGGAAAAGGGTCCCAAAAGCAGGTAACAGAGTCAGAGACAGGCTCTGCTCCCACTGTTAGGAGCCCCACAAGAGAGCCAAGCTTCACAACGGTAACATATATACAGAGGGCCTAGGTCAGTCCCATGCAAACTCTGGTTGTCGGTTCAGTCTCTGTGAGCCCCAATGAGCCCAGTTCAGTTGATTCTGTGACTTAGGATAGAACCAAACATGACTGGCAATAAAAAACACAAAACAAAACAAAAAAGTCAATGAAATGATTCCTCTGCTAGATTGTGGCCTAGCGCAAAGTCATCAGAGAGGTTTTACTCAGCAACTGGTTGAAATAGATGCAGAAACCACAGCCAAACATTAGGCAGAGCTCTGGGAATCCTGTGGAAGAGGTGGAGGAAGGATTGTGGGAACCAGAGAGGTCAAGGGTACCACTCTTTTACTCTTAAGGGCAGGCCCAATGCCCAGCAGTAATGGTCAACACAAAATGAACCCAGTAATATTTTTGAAAGTTCTTTGTCTCATACTGTGTTGCCAGGGCTTTTTGTTTGTTTGGGGTTTTTTGTTTTACCATATTGATCTTTTGTGTATAATATTTACCAGTATCATGGCCGTGGGGGATTTCTGTGTGCAAACCAGTGAATCACTGCATCTGTGTTCTCTTTTGTGCCTTTTCTTCAGCTCTTTGTCTTCTATTAGTTTGCTTCTTTAGTCCTAGTTTGGTTTGTTTTTATTTCATCTTATTGTTTTTTTAGATGCCTTATTGTATTCTAATAAGAGAGAAAGAAGGGGTGTGGTTTTGTGTGGCTAGGATAGTGGGGAGGATCTGGGAAGCTTTGGGAGAGGGGAAAACCATAATCAGAATATATTCTATGAAAAGTCAATTAAACTATAAATAAATAAATACACATGTTCAACAAGAAACCAACAAAAAACAGCCAGACTTTGACAACTCTTCCTGCCCCACTCAGGTGTCTACAACACTGTTCTCCTTACCTCTACTCTCTGTCGTCTCTGGCCAATGTTTCTTGCTTACTTAATCATTTTGGACCTTCTTTCAGAAAAAAAATCCACCTAAACCAATAGTTTTCCTTGTCTATGCTGTGTTGCTAGGCAGCCAGCTCTCTCTTTGCTGTGGTAGACACACAAGCGTCAGCCCCTTCCTGTCTCTCCAGTGATTTTGTTCAATGAAAGGCTTTTTCTGTGTTTATCAGTTATCAGTTTTACTCTCATTTGTACTTCTTTTTCATCAATGTTCCAGTGAGCTGACTAATGATGAGTGGTCCAGAGCTCCATCAGAAGAGGGAGGTTTAAAATCTATTTCAAGATATGATACTTGAAAAGTAGCTAATGAAGCTTAGGACTAAAGAACAATGGCATGAATGTCAATTCACCCTCATTTTCAAACATCTATAGTCTGTGTTTGAGTTATTTTAGCTTCCACATATGAGAAAGATAATAAGGTTCTTGTCTCTCTGTTTCTAGCTTACTACACCTGTTATTTTGATATGAAAGGAAATATTATTTGATGATTTGCACAATAGAGAATAGATTTATTTATTCTTATATGGTGTAGAGCATATCATAAATCATTAGTGCAACCTTTCATCTCAGAATATGTCACCATTTACTATTTCTGTGTATTTTGTTGTTTTTTCTTTCATTTTCTCATAATACATAAAATCAAACTAAACTAACCGTATTTCTTGATATTTTTTACTGAAATATGAAATTAAAATATCATGATGAATTTTGACATAACTTATGCAGAAATCCAATCTATGTAATTAGTGTATGAATATGATTTTCCTGAAATTTATCCCTTAAGAGAAATTATAATGTGTTATATTCTACAATTCATTTTCATTTCATTGCATTTCAGTTTTATGACTGGGATGTTATTATGTCACATTTGTCTTGGGAAATGTGCCTTCCTAATTTATCATGTATCTTAATTATAGCATGCTAAAACTGCCAGTAGTTTCAATGGCTGTTAGCATTAAAGAGTGGCTAAAGAGAGAGGCTTTGTATTCTCATTTCACAAACTCCTTCATAATTTTCTACCACTGCATTTATTCTAATATAAAGCTTCCTTACTTGCCTACCTCATTCATATATATATATATATATATATATATATATATATATATATATATATGTGTGTGTGTGTGTGTGTGATATATATGTGATATATATATATCACCATTTTTATCTCACATTTCATCTCCAATCAATACAGTTACAATCTATAATTAACTGGTTCATTATGGTCAAAACTCACATTCATAACACCTTGTATATGGTTCACATAATTTGTTTAAAGATCACATTTCTAAGAAATATTATGTTTACCAGGAAATATAAATCAAGCTTCTTCTTGATAAATGTAATTATTCTTCCTTTAAAAAATAAAAATAAATTTAAAAATTCATTACCAATTATTTTATCAGGAAGGGCTTCAAATAAAAAAAATAAATGGTTCCTGAAATATAGTTCAAATAATATTCACTATAAATACCTAAAAATGTTGTATTCATCTGTATTCACATGTCACATGTACTTGCAAGGATTATTCCAGTTAATGCAAGATTACTAATAGTATAAATTATCTATAATATCATTGGCACCTGAATTTTAGGAAATATAGAAACTATTTTTATAAGATTTATTTTATTATTTTCAATTATCTATATATATATACATATATACATTGTGTTTGTGTGTGTGTGTGTGTGTGTGTGTGTGTGTGTGTGTGTGTGTGTATGTGTGACTGCTGATATCACTGAGAGGTTTTGGATATCCTACAGCTGGAATTACAAGCAGTGGTGAACCACCTAATGTGCATGCTTGGAATGACTCAGGTCCTACACAAGATGAGTATATACTCTTAATTGCTGAGACATCTTTCTAGCCCTGGACTCAATTTCTTAAAAGAAAAAAAAAATTCATGCCTATTCACTACAGTAAATTAGTTGAGGCATATTTTAAACCTTATTTTTATTCATGCTAACTTAATTCTCAACATAAATTGTAGCTTTTCTGAGCAGTAATTCCTTATACACTAAAGGAAACCCATCTTTGTAATGTTCTTTAAGCTTGTCTGTTCTATAACACGATATTAGTGCTCTACAAATTATGCAAAGCCCTAAATGACAATGAAAATACCTATTATTTTATGTTTCTCTCATGTTCCTAAAAAAATCAGACATATGCTAAGCTCTTTAGAGAAAACGCTATTGTAGATGAATTTCTAAACAGTCTTATCAAATAAGAAACACAGAGCCAAATACAGAGGTAATAGCCAAAGAGATCAGAGAGCCACGACTACCTTATTTTATGACCTCTCCACCATTGCTTCCCTAGAGAGAGCTTCTTCCTACGTAACCTGTGTTTTTATTGCCTTCTGTTCTGCTTTTTCTGGCTCTAAACCCAGACACATGACTTCCTAGTCACTGCCTGTCTATACAGACCTCCAGGTCTCTATGGTTGGTTCTGGGATTAAAGGCTCGAGTCACCACATTTGGCTGTGTCCTTGACCACACAGAGACTCTGCCTGCCATGTGAAGGGATTAAGGGCGTGTGCTACCATGCCTGATTCCTATGTGCCTCTGATTGCCATGCAAACTTTATTTATTAACATACAAATAAAATCACATTTCAGCACAATTAAAATATCACCACATGCTATTTTATAAACTAACTGAAAATCATAACCATATGAAAAAATGTTCAGATAGTAAGCATCAGTGGAGTAGCTTTAAACACTTTGTATGGAGAACTAACAAAACTTTATTTGCATAGTAAGTAAAATGAAATGGGGGACCAGATACAAAGTCATAAAAATAAATGCAAACTTTTCTCTAACTTTGTCTTTTCATCTACCTTTTTGTACAACAAATAATTCATTGGAATAAGTCACTGAAAGAAAAAGAAATAAAATCAATATTCCTGAATGCAGTTACTGGCTCTCAAGAACAGCAGGACTGGAGGCATGTGTGACCACAGTAGTGTCCTGGGGCCTGAAGAATGTGAAAAGTGGTAGAGAAGGAAATGCTGTGAAGATATGAGAATCACAGAGGACTGCTTCAGAAGAACTGCTGGTAGTCATAATCACACCTACTGCTTCTCTCTGTCTCTGCCTCCCCCCCCCCGTGTGTGTGTGTGTGTGTGTGTGTGTGTGTATGTGTGCACACGCACATGTGTGTGTTCTGTTATAATATCAGCATCACAGAGTGGGTAAATTAAAGAGAAAGAATTTTTCTTTTTATTCGGACTCACAGTTTGGTGTGAGTTGATACGGCTTCATTAGTGACAGCCTTCTTGCTGGCAGAGCCACAAGGCGACATGTGCCATGCCACGGTTAGAAACGAGAGCATGATTTTTGTGTGCATGTATAGTCCTGCTTAGGCTTCTCACTTTTTAATCAAAGCCAGCTTTAACATGGTATTCTTCCTGATAACCTCACTTTTGTTGCCTCCCAAAGAGAGCACTTCTACATAGACATTTTGTGATCTAATACATTCCTCATGGTAGGGATTAGATTTCAGTGTAGCACGAATTGTTAGAAAGTCTTATTAATAAAAATAAACCCAGGAGCCAGATATTAAGATGAACACTGAAATTTCAGAGAAACAGTACAAGCCACAGCTAACATCACCTTGCCAGTTCCTCAGCTGATCTTGTTTACTCAGATTGAAAGCCTGAATCCTCATCTGAATGGATCTCAGCTGAACTGCTGTTAAAAGCCTAAAAGCTTAAAGAGACTCTAGTTCTTGGTCTTCATGCTTTATATATCTTTCTGCTTCCTGCCATCACTTCCTGGGATTAAAGGTGTGTCTCACCATGCCTGTCTGTTTCCAGTGTGACTTTGAACTCACAGAGATCCAAATGGATCTCTGTCTCCGGAGTGCTAGGATTAAAGGTGTGTGTGCCACCATTTTCTGGCCTCTATATCTAGTGGCTGTTCGGTTCTCTGACCCCAGATAAGTTTATTAGGGTGCACAATATATTTGGGGACACAATATCACCATATTTTAGCATTCATTTTCAGGTGTGACCACTGTCTAGAGACAGTTTGTGGGAAACAAATTAAAACTCAAAGAGAGTACATACAAAGTTTTTTCTCTAAAGTCTCCTGCTTGCTCTTAAGGACACAAATAAGAAAAGCAGGCACATCATTCACCCATGTTTTACTTTTACATTATTATTTTTATGTTTTCCTTTAGCTTCCACTTGATTAATTTGCTGTGTGGTACTTTGATGTCTTAATTAGAGTGTTTTATTGTTTGTTTGATGTCAGATTTTCTTGAACCTTTTACATGCTTAAGGCATGGTCACTATACGAATTAATGTAGACATTAGTGTCAAAATTCTCTTGTTCATCATAGGTGCCTATATTACAGCTGTTGGTTATTTTTTTCCAAATCCATAAGCTTCCTAGATGAATTATAACTATAATCCCAAAGTTGTTTAGGAACATGCTGCTAATAAAACTTCTGCTGGCACTGGACATTTGCAGGAACTCTGGAAATGCCAAAATAAAGGCATTAAAAAGCCATCAGGTGTAGATGAATTTCTAAGTGGGGTCTTATTAAATAAAAACACAGAGCCATTTATAGTGGTGAAACCCTTAGAGATCAGGGAAACAGTGAGAGCCACCAACCAGCCTTACCTCACCAGCTCTGCAATTTCCAAAATGCCATGACTTCCTGTCTATCCAGGCTTTTGTTGCCTTACTGTTCTGCCCTCTCATTGGCTCTTAGCCCAGCTGCCTCACTTCCTTGTCACTGACTGTCTGTACAGACCTCCTGGTCTCTACGACTGGTACTGGGATTAAAGGTGTGTGTCATCATGCTTGGCTCTGTTCCCTGGTGTGGCCTTGAACACACAGAGATCCAGAAAGATTAAGGGCGTGTGCTACCACTGCCCTGCCTGACTTTTGTGTTTACTTAAAACTGCTTTCTATGTCCTCTGATCTCCAGGCAAACTTTACTTATTAGCATACAAATAAAATATCACCACATTTCAGCACAAATAAAATCACCACAATCAGGGAAAATGCAGATTAAAATGACTCCAAGATTCAATCTTACAACAGTCAGAATGGCTAAGATCAAAAATACTAATAATAGCTTATGGTGGAGTGGTTGTGGAACAAGGGGAACACTTCCCTATTTTAAAAAAGAAAATGGAAGAATCCATTGAAATGGTATTCAAATTAATAATCCACTTTTAAAATTGAAATGAGGTTGTATAACAAAACACTAAGTTCAACCTTCAACTCCAGAAATATTTGACTTATGCCATATTTGGTATCCAGCTCTGCAATGGACTTCACTTGTGCCTGTCAATTATGCTACCTGTATTCCACTTTCTTTTCTTCTGGCCTCTGTGAACAATTCCCTTTTCTAATTCTTAAGAAATTAATATGCATATTGCACAAAATACTCTTGAAATTAATTAATTTATATTCAGGACTCATACTCAAACTTTTAACTTCAAAAGAATTAACATGTACTACAGTCTATACTGACACATAAAAATTCCCACCACTTTCAACTTGGTAATAAAATAATTATAATGTTCATTGTATTTTAAGCTTCAAATTGCTTTTATTTAGGTAATAACACTATCAATCCAAGAACTGCTTTTATCTACTCATGGAGAGCTTCATTTTTGTCATACAATGCTTTAAGAATTGTCCATGTATCAACCCATGCAAGGCTCTGATATATCTAAGGAGAGTTCAGAAATAATATAAGAACCAGAGGATCAGAAAGGAGAGTGCTGCAGAATGCTGTATTCTGAACATGCCATGGCCTTTGTACCCATGAACTCAGTTGCTGTGGTTACTTGCACAAAGTCAAGCCAACAAGTTCAGTCATCATCCCAGCAGCCAACAGTAGTTAGAATCAGTTTTGAAAAAAAAAAAAAACTATTAAATATGAAAAGATGAAAGGGGATCTTGTTGGAGGTACCTTGACATAGTTACATGGTATAGAATTATGAATTTTTCAGACTGAATAATATATATTGTTTAAAAAAACAATATTTCATGTCCTGGATGGAAGTCTCTTTGAAACTTTGGTGTGAAATTTAGTTTTACAATGTTATACTGATATTTTGCATTTAAAACAAAAATAGACTCTTCCATTAATAATTATTTCACATTGTACCAAGTAACATCATAGAAGCCAGCTTATATGGCTACCCCAATAATCTTATGAAGGAGAATTCTGGGAGGCGGAAGACTGAGTAAGCAGACACCAGCCTGTTGTCCAGGGACTGAGTTTATTTGTAAGAGCTAGTCAGTGGTAGGCCTGAGCTAATGGCCGAGCAGTTTTAATTAATATAAGCTTCTGAGTGATTATTTTATAAGTGGCTGCAGGGTTCATGGGGCTGGGCAAGACCATTGAAAACTTCAGTTACAGACAAGACTTCATTTAAAGACATTATGTAGAATTTAGAGAGACTATTTAACATTTTATTATAATCAACAGGATCTTTGGATTTATCTTTCACGAAATCCTCTTACAGAATCCACAATGCTTAACAAGTTTTTCACATAAAACCGTCTGGCTCACTACATTAGAAAATTAATAAATGGGACATTATCAAGAAGCAAAAGCCAATAGACTAAGATTTGGTCATGTGTGTCATTTGCTAAATGTGTGTTTTCTAAAGAGCTCCATGAGGTTATGTATCAAAGTGAAATAAAAAATGTCACCCTCTCTGTGGTAAACTTTTATATTAGCAAGGACGTGATCAGCTTGTGGTTATGAAGGTCAATTAATATATCTACTGAATTATTCTATAATTAAAATTATGCATTAATACTTTGCAAAGATTTTAAAGCAGATAGATATAGTCTCATATATCAATGCTAAGTTTAAATTTTATAAAGCATCATTGAAGGATTGTACATTTAAGTTTAGAAGATTCAAACAAGGGATTTTCTTTATTTGTTTTGACAACATAAAATATAGTAAGATAAAGCCAAAACCCTCACATGGAAGCTGGGTGAGGCAAACCAACAGGAGGAAAAGAGCCCCAAGAGTAGACACAAGAATCAGAGGTCCACTCATTCACACACTAAGCTGATAGCTATACTATATACAGAGACGACCTGTTGCAGATCTTTATTGGTCCTTTGTTGTTTCTTTGTTCTCTGTGAGATCATAAGGGCCTTTTATCTCCTAGTGTTCTCCACCCCCTCTGGCTCTTAAACTCTTTCTGCCTCCCCTTCCCCTGGGTTCCCTGAGCTCTGAGGAAAGGATTTGATGGAGACATCCATTTAGATTTATGGGGTCCAAAGAATTTCTCTTCATGTAATGTTGTGCATTCCTATGAATTGAATTCTTCACTGGTCACATAGTATACATTTTACAGCTTACTTTTTCCTGTTTTTTAACCAGCAAATATTTCATGGCTCATAAAATGTAAAAAGAAACCAGTTGCCAAGATAATAACACAAATGGACAAATGATAGGTAAGAATTCAGTACAACTTACATGACAAAAAGCAATCTTTGTGTTGCATGTAATGTAAACATTGCTACAATGGACCCAACTTCACATATTAAATGGCCTAGAAAAAGAACAATTAAATTGAGTTCTTTAAAGAAACAAATCTTGTATAATTCTAGAGCATTTCTCATATTTTTTCTTGTTATGTAAATAATAAAGAACAAATAGAGTAATTTAAATGATCATATTATCATAAAATGTGGTTCATCACTTGGTCTTTCTAGCCACAAACAACAAATCCCATAGTTCTCCATCATAAGAATTTAAAGCTGATAGAGATCTACACTTGGTTTCATGCTTCATCTTCCCAATCTGCCAAGTCTTTTCTCATAGAATACTTGTTTATCGTATGAACACAGGCCCTTTAGTTTTAATATTTCCCTTTTGTATCTAATTTAAAAAATTAAATGTTTTTTATTAATTATGTGTGCATGAATGCATGGACACTCGTGTGTGTGTGTGTGTGTGTGTGTGTGTGTGTGTGTGTGTGTGTGTTTATGAGGTTGTGAACAATGACTGCAAACACCCACTGAGATGAGAACTGTCTGTACTTCAGGAGCTGGAGTGACAGGTAATTGTGATCCCTTCAGTATGAGTGCTGGGAATCTAATTCTGGTTCTCTGCAAGTGTAGCACAAGATATTAACTTCTGAATCATTTCTCCAGTCATGGTTAGAAACTACTAAATAAAATAAACTTAATTATTATGTGTACATATTTAGTTATGTTTTCAAATTAAAATATCTTTTTTTATTAAGAGATTGTCTATTCAATTTACAAATCAACCTCAGATTTCCCTGTCCTCACTCCTCCCATCCCCAGCCTTCGCCCACAAACCATCCCCCATCCCCACCTCCTCCAAGGCAAGGTTTCCTATGGGGAGTCAGCAGGGCCTGGTACATTCAGGTGAGGCAGGTCCAAGCCCCTCCTCCCTGCACCAAGACTGTGCAAAGTGTCTCACCATAGGCACTAGGTTCCAAAAAGCCAGCTCAAGCACTAGGGACAGGACCTGGTACCACTGCCTGGGGTTCCCCTAAACAGTTCAAGCTAAACAAATGTCTCACTTATCCAGAGGGCCTAGTCCAGTTCCATGGGGGCTCCTCAGCTATTGGTCCACTGAACAACAGATAAAGAAAATGTGGTACATATAAACAATGGAGTACTACTCAGCAGAGAAAAACAATGACATCATGAAGTTTGCAGGCAAATGGATGGAACTAGAAAATATCGTCCAGAGTGAGGTAATCCAGACTCAGAAGGACAAGCATGGTATGTACTCACTCATAAGTGGGTACTAATATTAATTAAAATATCTTAAAGCAACTATAATAATGGTGAAGTAACATTGAGAAGAGAGATGATAGCCATAATTTGGTGAAAAAGTACACTGAAATCTAGACTACATCTTACATTGTTAGTAATTTATTAAAGTATTCTTAATGTGGAACCAAGCTACTCAAAATGAGTTTTGCAAGGGTCTTCTTGCCCGAGATATAAATAATGCAAATATATTAATTAATAAGTAAGCCTTGAGTAAAATAGTAATCTTATTTTAAATAAATATTGGAGGGATCCACTATTTGGTACACTTTCTAATGTAAGAATATAATTTCAAGTATTTAAATAAATACATGTTAGTATGAAATTAAAATATTCAGCTAATAAATGTAAATTAAATGCTGTACTTCTTCCTATAAACATTTTATAGGTCTTAATTGGAACAATCTATTATTTATATGTTCAGGTTGAAGTATGGATGATAGGCAGCTAGAGATGTTAAGCGAAGTACTTCATGATGTGATTCAAGCATGGTTTAAAAGAATAATTCCAAATACCTGCACATTGGAGATTTTGTTCTAGACTGCTGTTACTGCTACTTGGTGGAACCTTTAACAGAGAGAGGCTGAATGGCAGGCATTTAGGTGAGTTGGAGCAGGTGGTATTTCTAGAAGATCCCTTATAAGAGAGCTACATAAAAGAAGCGCTTGATCCCTCTCATTCTGTCTCCATTTAAGATGCAATAACCTGTCTCCTTCCAGGCAATCTCCAGGAGTTGCTGTTTGGGCTATGAGGTGATGCAGAAGGGATAGAATTGCCAGAGAATGTGTTAAAGCATTTGATTTTGAAATCCTCTAAAATTGGGAATGAATTGAACCATTTTGTTCATAAAACTAGCTCTTTTAGATATTTCATTATAGTGCCAAAAACCTCACTAAAGCACTCAGATTGGTTGAAGAACAATAGTAGTTTTCATTATGTGTCAGATTACACTGAATACTGTAATCTCCACATCATTTTCTAATTGACTACATAATTGGGAGAGACACATATTCTGACTCCATATTTTTTTAACATAAATCTAACAGTGATTTTCATTATGAAAATCCTCCTTGGGTGTGTTGTAGAGTCAGATCCGTGATTAAGAGTATTTGTTGCTCTTGCAGAGGACCAAGGTTCAATATCTGTAACCACAATGGGCAGCTCATAACCACCTACAACTCTAGATTCTGGGCATCTGATGTCCTCTTCTGGACTCTGTAGGTACCTCAACAAACATGTGCACTGCCCCCCCCCCCAATTTAAAATGAAATGAATCTTATAAGGTTGATTTGGAAAGTGTTACTAAATTGTTTAAAAATTTCTAAACTTTCAGAATACACAGTTAGGCCTATAAGTAGTTTCTTTATAAAATTTACAATAAATTTTAGAGATTAAACAACACTTTAACATAACTTTTACTAATTGTACACATTTCACCTATTTTATATATAATATTTATGTAGCAATTTTCTCCAATATAAAAACCTATTTTATAGGAATGAAGCTTCTTAACATTCAGAATGTTAAACAAGAGTAGAAACAACAGGACGTTATAAAAGGAGATGAAATATTCCATCCTCGAGGGAAATTCATTAAGACTCAGCAAGAAAGCAACTCACTAGCTCCAGGAAGTCATAGAAACTGACCAGTTTCACTTGATTCCTCTCCCCAAGTGTATGTAAACAAAAAGGGCAGCTGAGAATACTGTAAGTTCAGTAAGCTGACCAGAAGAAGGGAGATCAGACAAGCTGCTGGGAAGAAGCAGAGACCAATTAAGATGCCTTTAAAAGCCACTTTCCAATATATTGAATTGCCTGGAGGTCATATAGTGAGCTCCAGGTTTCCAGCTCATGTGGGAGTCACCTATGGTAGGATGGGTTTGGGTACTACAGCTTTAAGTCATTTAAATCTTTAAGTCAGATCTATTCTTGTATGTAACCTCTCACTCATATTCTGTAGGAAACCCTACACTTATAAAAGTCAGTGGTTCACCAAGGTGGACTCTGGTGGTGTCTTTACTTAGTCTGCCATCAGTTCCCTAGCTGGATATTTATTATTCATGTCTCCCCAGGGACAGTGTCACTATATTACTTATAGTATATTTGCTATAAAATGACACAAACATATTTGTTGAAAATCAACATGAAACCCATGCTGTTTAAAAGACATTAATAAAAACTGCATTTGTATCTCAAAGATAAGAAGCCTTTGAATGAATTTAGTGGAAATATGAAAATAATATTTATTAAAATTGAAGAAACAGCTTTTAAACACATACTGTATATGATGCATAAACTCATAAAAATACATCAATCATTATTGTTAATTAAAATTCCTTTACTTTTTTTAACTAAGGCTGGCCTTAAATTCATCCTCCTCCTCTTATATTCTCCCAAGTGATTGTGTAACAGGAAGGCACCTCCATATCACATCTTTTAGATATTCAAAATTAGATATTTGAAGACTTTCTAAAATTTATTGAATTTTTGGAGGGGAGGGAGTTGTTTGGATACACACCATAGCAATTTCATGATTTCTAAAGTCCCTGCAGATACTTTCTAATATTTTATTCTCTACTTACTACCTATTGTTTTTTGCTATTCATTTGTAACTCTGAATGAGTTAGGCTTTATGTTTTCTCATATTTCTATTCTTTCTCCTATATTAAATGAGAACATTTATGCTTATGGATCCCCATTAAATATGGAAAATAACATGTGCATGCGTGTGTGTTTCATTACTTAGTAAATTGTTCTCTCTTATGTAATGGCTTTTATTTCTGTATCAATTCTATAGACATATAAGAAAGTGTTTTTGTTAGCAAGTTATTTAATATTTTTGGTGGTAGAGGCTCTTTAAATATTTTCATTATCTGGCATTACTGTGAACAGAATAACCTCTGCAATTTTTATTTTTTTCCAATATCCTGTGATTAGAGTTCTAATTTTATAATAATTTTAATTGACTTTAATAACATTTATCAAAGACACTTATTATTTGATTTTATAAATCTCAGTGTACTTACATTCATCTTTGTTTTTGTTTTTCTTTGTTTTGGAGCAAGGTCCTATGCTAGGTCAGACTTGATTTTGAATTCTTTAAGTAACAAAGGATAACGTTGAACTTTTCATATTCCATCCTCCATGCCCCATGTGCTAGGATTACAGACACATGCCACAACACCCATTTACTAAGCATTACTTTTCTTATTCACAACATGATAGGTTACAGGGAACATGAGGTAAAGTAATGATAAATTATTGATACCTAGGCAAACTGTGTATTAAACAATATAATCTTTTAAGCTACAAAATTTGTAATTATTCTTCAAATTTGTAACCTAAATAGCATTTTCAAAAATAAGGAAAATGAAATATTGTTCAGCACTTGATGAACAAAACACCTTAATTTAAGAACAAACTCCCAGGGAAGGGGAAATAGAAGAGATTTCAAGAGTGGACTGAAGGGGCATGATGATGGGAAACTGGAAACTTGAGCAATCAAGTTGCAGGACAAGTGTCGGAAGTTGAGAGTACTGAAAGAGATGACTGACAAGAGGGGCATTTCAGGGTCAGGTAAAAACCCGGCACAAGGGATTCTACAATGATGACCCACCTAAGATTTATCCTAGAAATAGTGGATATGTAGCCCAAACTGGCCATCTCCTGTGAACAACTTGGTGCCTAACCCAACTATCATCAGACACCCTTCATCTAGCAATTAATGGAAACAGCTGCAGACCCACAGCCAAACATTAAGTGGAGGTTGGGGAATCCTCCAGTAGATGAGGAGAAAGGATTATAGAATCCCGAGGGGGTCAAACATACCACAAGAAACACACAGAATCAGTTAATCTGGGCTCACAGTGGCTACAGAGACTGAACCAACAGCCAGGGAACCTGCCTGCATGGGGATGACTAAGGCACTCTGCATGTACTTGACAGTTGTATAGTTTGGTCTTCTTGTAGGACTCCTAACTGTGGGAATAGAGGCTGTCTTCACCTCTTTACTGGCTTTTGGGACCATACTGCCCGTATTGGGTCACCCTGCCCAGCTTTAATATATGGGAGGTGCTTAGTCTTACTGCAACTTGATATGCCCTTTCCTACAGAGAAACAGAAGATGAATAGATTGGGGGGGGGTCAGCTGGGAAGAGAGGGGCAGGGTAGGGGTAGGTACTGGGAAGAGAGGAGGGAGAGGAAACCATGACCAGTATATAAAATGAATAAATAAATTTATTAAACAAACAAACAAACAAAATAAGTACATTACAACATAAATGCAACAAAAACAAATAAAAATCTCAATTAAATCTTTTTAAAAACCAAACTCAAATAGTACATATTACTTATGTCTGCCACAGTCTGGTGTCATTGCCTTGGGGGAGTTTTGGCATATTTAAGAGGTGGGAATGCACTACAGGCAAACTTTAGGAATTGTAGTCCAACTTAATTCCTTATCAGTGCTTCTGTGTCATGTTTTATCTTTGCTTACTGACTGCCAGTGGATGTATCCAACCATCTCATATTGATGTTGCCACACCTGTCGTAGGTATCATCTGCCATGTCTTTGCTCTTGATAGAGCTTATTCAAACTATGAACATTCCCTTATCAAGTTGCATCTTATCAGATACTTGGTTTCAATGACAAGAAACTAATTAACACAACTTCTAACATTCACCTCACTGGGATATGAAGCCTAATGGTAAGAACAGTTAATTTTTTGCAGTCAGATTTACATTAACAAGTGGATCAACTGGTGGAGGAATATATTCCTCTCAGAAGTCTTACCTTGGCATAAGACGATGATATCCCCATCTTATATACCTATTTTTCAAGAAATTTAGAATCATTTATCAGAAAATCCAAAATATTCATCTGATTTTCCCCCAAGTTTCCCATGATGATATTGTTCAATATGATAAACAATTTCCAAGTTTTATTTGTATTACAATAGAACTTACCCTTTATGAAAAGTGTTTTTCATCTCCTTAAATGTTTATGAGGTCCATTCAACTTTAATACCTGTTTGAGCCGACAGAACACATGAGTATTGACAACATTAATACCTCAGGTCATTGTGGAGAGGACAGCGTTCTCCTAGCAGTATATTTATCCAGTTTTCAGCTGGAAGCTGTGACAGTGAATTATTTGTTATTCATAATGCTGCTGTGATAAACTTGAAATGACTGCAATGTGGGTTTGGAGCAAAGCAAAGGGGAAAATTATAAGAGAAGCATTGTAAATTGAATAGTTTTGTAATATTTTCTCTATCAGTAAGTTAAATTGAGTTATTTCCTCAAATATTAACTCATACACTGGTGCATAATACAAATAACTAATTATGCAAGATCTAGTTTATATAGATTGAAAATAACATTCACAAGCAATATAAATTAAAACAAGTAATCTATGTTTTACATATGAATCATTCAGCAAAAATTCATTTCCTACATAAAAAAATGTTTTCTAATAAGCTACTTAAAAATGGAACAGGTGGTGTAACAATGAGCCTGATGTTTCGTCCTTGCAACAGGCAAAAAATTAACTGTCCTGGAAAGACAAAATAGAAGTGGAGAGAACACAAAAGAAAAGTAAGAGTTATTGAGGTAGGCCAAACTTCCTTTAGGAGAAAGAGAGCTGCAAGTCTGCAATGGGACTCCAGGTTAGGCATTTTGTAAGATGCCTGAATCCTCCCACTTTATAGTCATTTCCTCCAGATGTTTGTTCCTGAAAGTGTTTTTATTCTCAGACATCTTTCCAGCAAGCAGGCTAGCAGCATCCCCTAGGAAGTTCATTCTTCCCTGAGTATATCCTTCCAATCTTCCCATAGAAGAACATTATGTAGTCACGTATTTATATTCTCTGAATTCTGATGCTTGCTACTCACCAATTACGATTAGGAAAGCAGGAGCAGCAGAGGATCCCAAGGAAGAGAAATGTCAATGTAAGAAGAGACCACAGTACTCAGAATCCAGCATTCCTGGAATAATATCCAATGCTGGAGTTGAGACCATATTAGGTACTTTCCTAGATCAAGTACCCAGGTTGTTCCAGAAAAAAGTGAGTACACATTGCTTTATTAGTAAGATGGAAAGGAGAATAAAAGAGTCTGAGAAATACAAGCTTGGAAGCTGTAATTACCATCCTTAAAGCAGGGATAAAGCTATGTGAACTAAAAATCAATGACTCTTCTAAATATATCAGAAAGGTGAGGCTATATAACAAACAAAACCACCACTCTGAAATCTGTAATGACAGAATAACAGCCCTCAGGACTGAGATCACATTACCTGAATCAAAGTCACCAGTGACATGAACTAGCAAGGTATGATAATACTGGAAAGGTAATGAAGGCTCTATTTGGACAAGAATTAGAGTAAAATTCCTCTTTTGCATATTCTTTTATCAAAGGGGCTAATGTTTAAATTTTATCTAAGAACCTCAGAAAGGACTACCTCTGAAAATAGAAGACAAAACAAATCAATCAATGAGTCAATCAAACAAACAAAAAGAAAATCACATCCCATCTCACCCAAGGGACGGTTTGTTCACTACTTTGAAATATATACAGAAAATTTCTCATAACATGAGTAGCTCTTTAGGGGAAAAAGCTTTCCCAAGAGATTCATTTTCTATAGGGAAAATATCATATTGCCAATTTCAACCTATTCTTTCTGTCTATTTCAAGGTAGTGTGCAATAATCATATAAGCCTTCTGATGATAGCACATGTCATGAAGATTTTGGAATTACCAGTCAGGACATATAATATTTGTTGAAGGTTCTAAAGAAAGACATAGAAAACATCCCAGAAGAGGTGATTCATATAAACTAGCATGTAAAACCTATTGTGTAGCAATTCCCTTTGAAATAAAACATTCCATCTTGGAGGGAGGCTCCTTAAGATTAGAATATAAAGGACTCAAAAGTTTCAGGAAGTCCCTGAAAGTGAGTAAATTCACTGGATACCTCCCTCATTAAAGTGCTTAGAAGAGTCTCAGATCATCTCAAATGCCAGAAAGAAGTAGAGACCAGCCCAAAGCTGTGGAAAAGTCTCAGACCATCTAAACTGTCCAAAAGATATGTTCTGTAACCCGTTGAGATGACTATGTCTCTAGGTTTCCCACTTTTATGAGCTGTCACCCATGCCTGGGTGGCATTTGATGATGATGCCATTTTTGAGTCATATCTGCTTTTCTAAGTAACCCCAGTAAAACCCTTTGTTCACCTATTTGCACTTTGGTAGTATCCATTCTTTGGCCTGCTGTTCATTTCCTATCTAAAATGAATAGACATTTATTCTCTTCTCCCTGGAAAACTGTTACACAACAAACCTTCAAGAGAACATTAAAATAAAATGCCAAGCATCAAAAATAATTTAGTAGAAATAGTGAATATCTATAATAGTCCTCAAAGGAAATTTGTCATGATCATAAAAATAAATGTTGATCTTTAATCTATGTCAATAAAAATGTCAAAATGAAATGCAAGAAAGGGCAACTTGTGCTCGCTAGTTTATGCCAGCTTGACACAAATTCAAGTCACTTGGAATGAAAAAATCTCATTTGAGATTTAGCTTAGCTTATGGGAAAGCTTATGGTGCATCTTGGAGACTGGTGATTCATGTGAGAGGGCCGAGATCACTGTGGACAGTGCCATCCCTGGGCTGATGATCTTGGGTGTCACTAGAAAGCTGGTTAGCCAAGTCAAGAAGAGGAAGCTGGTAATTAGCACGCTTTACGATCTCTGCATCAGGCCCTGCCTCCAGTTTCCTGCCCTGTATGAATGAGTTCCTGTCCTGAGTTTCCTCAGTGATAGACTGAGCTACAGAACATAGTTTGGAGCCTTCATGATTTCTTTGTTTGTATATGGCTGCACAGACACACCTGCAGGTGTGATCCACAAATCTTCTAGCTTCTTTTTAAATCCAAATGAGCTTATCATCAAAATTAGCTATCATACTTGCTCCACACACTATGTGTATATACTGAATGCATACTTCAGATGCACACATAATGGGGAAAAATTAAAGCATAGTGGCTTAGTCAATGTTCTATTACTGTAAAGTAAAACCATGACCAAGGTAACTCTTATAAATTAAAGCATTTAACTGGGGTTTTGCTTACAGTTTGAAAGAACAGTCCATGATCATCATGGTGGGAAGTAGATGCACATGGTGGTAGAACAGTAGCTGAGGGTTTTGCATCCATATCTGTAGGCAGCTAGCAGAAGAGGGATAGAGAGAAAAAGAGACAGAGACAGAGCCAGAAACAAGAGAGACAAGTATAGACATAGAGAGAGAGAGAAAGACAGATACTAGGCCTTGAAGGGATTTTGAAACTTCAAAGTCTACCCCTAGTGACGCATCTCCTCCAATAAGGCTTCACCTAATTTAACAAGTCCATAACTCCTAATACTTTCCAAACAATTCCTGGTAGCTAAACATTAGAAAATATGAGCTTATGGGGACCATTCTTATTCAAACTACCACACATGACTATCATCATGAATTGGATACTGATATCGATAGCCAAGGGGAATAAACATTTATGAGAAGTTTAAATAGGGTAAATGTTTTGTTTGCAATTTCTTTCCAATCCAGCTCCTTCTATCATCATAAAAAAATAACATGTAGAAAGGAACATTTACACTAATTTTCCAAGGAGACAGAAGGGAAACGCTTTTGAGATTTCTTGTTAGACAAGTCTCATCTGGTGTTCATATCATTTGCATGGACTCTGAACATTTTATGAGGCACAGCACCTGCCAATTAGCACTGTAAAATCCAGGGATAAATTCTGCATGTGCTGCCAGGGATATGCTTTAAATTTGTATACACCTTCATCAGTCAACCTGCTTTTTTCTAAGCAAGAAGGGAAATACTATATGAGACAAATATTTGACTAGCATGAAGGATCTCAAGTCTAATTCACCAAGACAAGACGATATCAACTCTCCTAAACAAAAGGTAAATTATAATATATGCCCAAAGAAGGCATTAACCCCCATAAATAGATCACCATACATTTAACCATCCAAAATGGGATACACTTGAGAGAGAAAGTGCTATCATTAATTATTGTTCCAGGATATGCAATACAAACGTGTGCTATTTGGGTATCTTAATTTTAATGTTTATTAGGGTGTAATGTAGTATTTAGGGAACAAGAATAATCACAGGAAAAAATAGAATACCTCAAGTACTTGAAGTCTCTTTAGTTATTCACTCTCTTGAATAAACTTGGATTATAAAGGCTCATAGACATGCTTACAGTGAGCATTTGTTAATTGTTTCCTAGTATCCATGTACCCTAACTGTATTATATCTCCATGTCTTACCTGATTATACCTTTGCTGAGTTGTTTCTCCCATTTTTCAGTCTATATTATCTCATAGAATGTTAGTTCAAATTTTTAGAAAACAATAATTTGAAATATGAGGGAAAATGCATGTTAATGAATATTCTTAGTTTTGGACCTTGTTTGTGGTATTTCATTGATAAGAACTTCAGGCAAAATAATTTGCTCATGATAACTGAACAAATGAAAAGTCACAATAGGGACCTACAATCAGCCAATCAACTCTTGCCATTTCTAAAAAAACCCACTGGTTCGTTAGGAGCCTACTATTCTGATAATAAGGGGCATCATTACAGCAAGACACCCTGACATTCTTCTGTCTTACTCAATTTACATTTTGAGAACTTCTGTTATTTATTCTCTTGGTTATCAGTTTAGCACAGAGTCAAATAAGAATCTATATAATACATAGTTCTAATTTGGATAAATTCTTTTTGGTAATGCTTTGTTTTTAATTCCTGATATTCACCATAATATCCTGTACAAATTAGACTTCTCACTATAAATAATTGATGAAAGCATCAATTAATTTATAAATAATGCAATTTATACAAAAATATAAGCTAAGAATAAACTTGAATGGTCTAGCTATCTGAATATAATACTCAGTTGTTACACGGTAAGAAGTCCAACCTACTTCAGATGTATGGAGATAGAATATACTTCTTTCTACTTCCCTGGTTAAACTATATAAGAACATTTATAATCATAGTTTTGAGAAGTATCAACAATTTTTACTTTTAATGCTATTTTAAAATAGTATGTTTTTGCTACATTTCTCTTCATCAAAATGTGGAAATAGACATAGAGTTGCACATATATGTATGCTTGTAAGATTTGAAGTTGAGTATTAAGACAACTACAACTTACATAAATTACGACTAAAGTATGTATGCTAAAAATACAATTTTTAGCCAGGCGGGGGTGGAGCATGCCTTTAATCCCAGCACTAGGGAGGCAGAGGCAGGCAGATCTCTGTGAGTTCGAGGCCAGCCTGGTCTCCAAAGTGAATTCCAGGAAAGGCACAAAGCTACACAGAGAAACCCTGTCTCGAAAATCCAAAAAAAAAAAAAATACATTTTTTATTTAGAGGTCATGTATATACATGTCAAAACTATGAGCTGAAAATGTGAAATAGTCAATCAACTAGTTATGTTGTATTCATGAAGCCAAACAGCAGGTTTGATTGATATTTATTTCTGAGATAATGAATCAACTCTCCAGAACTATGACATGTATTTATAAAAAAGAGTTTAAAGTTTAGAGCTCCTTCTATGGTGACTTATAATATACTCATCTTGATATAATGGACTTTAGAGGAGCCAGACATGATTTGATTTTCTGATGATCTTTTTTCATCCCACATCACTTTGCCCTAGTCACTGTGCATTAGGTAATTTTATATTCCCTTTCAGTTTAGGGACCCTTATGTGATGACTTAATGTGAGATTGCCCTATGATGGAATTCTACCAACATTTATTGCTATGCCCAGTGACCTTTAAAATGAGACAATTCCCTTCTCACTACTTAAATCATAGCATATATGAAATAAAAAATAAATGAATAAGTATCAGTAATCTTCACCCCAGACTGAAGCATTTCATTCATCTGATTTCACCAAATCCCATCTGTTACTCTTCTCAATCTCCTTATATACTTACTATCTGCTCCTTTTTTAAAAGTTATTTTCATACAGTATGTTTTGAGTATATTCTTTTCCCACCTAAAGTTCTCCCAGCTCCTCCTTACTTCCTTATGCACCCAAATTTAAGTTCTCTCTCTCTCTCTCTCTCTCTCTCTCTCTCTCTCTCTCTCTCTCTCTCTCTCTCTCTCTCTCTCTCTCTTTCTCTCTCTCTCTCTCTCTCTCTCTCTCTCTCTTTCTCTCAATTAAAATAAAACAAGAGTAATAGAAAAGTCACAACAAACAACTGCTGGAACCAAAAAACTATTTGTATTTGATGCCTGCTGGTAAGGAGAAAATCAGTTTTCTCTAATAGATTATCACTGGACATATCAATCCCACTCCATGCTAGGCCCCATGCCCAACAGTTGGCCAACACAGAACAGACTCCATGTTATTTATTGTTTGCTTGCTTGCTTATTTTATTTTTTGATGTTATTGTTTGTTTGTTTTTGCAAGTTTGTTTCTTAATTTTGGCATTTTTCAATATAATTATTTTGTACCTCTTCATTCTTTAAAGTTTTGTACATTATCTCCTGGACCTTATATTTGAATATCTATAATCAACGTTACTTTCTTTGAAGCATACTATAAACAAAATTCTGTATCCTTATGATTGCAAAGTTAATATCTCCAAAACAGTCCTCTCCCTAGCAACTGTATCAGTTGTCTACCTCATTACTTAGAAGAATGCTAGTTATCTTGGGTTAATTTATTGTCAATCCAATCCTATACTTGTTTACTGTCCATTAAACTGGTCTTTTTTTTATAAACCTTAGTTAGCAGTACTTCCATTACTTGAGGAGCTCAAGAAAATTAGGTAAAGTAGAAATTTAGTTAGTAAATGAAAACACAAATACAGATGCTGCCAATCACATGACATAGTTACAGAGGTGGTGACATCTCCAGATCTCTTGTACTCTATAATGCCCATTATTGAAACAGATCTAAAATACTACAACATTTTTTCTCTATAAACTCATTGCCTGGTGATAAAGTCATAATTGTCCAAAACCTATAATCATTAAGCAGCCTTTTATCTGGTTTCTGCATTACATTTTCTACCTTTAAATGTTCAATTTAGCAGTCAGAGTGATTCTTTTAAAACAGAAAATTCAACTCCATCCCTCTGCTTAGTTCTTTTGATGGCTATCTATTAAAATGAATCATAGAGGTCAACATGGTCATCAGCAGATGCTACTAGTTAATAATCTAGTAGTGTGCACCTGGAGATCGCAGTTGCTCACTCTAACACTTCCTTGCTTAAGTTACTGCTCAGGACTCAACGCTTCAAAAGATTAATTGAATCACATATTATTTCATCACAATTGCAATACTTTGAATCCAAAGCCTGTTGTCTGCTCTAGAGGTGGTAGGACATGGCAGAATGGAGTTTACAGGCCAAGTTTTCCTATGTCCCACAAAAACCACTTGGTCCCAAAAAAACACATAGAGGCTTACATTAATTACAAACTTTTTGGTCTATGGCTCAGGCTTATTGCTAACTAGTTCTTTTATCTTAAATTAACCCATTTCTATTAATCTGTGTATTGCCGTGTATCTTGTGGCTTTACCTGTGTTTCATTACATCTTGCTCCTCCTGCGGGCCACAGCAGCATCTTTTCTGACTCCACCTTTCTTTGTTTGGATTTCCTGCCTGGCACTAACCTTTCTTGCCATAGGCCAAAACAGCTTTTTTTTTTAACCAATGGTAACAACACATGTTCATAGGATATAGAAAGACCATCTCATAGCAGGAGCTGTTTAACAAGGAAGGCTAAGGCCTCATGCAATAATCAACTTTAACCAGAGCATCAGACCATTTATATTCTGAAGTCTAAGGGGAATCACATCAATAAAGTGGGCAATCACAAGGGCAAGACATGTGTAGTAAGTACACAAGCTGCATGCATCAAAAACATGTTTTTCCATAGAGACATGTAAATAAATTACAGTCAACAGTTGTAATGAATAATCTATAGTAAACTCACTCCTAGCAGGTACATGGGGAAGAGGCATGAATGGATATTCCAAGAACAATTTCAGTTTTTGAAGAAACTGAAGTCACAATACTCTTGTCTTGTTTTCTTACAAGCCCTAAGGATTCTCATCACATTATTCTGTTCTTAGACTGAGTTCCAACAAAAACTATTTATGAATATATTTTTAATTTTTTTAGAAAAAATAAGTCTTAGAAAACTCTAAGATCTGACACTTAGAATCAAGATCTTGTTCAGTAGATTAAGTGATTTTATTGATCTTGCATATTTACAGCACATACCTACATATTAACAAATAAAATTAGCACTCTGGAACTATACAATATAGATATGAGCTAAGGACTCAAAAAAAGAGAGATAATTAAAGATGCAGAAATAAACAGTTTGTAGAGTATTGTTTATGAGACATCTCAAAATTATTACAAATTTACTATTTTTATTCAAGTAGACCAAAAGCAAGGACAGAGGAAGCAATAATATGTATTCAACTATAAGAGCTTCTCAGTGGCAGGGCTGAAGGTAGAGTTACATATAATTATACAGGCAAAATGAAACTTTGGAAGAAATGGTTTCCTAAGCTTTAAGTACATGAGGGTAGTTTATAAAATTTTAAATCATATTCCACTAGTATATGTTTTTATAAAATGAAGACAAGTAGTTATCAAGTAGTTATATCATTATTATAAATACTGTAGTATGGAATTTCAAATGAACACAACTCAAAAATTTAATAATGTATATTAGGATAGCATTGTCTATTAGCTCCTATATTAAAATGTGTCTGTTTTCCAGCAGAGGTACTATGTTAGGCATTGTTAGACAAAACAAAACAAACTACATGTTCTTTTTGTGTGTTTGTTTATTTTTTCTATGTGTGTGTGAATAGGAGAGACTTTTTGTGGTGGTATTGTATTCCTAAAATATTGTGTACCCTGATAAACTTATCTGGGGTCAGAGAACAGAATAGCCACTAGATATAGAGGCCAGAAAATGGTGGTGCACGTGCCTTTAACGCTATCACTTGGGAGGAAGACATCCATCCAGATCTTTGTGAATTTAAAGCCACACTGGAAACAGCTAGGCATGGTGACTCACACTTTTAATCCCAAGAAGTGAGCATTTAATCCCAGAAAGTGAGGGCAGAAAGCAGAAAGGTATATAAGGTATGAAAACCAGGAACTAGGTTGGTTAAGCTTCAGGCTTTCAAGAAACAGTTCGGGTGAGATCCATTTGGATGAGGACTCAGAAGCTTCCAGTCTGAGGAAACAGGATCAGCTGAGGAATTGGCAAGGTGAGGTGGCTGTGGCTTGTTCTGCTTCTCTAATCTTCCAGCATTCACCCCAATCTGTGGCCTCAGATTTGATTTTATTAACCCTTGAAGATTCCTGCTGCACTTTTTGTTTCATCTTATTCTGTTTTGTCATTTTGGTCTTTGTTAGTTCTGATTAATTTCTGTGTTTTGTTTTCTTTTTGAAAGAGAGAGAGAAAGAATCTAGAGTTGGGTGGGTAAGGATGTAGGAATATCTGGGAGGAGCTGGAGGAGAAGAAAAACATGATCAAAAACTGTTGTATGGGAAAAACTTAAATGAATAACCAGAAAAGAAAAATTCAAACAAGGAAAATGAGAATAAGACTTAAGGAATCTTGCATTGACATGGATTGTTTATATATGAGAATGCACATATATTTTCCTTTAATTTTGTAGATACTGATTGACAGGTATCTATATTTATAATTAATGTAAACAAATAACTTTTTTTATAAATAATGCTTACATTCCAGTGTAGTAACAGAATCATCAATTTCACATGCTGAAAATTAAGATCATCTACAGTATGTAAACAAGACATGACTTGAAATACATTTTTTGTAAAGAGTCAGAGAGAAAATATTTTCCATATGTGGTCCATGCAGTTATCATTCAAATACTGTTGTTTATCTCTAAATGACTCATAAGCTACATGTAAAGGAAGGGGCACTACAACTCTGGCATGAAGATCCACAGTTTATACACACCTTGGGTATATAAAGTAATTATTTTCTTAAGGTAGCAGAAACATTTAACCAAGGCACTTATCCAATAGGAAACAGACACAAGATTTTTGAGTTTCAGCTTAATGCATTTTTCAGTCCTTAGCAGAGTAAAAATGAATCCAAACTAGGATGCTGTGGTACTTATGTTAGTATGTTGAAGAGAACGGCCCAGAGAAACCTGGGTTTACAGGGTCTGAGAGAGAGAGAAGTCTGGAAAGGGGTGATTTAGTCTCCCAAATTTGTGCAGGCTGTCCTAGTAAAGATATTCTGGGTGCTGACCTACAGGTGCATTTGAAGACAGGATTTGCTGCCAGAGGAAGAGAGAGCATTCAAAAGACTAGAGAGAATTGTACTCAAATCCCATATAAGGCTTGAAATAGTGCCTATCTATCCACATGAGCCAGAATGACAAGCCTTTGAGATCAGGAGACTTACAACAGAGTCCAAGAGCTCCCTTTCTTCTTCAGGAAAAATGATTTGGTCCCAGACTAACTACTACTCTGGTTCTTGCTCAAAAAAAGTGGGAAATACCACTAAGATTCCAAAATCAAACTTCATTAATTTAGGTGTAACACAAAAAACATATGTGTATCTGTATTAATGCAAAAGCATCTTTTATCATTTGAATATTGTTTTATAAAATAAAGCTGTAGGAAATATATATAGCTGATAGAATTTTCTATAACTTATAGAAAGCTTATAGTTTTTCTATAACTTACAGATTTCTCTAAGTTATAGAAAATGATACAAACTTGTAGTAGAAAATTTTTCTTATATAGAAAACATTATTATTGACCAGTGTAAGGATTATTATAATTTTCCTATTAGTTAAATGTTTAATGTAGTAATTAATATAGTCTTATTTTGTATGATAATTTATAGGGTGATATTGCTACATTTGATTGTGCTAATATAAAATTAAAATGTCAAAAAATAATGTTATAGATTTTTGATAATCATTAGAAATGAAGAAACAAATGATATAAAATGGTCCATACACAAAGTTCACCAAAATCCAATTCTTAAAATTGAAGAAAAATTAATATTACCAAAGTATGATGAAACACTGTGACCAAAGCACCTGATACAAGAATGTGTTGAGAAAGCTGGAAGGATGGCTCAGTGGGTAAAGCACTTGCTGCTCTTTCAAGAGGACGCAGCTTCAGTTAGCTCCCAGTACCAGCACTGTGTGGTTTACAACCATGTGAAACTCTAGTTTCCAACATTCTGTTGGCCTCTTCTGGTCCCAATGATACCCACGTCTCATATGGTGAACCTGTAGACCAGTGGTTCTCATCCTTCCTAATTCTGCAACCTTTTAATACAGTTCTTCAAGTTGTGGTGACTCCCAAGCATAAAATAATTTTTGCTGCTACTTCATAACTGTACTTTTGCTACTGTTATGAGTTGTAATGTAAATATCTGATATGAAAGATAATTGCTATGTGAAAGGGTCATTCAACCCCCTGAAGGAGACACAGGTGTAGTCAACAACAGATATATGAGACAATGTTGTTACTACTTATCACTTCATACCTGTCAGTGTCATAGTTTTCAAAAGGCCAATGTGTGTGACAGTATTAGGACATTTGAATACTGTTGTTGGGACCACAATACAGTTCAATGGCTACAGTACAATATTATTAAGGTTCATCACACATTGACTTTAATTTTGGGGAGCAAGCTCAGTGGGTCAGGCATGAGGACACAAGTCCAGATATCCAGAATACATGTAAAATATGGTATATGCACCTGTAATTTCAGTGCTTTCACAGCAAGATGGGCGATGAAGACGGGAGAATACCTACAAGCTTGTGGGTCACTTAGTCCACAGGTCAAAAACAAAGTGACCCTGTCTCAACCACGGTGGAGGGCATGAACTGACACGTAAGGTTGTTGTCTAACATTCACTTGAAATCCTGCTTTGATGCCCATGTACACATGCGCACAAGCATGCAAACACACATCCACATGCATCATACAAGGAAACAAAGAATATTTTTAAGTTTCAATAGAATTATCATATGGTACTATCATACCTCTTCTGAGAACTTACCTGAAGTTATTTTAGTATAAATGTTTGTGAAGTATTATCTCTTCTATTTTATTGAGGCACTTGTAATAATAGTATACAGAAATGGCATAAATGTCAACCAATACTGAATAAATAAAGTATTTATCACACATTTAATACTATACAGCCTTAAAATAGGTATTATTCTTCAAAATATTATAATATGAAAAAACAAGATATTATGGTAATGAAATAAGCCAATGAGCAAAAGTCCAATAATCTATGAATATAGTTATATAAAATATTTAAGGGTGGAGTTCATAGAGCCAATGAGAATTGGAAGTTTCACAGAGTTTGGTAAAGGAACAAATAAAGTGACCAATATGGTCAAAACACATTGTACGCAATTATGAAAAAGTCATAATAAAACTCCTTGCATTAGACAGTTAATATTTTCACATAAAATTCTTAAACACATATTGTCTAAGTACTCAATAAAGATTTTGAATTTAAATTAAGTTGACTCTGTCCTATATTCAAGAAAACAAATTTAAATATATAAACATAAAGCTTCAATGAAAATAATAGGAAAATACATACCATGTTGCCACTTATAAAATCATAACAAAGTGGTACTAGGTAGAGAAACATCAGTTAAAGTTAATTTAAAATAAAGGAAATGTTACAAATGATAAAGAAGACAATTTAGTAAATGATAAAGTGATCAAGTATTACAAGATAGAACAATTCTAAATGTCTATGTACCTAACAACAAAATCTCAAAATAAAATAAATATCTGGAGACTATCAAAAGAATAAATAAGCTGTATATATCCTGACTAAAATTCGGTTTATCATGAATGATTCTTCATATATTGAGTACATGGTAAGGCAAAATAATGGGAATAATCAATCATAAGTTCTTATATTACATAATTCAGATGGAAGATGTTTCTTCAAGGTGACTTATTGCCTAGACTCACTTTAAACTGTTATTTTATTGTTCTTTGATATCATAAACTTATTAAGGAGATTAAACAACACAAATTTTACATCAGTGTTTTGGGGTCATGCATCCTACAAAAGTTTATTTCTGCTTCTGTTTAATGGGAAAACTCTAAAGGGAAACTAGGTCTACGGTTTCATGTGAATCTCCACAACCTTTATGGAGAAAAGATCACTTATTTGCAGGTTAGAAGCATTACCATAGGGTGAATATTAATACTTTTCTGATTAAACTAGTGCTGAAGAGATAAATTAATATGACTCTCAGAGAAAAGACAATACAAGCTTTAAAATAAAAAAAATGAAATATATTTACCAGTTTTCTCCTATAAAAGAACATTCAGTATGGGAAGCAAAATATGTTCAGGGCCAACTATTAGAAACATATAATACTTAAAAAAGTACTGAATATAAAATTTCAACCCATATAACAATGAATTAAATTTTCATGCCAAGGTAATAAAAGTAGAATAATAATTTCAAAAACACATTTTCACTAAAAAAAAGTAATTGCAACTTTTACTAAACTATGCTAAAACATTCTTTCAAATAATCAAAGGGATACTTGGATCAGTAAATTCTTATGTTAGTTATGATATTTTGATATGTGTATGTCTAGAGACCAAGAACAAAGAACAGATTCTCTCTTCCAGGTCTTATTTATATAACTTATTTAAAACTCAGTCTACCAAATTTTTCAAGTATCATATCATAATTTGACAACCAACAGGTAAGTAACATGTATTTTCAATTATATTAAGGGGTGTCTTCAATTTTCTTTGTAAATTAGTGTCATATTTCACTATTTACGTATAATTATTGTAAAACCACCCACACTTTCGTACGCTGTGCAAATAATTACGTGTTCTATAATAGGCTTCCAAATGATGCATACATTTAGCAATCATAGCTAAATTTTAATGATTATAAGTGACAGATGTCTGTAGCTTGCAATCATTTTAACATGACATTTTCAATTATTATAGCTATATTGATGAAAGAAGATGAAGGCGCTCTCATATGCCAAAGCCCATTATTTCAACTTTATATACAGCTGTCAAAGCCTAATAATTCCAAAGGGAGACAACTGTTCTGGAATAAAAATGCATAGGGAAGGTCCTCTTGGCAATTCAAAAGTGAATGTGATCTTGTGAATATAAATGATAAAGAGATGAGTCCAGATCTGGCTTTTCACTTTTAATTCTCCTTGAAAATGGTTCTATAAGCTGAAAGTGAAGGAATAATGCAGACCATGGTGCTTACTAAAGCTTAACAATCTATTTAATAAATATATGACTTAGAATATGTAATTGAGAGTTTTCTGAGAGGAAATTATTTCTGCTTTCCTTTTGTCTAACACCCTCCCTCAGCAATGTGCAGTCCAGTCTTCCTTGATTCATTTTTGGAAGGGGGTGACTTTTAAACAGCATCTTGCTTGAATCCTTGATATTTCATAGAATTTTCTTTGTAACAAGTACAATTCTGACTTACTGGAGAGCATCAGAAACCACTCCCTTTACAAATTATGCTAAAAATCATCAAACATGTACTTTAATACATGTTCTCTGTTATTTAGAATCATATTTGTTCTTAGAAAACATTACACATACACATAGCACATACTGACCCTGTCTTATCCCCTCTTGCCTCCCCTACTATCCTTTAGTGTAGATCTCTCATTTTCTCTCTCATTCATATATATATTGCATAAGCCTAGATATCCAGAATACAGTTTGGTACTATTTAGTTCAACAAGAGTAATAAGTCCCCACCTAGGCCTTGAAATCTCAAGACTGGGTTTTTACCTGAGAATATAGAATCAGGGATAGGTCTTCCACCATCTCCCCCATGGAGGGAGCCTCAAATCCAAGCAAAGGGACATTAATCACTACCATAATAGTCATGCCTCAATTACACAGGTCTGTCTGATAGGTCTGGATCTAGTTCATAAGATTCATAGCTGGGCAATAATGTGATGCTTTTTTTTTTTTTATTTTACAACACCATTCAGTTCAACATAATAGCCACAGAATACCCTGTACTCCCCCTCTCGCCCCCTCCCCCTCCCCCCAGCCCACCCCCCATTCCCACCTCCTCCAGATCAAGGTCTCCCCCGAGGACCGGGATCGGCCTGGTAGACTCAGTCCAGGCAGGTCCATTCCCCCCCTCCCAGACTGAGCCAAGTGTCCCTGCATAAGTCCCAGGATTCAAACAGCCAACTCATGCAACGAGCCCAGGACCCGGCACCAATGCACAGCTGCTTCCCAAACAGATCAAACCAAATGACTGTCTCACCCATTCATGGGGCCTGATCCAGTTGGGGGCCCCTCAGCCTTTGGTTCACAGGGACAAATAACCAAATGAATGGAAGCACAGGATCTGTGATGCTTTTTTTAAAAATTTTATTTTATTTTACAATACCATT
The DNA here is from genome assembly GCF_049852395.1 of Peromyscus maniculatus bairdii. Classification (NCBI taxonomy): domain Eukaryota; kingdom Metazoa; phylum Chordata; class Mammalia; order Rodentia; family Cricetidae; genus Peromyscus; species Peromyscus maniculatus. The sequence goes on along the minus strand of NC_134857.1, from coordinate 94,437,822 downwards.
CAGTTCTACATAACAGCCACATATTCCCATGTTCTCTCCCTTCCTGCCCCCCTCCCCTTCCCCCCAGCCCACCTCCCATTCCCACCTCCTCCAGGGCAAATCCTCCCCCCGAGGATTGAGATCGACCTGATAGACTCAGTCTAGGCAGGTCCAGTCCCCTACTCTCAGATTGAGCAAAGCGTCCCTGCATAAATCCCAGGTTTCAAACAGCTAACTCATGCAATGAGCCCAGGACCTGGTACCACTGCCTAGATGCCTCCCAAACAGATCAAGCCAATCAACTGTCTAACCTATTCAGAGGGCGTGATCCAGTTGGGGGCCCCTCAGCCTTTGGTTCATAGTTCATGTGTTTCCATTCATTTGGCTATTTGTCCCTGTGCTTTATCCAACCTTGGTTTCAACAATTCTCGCTCATATAAACCCTCCTCTTTCTCGCTAATTAGACTCCCGGAGCTCCACCCTGGGCCTAGTCATGGATGTCTGCATCCAGATTCCTCAGTCCTTGGATGGGGTTTCTGGCACAACTATTAGGGTGTTTGGCTATCCCATCACCAAAATAGGTCAGTCCCGGCTGTCTCTCGACTATTGCCATCAGTCTTTTGTGGGGGTATCTTTGTGGATTTCTGTGGGCCTCTTTAGCACTTTGTTTCTTCCTTTTCTCATGTGGTCTTCATTTACCATGGTCTCCTATTCCTTGTTCTCCCTCTCTGTTCTTGATCCAGCTGGGATCTCCTGCTCTCTTTCCCTCGACCCTTGCCCTTCATTGCTCCCACTCATGTCCAGGTTGTTCATGTAGATCTCAGGCATTTCTCTGTCATTGGGCAATCCTCGTGTCTTTCTTGGGGTCCTGTTTTCCAGGTAGCCTCACTGGTGATGTGAGTAGCAGTCCAGTCATCCTTGTTCCACATCTAGTATCCTCCTATGAGTGAGTACATACCATGTATGTCTTTCTGAGTCTGGGTTACCTCACTCAGGATGATTTTTTCTAGATCCATCCATTTGCCTGCAAACCTCATGATGTCATTGTTTTTCTCTGTTGAGTAGTATTCCATTGTGTATATGTGCCACAATTTATTTGTCCATTCTTCAGTTGAAGGGCATCTAGGTTGTTTCCAGGTTTTGGCTATTACAAACAATGCTGATATGAACATAGCTGAGCAAGCGTTCTTTGGTATGATTGAGCATTTCTTGGCATAAAAACCGACATGTGGACCAATGGAATCGAATTGAAGACCCTGACATTAACCCGCACACCTATGAACATATAATTTTTGACAAAGAAGCCAAAAGGGTACAATGGAAAGAAGAAAGCATCTTCAATAAATGGTGCTGGCATAACTGGATATCAATGTATAGAAGCCTGCAAATAGATCCATATCTGTCACCGTGCACAAAACTTAAGTTCAAGTGGATCAAGGACCTCAACATAAATCCAGCTACTCTGAACCTGCTAGAAGAGAAAGTAGGAAGTAGTCTTGAACGCATTGGCATAGGAGATCACTTCCTAAATATAACACCAGTAGCACAGACACTGAGAGAAACAATCAATTAATGTGATGCTTTTTATTACTCAACAACCACTGGAGCACCCTTGGGTGATTTGAATTCTAGCCACCAAAAGGAAGTTTCTAGTTTAGTTCTAGTCTGCATTCCCTATATCTTGCTAAAAAGATATGGATTGTCTTCTGCAACATGGCCTTACCCTCTGAGTCTTGTTGTGAACCAAGAAAACCAACAGGAGCCTGAATCATTTTTAGGGGCCAAAGTGATCCTTTACTAAATCTGTGCTGGTATCTCACTCCCGGGAGTGAACTCTGTTAAATAACCACCCCTTCTAGGAACAGAACCATACCATCATTCAGGGTAATTCCCCTCTCTACCTCTTGTGTGTTTCTCATTTGGATGATAAGACAGAATGTCTCTGTAGCTTATTTGTAATCCTTTTGTCTTACTCCCCGCCCCCACCTTATACTCTGCTCCCTCATCTTTCCAATCTTCCCTCTGAGCTTACACCTTCCCACCATCTGCCATTTATTTTTTAGTTATATTTAAGTAGGTACATCATAGAGAAAAATAGGGCTCTTTGGTTTATCACCAAATATATTAAAACATTCACTGGCCGGGCGGTGGTGGCGCACGCCTTTAATCCCAGCACTCGGGAGGCAGAGCCAGGCGGATCTCTGTGAGTTCAAGGCCAGCCTGGGCTACCAAGTGAGTTCCAGGAAAGGCGCAAAGCTACACAGAGGAACCCTGTCTCAAAAAAACCAAAAAAAAAAAAAAAAAAAAAACATTCACTAAATTTAAAAATCCAAAAAATATTAAGTAAAAATAATGTGGAGTTAGTGCTGGAATAGTAGTAATTACTTTAAAATATTAACATCACTTTTCATTTTCTCTCTCATACTTGCCTAGTAATTTCTTTCCAAATATTTGTATGTAGTCATGGTATCTAACAAGCTATTGACCTATCAGTGAAACTGATGCTTCCTTTTCAAATGTTGATCTTCCTCATAAAACATATTTTGGATATAAATGATGCAAAATAAACTGTATGTGAACAATTTGCATGAAGGTTACATTCTGATGTGGATTTTTAGAGTGCATAGTTGCTGGGGTTTTTTTCCCCCCTGTGATTATCACCAGCTGGTATGGTGGCTGACCCTCATGCCTAAAACCCCAGAAGTTGAAAGGCTGAACCAGTGAACTGTAGTAGGTTCAAGGCTACAGGGGCCACACTGGAAATCCTGGGACAGACTTCTTTATGGAGTAAGACTGAGTGTCGAAAACAAACATGCAGACAAGTAAATATATCCCCCAAACAAAAACAGTATCATTAGTATAATCACATAGTAATGAGCATGGCCTTCCTTGCAGAAGCTGACCTGTGTCCCTCTGCCGTCTCAGATTTACATTCTTTCATCCTGTCTGGGTGACCACTGACATTCTTTCAACCTTTGTCTGTATATTACTTTGCATTTCCTGACCTTTCAATAAATGGTATTATACATATGATACCATTTCCATTTAAGACGGTTAATCTGGTGTTTATTATTGAGAATGGAATGTTAGAGAAATGATAAGAAGGGGTCTCTCCCTCTCTGTCTCTGTCTCATTGTCTCATTCTCTCTCTCTCTCTCTCTCTCTCTCTCTCTCTCTCTCTCTCTCACACACACACACACACACACACACACACACACACACACACTATGGAATGAACAGGTATGTATAAAGGGCCACTGAATACCAAGGACAGTGTGTTTTCATTTCAGTCATTTGTATCCTAAGAAATGTGAGAATATGTGTTTATTCATAATTTACAAATATGAGCATCCTACATTTGAGGTTCACATTGTCCCATATTTGAAATAATCTGAAACATCTGGCCTCAATCAACACTTTTCAAAATGGATTTGATCTATATTATTCAACTGTATAGGAGTAAAGTGGAATCTTGACAAATATTCCCACAACATTACATACTGAAATAATAAATTAAGAACCCAGAATGTTGTTTTAGCTACATAGCTGCATCGATTATATTTAAAACTGTATTTCAGCTAGCAATTGTTGTAAAACCGCTTACTCCAGTAATCAGATGTTGGTCATGATAAGTAACCACGAGACAAAATTAATGTTATGGCCTATACTGTACCATGGCCTATACATGAAAATAGCCAGGCATAACAGTATAAAGGTATCTAGGTTTTTGGTGGGAAAAAAAAATCTGATTCTCTGAATCCTGGCCAAAGTTACTCTTCCTAGCCACAGGATGCCAATAAGCTCTTCTGTCTGCTACTAGCAAATAAGCCATCTTACCATTGGACATGATTTGCAGCACAGTCCTAAAAATAGCATGGATTGAATAACATAGACATAGAACTTTCCCAGAGGTTAGTTTCATACTAGATAGCTTTCTGCACCCAGGCTTGCATGTCCTCTTTCTGACTTGGTAACAAACCTACGTTTTTGCCAAATTAGACTAGTAGCAATGGTTCTTTGATCTTCCCAATTCTTCATATTCTCCTCAGGAGGGCCAAATACTGGTCACAATAAAAAGACAATTCACATTCTTTGGTAATTGTAGGAGGGGTTGATGAGATTTTTCACCTGAGAATTCATCCACTACTTCCTTTCACCAGCTAGAGAACATGAAATCTGGAAGGATGACTAAGGAGGGGAGTTCTAATCACGTGGCTGCCTTTGAGCCACGCAGACTTATATAAATATCCCTCATTCTTGTTCTTTATGTACTTCCAGTAAACTTATTGGTCCATCAATCTAGGCATGAATGGTATCATTCTATGCTCTGTCAGGAGACTGTCTTAGGTGAACAGTTGTTCTTTTATATCGCCCGAGCAAAAGTCATACATAGAAATCACATTTTCCAATAAATATTATGTTGTATAATCAAAACTCACTTCAAAACAACTAAAATACTAAGCATTATAAATATGTTATCTATGAAGAAAATGGATTGTACTCTGGAATAAAAGATAATTAAAATGTATTAGAAGAGTTGTAGGAACATTTTGAAAATCCTCATGCACGTATACTTATCCTGTGCTTTCTTGGGGAGACTATTATTTCTCAAAAACACTGACAAAATACTACCCAAGATGCACATTTTCCTAAAAATTGCCAATCTGAGAGTTGGCCTAAATTTAACCAAGCCAATTGCTTAAAAATTTTTTAAAGTTAGTATATTTGTCACGTCACTTCCTTGGTTGTTTTCTAATCATGTTATGATTGGGTCATGTTCTGAATGAACTCTTAAAGACAGTTCACGAGTTAACCATTCAGCACTCTCTAAAGGAACCACTGGGCTGACAAAGTGCTATGCTCTTTGGAGAGGAAGTACATAGTGAACTTGAAGCCATTATGACCTATAAACAAAAAGAAAAAGAAAGCCACTTAGATGTACTCCTTGAGAAAATTGGATACATACAGAGGTCAAGAGAGACTTCCCCTCACACCCTCTGGTCTATGTAGCTTTTCTTCATGTCTCTCTCATAATTCGTTTTATTTTTCAATTTGACAGGAAGGAAAATGATTGGCTCACCATCTTTTCTTCCGACAGTTCCCTGATTTAGAAGACTGCAGCATCTGTTAAGCTGCAGGTCTGCACTGATTATTTCCTTCTTGGACATCAGTCCTTATTCCTCTTAAATTTGGACACAGCAAGCTTTCCAGAGATCCTGTAATTTGTTGGTGTGAGTCATTGAAAGATATTCCCAGCTTTACGTGTTCTAATGAGCACAATGGTCTATTCTAAGCATGTGAGACTGATGACGATAATAAGCTTGGCCACTCTGTTAGGCACAGAAGAGTTTGTGGTGATAGGCATGGTGAACTGCACGTTTAAAATAAATTGCTCTATTTGAAGCAAATAAGGCTGAAGTACTCACAATAGAATTTCCCACTTTCTTATTTTATAGAAATTGTTATTGAAAATTTTTTTAGATTGCAATTTTAAAAATATTTGTATGTATGTATGTGTGCACATTCTTGTGTATTCATGTTTACTTACTTGATACCTGTTTTTGTTGTATATAGTTATACTATGTTAAAGATAATTTTTTTCTTTTTATTAGGACAAAAAGGAGTAAATGTTGAGGAATATTATTTTAAGGTATGCTACACTTGTTTATGCTGTGAGACATTTTTTTAATGATACAAAGATGTGTCACATTCTTTTATGTTGCATTTGTTTAATTCTGTGAAACTGTGATATTTTGCCTGTCTAAAACACCTGATGGTCTAATAAGGAGCTAAACAGTGTATAGTGAGGATAGACAGGGCTGGGGGATAGAGAGAATAAACAGAAGGAGAAATTTGGGAGGAAAAGAAAAAGGAGCAAGATAAAAGAAGGAGGAGGACATCAGGGGCCAGCTACCCATCTACACAGCAAGTTACAGAGTAAGAAGTAATGAAAGGTATACAGAAATAGAGAAAGGCAAAAACCCAGAGTCAGAAGATAGATGGGATAATTTAAAGTTAAGAAACAGTGGCTTAGAAACAACTCAAACTAAGGCCGGACATTTATAATTAAGAATAAGCCTCTGTGTCTGATGTATTTGGGTGGCGGGCCCCCGAAAGAGCAAAAAACAACCAACAACTGGCTTCAAGTTAAAGAGACTTGCTGAAAGCAGCGGCTCCCTGTGGACAGCTGCAGATAGCATACCAACTTTTCTGCCTTCTTTGATCATACAGTAGTATTGTGAAACATGAAATCTAGGCCACAACAAACCAAGGTAGGATATGTAGGTCTGTGGTAAGTGTGCAATCCAGGCTTCTGCATCAGGCAGCCTCTGGGTAAGTTTTTCTTCAGTGCTACCACCAACAGGGTGCCAGCAAAGTTGATTTTCTAAATTCACACCTTACCTCTCCATAACTTGTCACCCTGAGCTCTTCCTGTATAAGTCACCACTTCACCTAGCCCAATGACTGAGGTTACATCACCAGAGTTTTATGGTCTTTAAACATGTTAGACAGGAGATTAGAATTCTTATACCTCAGTGCCAGCAGAAGCCCCTTGAGCAACATGGAGAAGCACATTGTCTGAGGTAGGAAAGTTTTGTAGTCTTAGCTGTGACCACTAAGGTTTAATTAATATGGTCTCACCCATATTACCCAACCCAGCCTTCTGAAGTTGTTTTTGAAGCTAATACTAAACAAATGACAGGAATATAAGAACATAAAATTGTTCAGAAATCTGAAAGATGCCAAACTAATGCATGTGCATGTCATTGGTTATTTAACTTAAGTGTAACAATATTAATCTTATTTGAATACGAGGCAAAACTTTTCAGGAAAACATGTTTATTTAGCTATTTTTTTTTCATCTTGGGCATTCAGTGCTGCCTTTTATCAGTTGTTTCAATGTTTCATTGTGAACTCATTGTTTATTAGGTTCTTGTAGGTGCTAAATAATTCAGCGTAAAATGTACACATATGCAAAACAATAATAATAATAATCTTATAGTATTTCTCTTAGACGTATATACACACATATGGATTAAAGTGTGAAATTTTGCTACTTTATTATTGCCTAGGATAAAGTGTATTTACACTGAAAACATTGCTTTTAATAAGATATTCAGTTTGAAAAATGAGATTGATAAATTGAAAGAGAAGATTTCAATTTATTTTCTTAAGCCAGGCATGGTGGTGCATGCCTGTAATTCTGGCACTTGCAAAGCAGTCTCAGAAGCATTAAGGGTTCAGTGTCATGCTAAGCAATATAGCAAGTTCAAGCCCTGTCTGGATATGACAACCTGGATCAAAAATAAAATCGAATTACTTTAGGACTAAGAAGTTTCATATGTATTCATCAGTGTTGGTATATTATCCTTCTCTGCTCTTCACAACCTGTCCTAGTTAACTTTAATTGTCAACCTAACACAGCCTAGAGTCATTTGAGAGATGCAGCCTTGGCTGAGGTATTGCCTAGATCAGATTGTCCTATGGGTATATTTTGATTATTGATTGACGCAGGAGAGTCAGCTGTGCAAGAAAGGTAAATGAGCCTGTATGCAAATCAGAGAGCGATCTAGCAAGCAGAATTCCTCTTTTGTTTCTCCTTCAAGCTCTATCTTATTTATTTGTTTGTTTGTTTTTATTTTGTCTTAATTCTCCTCAAAGATGAACAGTGACCTGCAAGTGTAAGCCAAATGAATTCTTTCTTCTTCCTTTATGGTCTTTTCATCGGAATGATTATCACAGCAACAGAAAGGAAAACAGAATACTACCCGATGCAGTAAATATTATTATAATACTCTTTAATGATTTTTTTTCTTTTCAGTAAATAGTTCATGCCATCCTGGTACCAAGAGAGTGTTTAAAATCCCAGAGCACGGAAAAGTCAGAGGTGGATTCCTTAGTTAGTTCAACATGGCAATCTTGGTTTTAACATTTTCCTTCCATAATTGAAAAAATAAAAATGAAAGAATTATATTGTATTGTTTCAATTATTTCCTTGGTTTGTCTTCTATTCATTAGTTGTTGCTTATAAATAACTACAATGATCTACAATGATGCCATGTTATTTAACTAGAATGAATACAAAGCATTTAGAAATATATCAGAAAAAAATGTGTTTTACTAATGACGTTAAACAAGTAACAAGTTTCACAGAGTCTCATAAGGGAACACATGGAAGATAGCAAGGTGTTATGCAACAGAGGTGGAGGACTGTGTCTATAAATGTTTGGAGAGAAGCAGATGCAGATAGACCAGGCCGTGATGCCGATGAATAGAAGCCTCACTCAGTGAGCAGTACTCCCCAAAGAAGTTTAGTGAGAAACAGACACTGGGATCATTACAAGAGAAAACATAATCAATATCTTTGTCCCCCACAGTGCTATCAAGAATACATGAGAGGTGATAAAATCAGAATGAAGCCAAGCATGGTGGTGCATGACTTTAATTCCATCACTCAGGAAGATCGCAGGAAGATCTCTGTGAGTTCAAGGCCAGCCTGGTCTACAAAGCAAGTTCCAGAACAGCCACGGCTCTTTCACAGAGAAACCCTGTCTTGAAAAACAAACAACAACAAAATTGAAAATGAAAGACCTTCCAGGATATTATAGTATTGTTTTTGAAAAGGAGATAACAAAGAACTAAAATTAGTTAATGGCAATAGGAGGTCATCAAAATTAGGCCAGCTCAGAAAGATACTTGTGTGGTGAAATTTATATGCTTATATAACACATTCAGTATTGAAATGGTATAAAGAAGTAACAGAAATTTGAAAAAAATACTTTCAGATTAAAACTCTGCTGATGTCACCATGGAGAGGGACAGAATTAATGAGATTTGTAAAAGAAAATGACTTTTACATTCTAAATGTGTGTTTGGTACCCTATCCTGTGTAGCTTCTAGAATGGAAGCTTCGTCCTGAACTCATTCAAATCAATGCAGCCCCTTCAGGATTGTGTTGGATAAGGGCATGTGAGGGATGTAAAATCTCCCAGCAGGAAACTTCATGTTTTCTCAAGTTTTTAGTATTTTGGGGGTTGTATTTTAACATATATGGCTAAATTCAGAAGAGTAACTACTTTAACATTTACATATGACATCTACAAAAATGAAATTTATTTTTGTGCATAGTGGTATTTTATCACGGAGTAATTTCACTTAGTCTGACAGAAACAAAGCACGCAATATGTTCAACATTTCGATTCCTATTCTGCTTCAGCAGCACAGTAATATTTGAGGGAATAATACAACATAATGAAGAAAATATATTCATCTTCTGTGTTAAAAGAAACTCAAAAAATTCCCTGTACTATGAAACTTTTCTTGTATTTCTCCATTGTGAATGGAATATAAAATAATGTACATTTACAAACCTTATTCCAAGTAAGTTAAAGCTAAATATTTTTCAGAATGAAAGTGAAATAGTAGTTATGAAACCGATCAATTACAGAATTCACTGAGAATTACAAATCATTTTCAGGAAAAGGAATAATGTGAATAATAGGAGAGTAAATTAAAGCTACACTTTTATGTAAGCTGGATAATGTGACTCATTAGAAAGTATTTTAGTAGAGTTAAATCTTAGTCCTATAGTGTTAATGCATATTAAAAATCACCCATGGGAGGCCTTCCCCTTTCTGAACAGAAACAGAGGAGGAGTGGATGGAGGAGGGAGCAGAGGGGAGGCAGTGGGGCGGGGGGGAATGGGGTGAGGGGAGGGAACGGGGCGGGGGAGAAACCGTAGTCAAGATGTAAAATAAATGAAAATTTTTAATTAATAAAAATTTAAAAGCACATACATCTAAGAAGCATGGAAAAATACCAGAAACAAGTTTATTAAAATAGCAGGAGTAGTTATATCTAAATAGAGTGCTCATTATATTTTATTTTCTTATTTATATGTTTCAGAATTTTTTTTAATTTTCTATAATGAATATATTTAACTTATACTATAAGAAAAATCACTCTCTAAAGACTAGTTTATTCAGGGTAATAGAACCAGATTACTAAATGTGAAAACAAATCTAGCTTCACTTTCAAAATTCATAGATAGATGATGATAGATAGATAGATAGATAGATAGATAGATAGATAGACAGACAGACAGACAAATAGATGATAGATAGATAGATGGATAGGATAGGATCCCAGGCAACACTAAAGCAATAGCCTTTCTCTATATATGGATTTATAAATGTAAAAATGTTGAAAGACAAAAGTAAAGAAGTAAACTTTATAATTTTAAAGTATTTTTAGTTTGCGAACCCCATTGAACTGTTACCTTAAAGTCTGGCCTCAGATAATTACCATGGCTCCAAGCTCTGACTTAGTGGGTATGTGGTGAGTCTTAGAGCCAGCACCATGCCAAGGCTTCTTATCCCAGTACCTATTCTGGTCCAGAAGTAGAAAGCTCTCATTAGTTTTTCTTCACACCAGCTATCTGCTCCAGTACTGTGTTCTCTGCTCCCTGGATTCTTTCATGCTCTCAGCTGTGCCGGCTGACTCACCTTCATCTAATATCACTCCGTGTTCAAAGGTTTTAACTATTCCAATTACATCTGCCTTGTTACTCATTTTAAAGCTCCCTCTCTCTTTCTTTCTCCTGTGTATATAGACTGTTTCACACTTAAATCAAAATCAGGACAAAATAAACATTTTTAAAAATACTATTTCAAAAGTGAAAAGTACAAGCTTTTAAGACTACAGTATTCTGAAAGAGTTAGCCTCATTAAGAGCTTGTGTTTGAGAGAGTCCACGATTCACCCACATTTGAGGTTAAATTCTTAACTTACAACAAAACTTAAAAACTTTTTCTTTAAAAAAAGGCTATTCATGTTCCATTTCAGTTTCCTGAGCCTCTTTCTTCTATCATGGATGTTTTGATATCCTAAATTCAAGAAGTGGAATCACTCAAGTATGTCCAAAGAACATATTGGTAAAATACTCCAGGCTTACTATGGTTCTCTCTAATTTACGGAAATACTCAGATTTTTCTCTTTGCATAGAGAAGCAGATATGAATTCAAACCTTTTTATTTGTTACACACACACACACACACACACACACACACACACACTCATATACACACAGAGAGAGCAAAATAAAATAAAATTAAAAACAAGAATCACTAACATCATAACGTTCTCTTAAAAGTGTTTTGAAAAGTAAATTAACTTCTTTTATAAAAGTATAATATTAATACTATCACTATTTATCTTAATAATTAATAAGAAAATCAGAAAACTGTTACAACAAAATAAATCCATGTAATCACATATAAATAAAAATAAATATAATAATATTTTATACTTAAAATTAGTGTATCTGCAGGCAAATACAATTGTATCTCATGGAATATAGTCAATTCTTGTACTATGAATAACAATTGTTAACATTATAACTTTCTGCATTTTATAAAGCTTAAAATAATTTGAAGAAGGTGGACTGCTCAGATAGCCAAAAATTTAATGATAATCACGGGATTGTGAACTTTGGAACTATTTCCAAATTTTTTAAGAAACTTTCTTTGTAGTCTGTTCTTTCACCTTCAACCATGACACTGTTCTTTATATCCTGAAGTTTTGCATTCAGTAGATTTGGTCTGATGTGGGTCAGTAAGAGTCCTATTTATGCATATATGCATCCTTATTTCTACACCTACAGGTACACAATAGTAGACAACTGCTAAGCATCCCTAATGTGCTATAGTTTGGGGTATATCAAATGGAGTAGTCTATGATGAGCAGAAAAACAAGATAAAGAAATACTTTACTATACATCTACACAATACATATTTAGTATCCCCTTTCTTTTTATAAAAAAAATAATAGAACTTTTATTGACAGAATAAAAAATTAAAACCATAAAATAGAACTTATTTTATGTTAATGATGTGTCATACTATATTACTCTTTTTTAAAGATTTATTTATTTATTTATTTATTTATTTATTTATTTATTTATTTATTTATTTATTTATTTATTTATTTATTTATATTACATGTATGACTGCAGGCCAGAAGAGGGCACCAGATCTCATTACAGATGGTTGTGAGCCACTTTGTGGTTGCTGGGAATTAAACTCAGGGCCTCTGGAAGAGCAGTCAGTGCTCTAAATCTCTGAGCCATCTCTGCATCCCGAAATTTTTTTAAACATTCTTTCATTTTTTAGCTAATGGCACTATTTAGCAAATATTCATTATTTCAAAGGTCCAACAGGGGAATTTTTAATGTAGCTTTATCTACACAGATTAGTGTGGAAATATTTTTCCAATTCACTACATTAAATTCAGTATAGACAAGGCAAAAAAAAATTTAAGTAATGCTATATTTTAAAGATAGTCTTGAGGTACTATGTAACAGTAAGTCAAGAAACTTTAAAATATAAAAATACAAAATTTAAAAGAGTTGTAATAGTAATTCAGTTCTTTTAATAATGCAGAAATATTTTTTACATTTTGTCATGATAAGGATATAATGATGACCTTAACTATGCTTAGCAAGTACTTTAGCTCTGAGTCATTTCTGCTGCTTTCTGTATGACATTTTCCCTTAAATAATCAAGAATGTAATGAAATTAACACAATGAATAAAAAATTATTCAGAGAAAACACAAAACCTATGCTATCTAGACAGGTTACATGAACGTAACGTAATCCCATCAAATTTTAGAAAAATTCACAAATATTTTAAAACCTTTCTGACCTTGTTTTCAGAAGTTTCTTAGCTAATAGGAATAAATTACCTAATATTTTGTGCTTTATAATATGTTTTCATATTCCAGAACAAATGGCTACTGTCCTTAGGGCTAATCTAAGAAGGTCTGAAGAATCAAACTCGATTTCATTCTGTCATATGTTTTATACATCATGATTTTCTTAAAATGAAAAAGGAAATATTGGAAGACACTCTCAGTTTTCAATAATATAAATGCAAGTGGTTATAACTCATTCACTTTAAAGCTCTTAATTCCTCAAATAGTACAAAAATTAAGAGGAGTTGAGTTGAATACATTTTAACATGTATTCAAATACATATTTATCTCCAGGAAATTGATCACTTAATTGTAAGTGAACTTATTACTGGTTAGATTATTCATATTTTATGAAATTTTTATGCTGTTTTAAATATCTCCAAAGCAACAAAAACAGGATAAAAGCTGGAGGAATGACTAAGCAAAACGTCCATATATCCAGACCTTCCTTGTCCATTTAAGTCTTTCACATGTTTTCTTACTGTTCAATACACCATTGCATTGTGTTCTTTGAAGGATGAGATTTCTTATTATAAACCAAAGGATAAAAAGCAAATAGATAACTAGTTATAAAATATAAAATAATATACATTTCTATGTTTGAAAGTTTGTTTCCAACTAAGAACACATGGTAATACTGACATTTTTTTCCCCATAACATATTAACTCTTCCAACTCTCCACTTCTTCTTTTCTTACTTTCTACTTTTAGGATACTGTAGAATAGGAAGAAAGAAAACACAAAATGCACTGATATTCTCTAAAGTAGAAATCTGCTTTGTTTAGAGAGAAAATGTTTGTTTTGTTATTGTGTGTAACAATCTGAATTTTGTTAAAATAGAACCAAAAGTTACGATGAGATTTCAAATTGCTTCACAGTTATAGCTCAATTCAAAGAAATAAAGTCTATATAAAAGTAGATTAACCTCATGAATTATTAAGAACTAAGTGTCAGCTTGGTGAAGTGTCCTGTAATATGCAGTAAGAGACTGTCAAAAGAAAAATCAGCCTACAAAAATAAGACAAACAGAGCAACAAGTTGAAAGTCCAAAGAATACTCACTGTTACACAGTTTCTTTTTATTAATGGAACAAATGAATCTATAAATCATAGTCAGACCTTTCAAAATTTACCATAAGGTTCAGAAAAACATAAGAGATTGAACTATAATAAAGACATCAATATACAAGCTGCGAAGTTCAGTCTGTTTATCCATTATTGATTAAAATGGAAATTTACATGTTCCTAAAAAAATCTTGAAATGAAATACAAAAGCTAATAAAAATCTCAAAATTTTCATCATGTGATTGTGATATATTTTCTTTCAAATATATATCTGCTGCTATTCCAATCAAACTCAGAATAGAGAGTTACATCATAATGTTACTGCTTAATTCAGAGATCTGCAGGTAAATAAGACATAAGGTCCATGATAAAATGACATTTGCTAGAGGGAATTCCTGAGCTCAGTGTAACAATGTCTTCCCCATCAAGGTACAGTCAAGTGAGTACTGTATTAATCCTTACAGAAAGTCCAGTTATCATCAAATAATAAAAAAGGTGATATCAACTGTATTAATACCAGAAACAATTTGGTAGCTTTAGAAGATACTAAGTTTAATGTCATGCATCTGTCAATGTTCACTGTTTTATATCATTAAAAACTGAGAATTTCAGGTGCTTTTCAGTTTGAACATAAAACTTTAAGTAACTATGTTTTCCTTTTGTAGCAATAATATAAAGATATTCTTATAGTATTTTTTAAAATTTATTTTATAATTTAATTTACTTTTACTTATCAGCCACGGATTCCCTTGTTCTCCCACCTCACCCCATCCCTGCCTTCCCCCCAGCACACCCCCCATTCCCATCTCCTCCATGGCAAAGACTCCCCTGAGGATTGAGTTCAACTTGGTAGATTCAGTAAAGGCAGGTCCAGTCCCCTCCTCCCAGGCTGAGCCAAGTGTCCCTGTATAAGCCCCAGGTTCCAAACAGCCAGCACAAGGACTGAGGACAGGTCCCAGTCCCACTGCCTGGATGCCTCCTAAACAGGTCAAGCTAATCAACTGTCTCACTTATCCAGTAGGCCTGATCCAGTTGGGGGGCTCCTCAGCTATTGGTTCATAGTTCATGTGTTTCCATTCCTTTGGCTATTTGTCCTTGTGCTGTTTCCAACCTTGGTCTCAACAATTCTCGCTCATACAAACCCTCCTTTTTCTCGCCAATTGGACTCCCGGAGCTCCACCTAGGGCCTAGCTGTGGATCTCTGCATCCGGCTCTCTCAGTCATTGGATGAGATTTCTAGCATGACAATTAGGGTGCTTGGCCATCCTATCACCAGAGTAGGGCAGTTCCAGCTGTCTCTAGATGATTGCCAGTAGTCAATTGTGGAGGTATCTTTGTTGATTTCTGTGGACCTCTCTAGCACTTTGCTTCTTCCTATTCTCATGTAGTCTTCATTAATCATGGTCATGGATAGTCAGGATTAACAAAGTAAAAATGGCAATCTTACCAAAAGCAATCTACAGATTCAATGCAATCCTCATCAAAACACCAACACAATTCTTCACAGACCTGGAAAGAATAATACTCAACTTCATATGGAAAAACAAAAAACCCAGGATAGCCAAAAGAATTCCGTACAATAAAACAACCTCTGGAGGCATCACGATCCCTGACCTCAAGCTCTACTATAGAGCTACAGTAATAAAAACAGCTTGTTACTGGCATAAAAACCGACATGTGGAACAATGGAATCGAATTGAAGACCCTGACATTAATCTGCACACCTATGAACATATAATTTTTGACAGAGAAGCCAAAACTATACAATGGAAAAAAGAAAGCATCTTCAACAAATGGTGCTGGCATAACTGGATATCAACCTGTAGAAGGCTGCAAATAGATCCATATCTGTCACCATGCACAAAATTTAAGTTCAAGTGGATCAAAGACCTCAACATATATCCAGATACTCTGAACCTGATAGAACAAAAAGTAGGAAGTAGTTTTGAACACATTGGCATAGGACATCACTTCCTAATTATTATAGTATTTTATTGTTGATAGTATTTAAAATAATTTGGTTGGGCAATAAATGAAAGTCAAGCCACAAATATCAATGATTTTCCTGTCACCTTACTTCCATTCATTTAAATTTACTTTAAAATGAAATATAAGTGCTTTATGGTTATATGTGATGGCTTCTTTTTGGTCTCATATATGACTATTTCTTGGAACAGAATATCTTGACAAACAATAATATTTTAAAATGTTGCATACTCCATAGCATTTTCTCCAGACCTGTTATCATCTGAAATGTGTGTCTGAGAAGTAAAGAGGGGTATTTGGCATTATGGGAAAAAAATAAAAAAGGATTCTGTACTTAACACTTAGAATCGAGAAGCTCCTGTTGACATGTCCCCTTATAAAAGATAAATAATCAAAGAAAAAGAAGCCGTCAAAATAGGAGAATGGCAATGGGAGGGATTGGGAGAGGACACTTAGAAAGGCCTGCAGAGAGGAACGAGAGGGGAAATTTTATATAACCTATTTCAATTAAAAATATTTTTAAAGGGCCGGGCGGTGGTGGCGCATGCCTATAATCCCAGCACTCGGGAGGCAGAGCCAGGCGGATCTCTGTGAGTTCGAGGCCAGCCTG
Source organism: Peromyscus maniculatus bairdii (assembly GCF_049852395.1). NCBI lineage: Eukaryota > Metazoa > Chordata > Mammalia > Rodentia > Cricetidae > Peromyscus > Peromyscus maniculatus. The sequence goes on along the minus strand of NC_134857.1, from coordinate 94,421,432 downwards.
GGCTACCAAGTGAGCTCCAGGAAAGGCGCAAAGCTACACAGAGAAACCCTGTCTTGAAAAACCAAAAAAAAAAAATATTTTTAAAAAGAGGGTTTACAAATGATTTGTTTCATCTTAACAGATTCTAGAACAGTAGTACTTTCTAAAATATAATAGTTACTGAAACAGGTTGATACACACCGTCCCATACCTCCTCCCCCAACACACCACCTTTTCGCTATCAGCAGAATATTAACAGATATTTATTATCTCATAGTTTTGAAGGCTTCAATTTCAAAACACTCCAAGTATTGGTAGGACTGATTTTTCCTGAGGCTATGGAGGAAGGATCGTGTTCTGGACATTCCCTATTAAGGAGTCCAAGGAACCTGAGACTATACAGGTCATGGTCTCTAGGGGAAAACCTCCTATTATTATTCTGCTAAATGAGCATAATAATAAAATGACTCCTAATGACAAGTCCTCTACACATAGAGCAGTGCTTCCTCAGCCCACATCAGATACGTTTCTTTTTTCAGCAGGTGGTGTTTAACTCAGAGACCCAAACTGCCCAATATGCAGATACCCTGAAGCACTCAATCTTAAATGGGATGTGTATCAACCCCTTTCCTCAAGACATAGGGGTCTATGTAGAAGAAGTAAAAATATTATAATTGCCAGAAGTAGAGATGACTCCAGGGGAATAGTCTTCCAGAAATACCATGGCTGTTGCATATATGAACTCACAGAGACTGTGACATCATGTACAAGACCTGAGCAACGTCAAGCCAGACAAAAAGCCATCGTGGAGATGGGTAAATGGGCACCAAATCCCAATGGAGATATTTTAAATTTCTTGAGTCTAAACAAATGCTCATAAAAAATATGCAATCTGATGTGGTTTTCATTTTGTCATAAATTTCTGTTCATGACTTTTTCACAATAGTAAACAAAAAAAAGATTTGAATTATGCAAAAGACAAGGGAAAGGAAAAATATATATATACATATATATCTCAGATAGTATGTGTGCTCAAACCTAAAGTAAATCTTCCTTGAAGGACAAATATTGGGCTATGGTAGCCTTCAGCATAGTAATTTATACTCGGAAATTTATGAGTTCCTTGCTAACTGTATTTATTTGGGGAAAAAATCCATACCTATTGTAAGAGCCTTTATATTAACTCTTGTTTAATAAATATTAAAGAAAAACACATCAATATATAGTGATATCAACCAGGGTCTGTGTAAATATATTTTTTATAAAATCCATGCTTTTTAAGTTCAATAAAAATTTCATAGCATAAAATTGTGGAATTCTTTTTGTGTGTGTGTCGATTTCCATACAGTGAGGTAATATTCTAGAAATAATTTTATCAAGAATTCTTATTTAAAGAAGACTTCTTCCTCTTCAGGAACCAGGTAAGTCATTCATTACCTTAGTTACCTTGATAAAAGGACATATCATCAGATAGAAGAGAAAAGCAGATCAAACAATAAATTCTCAGAGAGGTTTTTTAAAGTAGGTTTTGAGAAAGCCAGGATTCTTTTGTAAGAAATAAAAGAATTATGGTGTAGGCATCTTTGGAAAGTACTGAACAAATTTTAATATCATTTCTGAATTTTTCTTTATCCTGCCATCTAAATTTAGCCGAGGAGGGAATTATTTCAACTTTGGAGTGAGAGGGGTGTTTTTGAAGAACAAAGAATTCAGGCTCAGATGCTGGATAATTACAGGTGAAAAACTTCCTAGGTCTTGTCATCTATGTCCTTCCATTTATATAGGTAAGGTACTTGAGATTGATTTTGAAGAACTAACTGTGACTCTTAAATCATAAACATATTTTGTCAGAAACTTTAAAAAGCTGTCTTGTTACATAGAGCATCCTCCATAACATTGATTGACTTAATTAATATCTTAAATGTAACTATATTGTCATATTTCAATGTTTCCTTCCAGGACACATGATAAAATGTTCAGTACCCTTCATTAGCAGTGTGAGTCATCTCCCAGTTGTTAAAGGGTAAAAAAAAAAAAGAGAGTGTAAATCTTTATAAAGCATCAAGCATAAGTACTCAGAAATGACATATTAAATTTTTAAATTCTTAAAGGAGAGTCTGTTATATGCGAGGTCAACATCTTGCAAAAATAATTTTATTTTCTGGAAAGCAGAGTGTAAATTAAAGCAAGTAAGGTCTGAGAATACAACGAAGTGATAGAATGTGTGCTTAGCATCCCCATGGCTGTGTGATCAAGTTCTTAAACCAATCTAAACTAAAAAATAAGGCAATATTAATATCAAACAATTTTCATGAGATGGCTACAGAAAATGAAAGAAATCAATATTAATCTTAGAAATACTTATTAAGAAACTTAAAAAATACAGACCTCTATATATGTACCAAGCTTTACATTTTAAATGTGCCCATGTGAATTATCTTAATTTTTGAGATGAGTCCACATCATACATGCCATTTTCTTCATAGATTATGTGATAAAGCAGTTCATTATTTATTGAAGTTGTTCACCATACTGCGAACACAGAATAAGAATTAATTTTATTACTATGGACATTTCTACCCCTGTGCTAGACACTAGGAAACATATTGACGCCCTTTCCTGTCTTTTTCTAATTGGTACCACACTATCAAGATGACATCTTTCTGAGAATATGAGGGAAAATTATCAAGAATAAACAGTATAACATGACCAGTGCCAAAACACTGAGAAAAGATTAACAAGTTAGACCACAGTCCCATTCTACTGTATGGTTTCTGGAGAGTATCAGAAAGTTTGAGTCCATTGTTACTGTAGTTATTAGGGTCAGAGCCTGGGCATTGGAAACTACATCAATTTAAGCAAAGCTACAAGTATGAGTTTTTTTGGAAAATTAAAATTCTGTGTGGTCTATTTTCTCAATGTTGTTGTCCTTTGCAGTATGGTTACACTGTTGTATACTCTTATCTAATGTCTAATTTGACAAATCTGTCAGACTCCCCACCTATTGTTAGTTTGTAAAAAGGGACTCTAAAATCATCCTACTTGTGTATTATTCCGGGTATTTTTACCCATTAATTCCCGTAAAATCTTCACTAAAATTGAGCACAGACTTTAAGTCCATGTTTTAATGAAATCATAATTTTTGTGAGATAAGAATCTAATTCTAAGTATAGATGTTTAGGCACTTTCCCACTATAGAAACTGGGTATCTAATTATACATAAGAAAAATATTTAAGATTTCTTCCATCCTGTATGAAGTGACTGGGCATTTTTACTTTGGGAAGCTAGTTAGACACTGGCAAGAACTGTTTAATAGAGTTGGAATTGAAAGAATCATATCAGAAACATCTCCCAATTCATTTCAACCATTGTGTGACTTTCTATTTAGCTGAAATATTTTTTCTCACAAGCAATGGCAAGCTTCCATTAAAAAAGACTGGAAATTTTAATCCTTTCAAAAGGTTAGCTTTTAGTTTTATGTAAGCATGGAAATATACATAGCTGATTAGTTTGGTTGAAAAGAATACAAAATGATTTTGGTCATGAAAGCTTTATAAGTCCTCTTATCTCTGTTAAAAAACATGAGATCTTGAGGACAGGTCCCAGTCCCACTGCCTGGATGCCTCCCAAACAGGTCAAGATAATCACCTGTCTCACTTATCCAGAGGGCCTGATCCAGTTGGGGGCTCCTCAGCTATTGGTTCATAGTTCATGTGTTTCCATTCCTTTGGCTATTTGTCCCTGTGCTTTTTCCAGCCTTGGTCTCAACAATTCTCGCTCATACAAACCCTCCTCTTTCTCACCAATTGGACTCCGGGAGCTCCGCCTGGGGCCTACATCCAGTTCCCTCCGTCATTGAATGGGGTTTCTAGCACGACAATTAGGGTGTTTGGCTTTCCTATCACCAGAGTAGATCAGTTCGGGCTGTCTCTCGACCATTGTCAGCAGTCTATTGTGGGGGTATCTTTGTGGATTTCTGTGGACCTCTCTAGCACTTTGCTTCTTCCTATTCTCATGTAGTCTTCATTTATCATGGTCTCTTATTCGTTGTTCTCCTGTCCTCAGTGCATGTGCTGGCTGTTTGGAACCTGGGGCTTATACAGGGACACTTGGCTTAGCCTGGGAGGAGGGGACTGGACCTGCCTGGACTGAATCTACCAAGTTGAACTTAATCCTCAGGGGAGTCTTTCCCCTGGAGGAGATGGGAATGGGGGTGAGTTGGGGGGAAGGTGAGAGGTGGGAGAACAAGGGAATCCGTGGCTGATATGTAAAATTAAATTAAATTATAAAATAAAATTTAAAAAATATGAGATCTTAGTGATATTTACTGTCCAGAAAATACTATGTTTGAGCCACAATAGTGATGCAGAATGATACTGTCTACCTACAATACTGTCTACCTATAATTTTATGAATAAATTATAAACTATATATATTGTATAATTAAATTATTAATTTTATTAACATTTTTCAATTATAATATGTGTTGAGAAAAGGAGAGAATGTGAGAAATTGATTTAAATTATTACACTCTACAAAACTGTATTTGGAGCCAATGATACTGTGCAGGGCAGAAAGCAAAATACCTAATCTGCTTTAGCTACTTCAGACCTCATATTAAACTAGGTGATGACAGACCATCACAAGACAATCGGTACAAAGTTGGATGATTTTGTAGCATTGAAGGCAGCCAGCACCTTGTTAGGCCAAAGCATTTCCAAGGCAGTAGTGTCATCCAGGTTCTTTTGGATGACATGTATCTAGGAAAACAGCCAGGAGACAACATATCCTCAAACAGAAAATATTCCTGCTGATTCACAAGTGAGATACTGTTTGTCCTGTACTAGAAAAGGAGGCACTGAGAAACAGTTAGATACTTTTGAGTAATAATGAAATTCACTTTCAACAGTCAAATCTGGTGTCCTCAGTCAGTAAAGAGTAATAGACAATAGGATTTGTTACAGTTTGGTTTTTGAGACTTCAGAGTTTTATTACAGGGAATGGACTGAATTATGAAAGTGAAGGGTAATTAGAAGAGAGGATACTGTAGCTACTGAGATTGCCACTTGCCATCTTAGAAGAATCATTTGTGATGACTGATTTTCTAATGAGTTAGTATATGCAACTCAGTGACATTGACAGGAAAATTGATTTCTGTTACTTTTCTTCTGTGCCTTTTTACCCATTTTTGTGACCAATTTAAATTAATACTGAGTACTGTCTAAAATAAATCAAGCCCTAAAAAGCAATATGGTGTGCATGGTGCATGTGTATGTGCACATGTGATATGTGTGTATGTAGTGTATATGCTTATGTGTGGTATGTATATATCAATGTGTGTGATATATATTTGTGTATATATGTTGGATATGTTTGTGTGTGTGGTGTTTATTTCATGTGTAAATCTATTAATATGATTGAATGGAGGGTTTCACATGTGCTTGATAGGCACTCTAGCAATGTTTAGATTTTTCCTGCACCTCACAGTTTATATTTGAAATAAGTCAAACTATGCTGACTAAATTGAAGATCACTTATGATTTATCACCAAACACAGTTGCCATGACACTGTGCCTGGCTAAAGACAAGAAACAATCAGAAAAGCCAGCCACGGGCTAAAACTCTGAAAATATGTATTAGGATGAAGTTTTCCTCCTTTGACACTAACTCAGATATTTGTCATAGTGATAAACATAATAAAGTCTCTTCACCATCATTTTATTCAAGGATATCTACCATAAGGGATATCTAATCTTCTTCAGTAGTCACAGTTGGAAAACTACCTCTTGTCATAATGTTTTGAAAAGTGTTTCCTATATAGAGAGTCAGAAAGCAAACACAGATTATCACTCTAGTTTTCGAGTGCTATGAGATATAATAACGCGCGATTCCATCTAGTCCTTTTCTTTGAGGATTAGAAATTGTTCCATTTCAGATATTTTTATATAGTGGCATAAGTGCACACATACACACACACACACACACACACACACACACACTCACACACATTCACACACATACCTCCTTAGGCCTATAAAAGAGTAAAGTTTCTGTCCTTGAAATTTTTCACAGAGTGAGCACCTGTGGCTTGAGACACATTTAGCTTTAAGGCTTATTCAGTAACAAAACCATTTCCTTTTTCCTTTCTTATGCAGAGATGATTCTTTGACTGTTTAATTGTTAATTATATTTTCCTAGCAGCCTGGGTATTGAAATCAGGGGAATCATGACAGTGAGTGATGATCAAGATTTTCCAGCAATGAGAAGTGACCTTGAGGTCTTTGGGTTACTGCAACCAAAACAGTGAGAAGGAATACAAATGTGGGAACTAGATCACATAGGCACAATGCACATGTAAGAAGAGCAAAGTCCAAAATAATACAGCAATTCTCTGGCTACTGTGTCAAAAATATTTATTGTTACTGACTTGAGCTTTGATTGTATAGCTTAGCATGTTTCAAAGTGCAGAAATGCACATTAAGAAATAATGAGTTAAAAAGATTTTCTTACATAAAGAAGTATGTATATATAACAACAATCCAAATGATGTCAAAAGCCCAAACTTGAATGATTGGTAAATAAATTGCACAGACAATTTGTTCAGTAAATTCGGGAAAACAAGCGGTCACAAATAAAATGAGTTTGAACGAATTTTAAAATTAATATGTATGTGGTATTCTTGTATCATTCGAAAAGGATCATGTCTAAACAAGCTTTCAAATAGCACCTAGAAGGGGATATGCACCCCCACAGGGCTCAGTACATTCTAATCATCATACCATCAAAAGGTGAGAGACATCTCATTTAATCCAGCCTGGAGGCACCCCTCTTAAACAATCCTAGACAGATGAGAGGCTGTCTGAGTTTAAAACTCTTCTTGAGAAACTTTTGTATAACGATTTCTGTCTTAAAAAAAAAAAAAAAACCTCCCTTGTTTTACAGCAAATACCATTTTGTGTGAAATTGCTTTTAGCATATCTGCGAACAATCACATCATAATGGTTCAGGCAAAATATTATTTCTTAATTATTGTTAGCTCTACAAATAATACTCGTTTAAAACACATTATTCATTCATCTATTTAATATGCCATTGTAAAGTAAATATTGTGCTACTTGTTACTACATTTCAGATTACCCCAAACATAGCAGCTGAAAATAACACATTTATTAGTTCACAGACAGCATTTTTAGTGGGTCACTGGATGTTTCTGACTCAGCCTTGTACAAAAGAACTGGATTGAGGTATTATGTTGGGCTGCAGTTACTTCCAGACACCAGAGAGAGATTCTGTTTCTTTGGCTAATGGTCTGTTAGCAGACCTTACAGTGTCTCTTCTGAGTTTACTCATGAGGGTCTTTCCACATATTTATCTTATATGGGACTTTCCTCTAGAAGAGTGTAATTGAAAAGAAAATAAGGGAATACTCAGACCAAAAGCCATTCTCCTGCACATAGTATAGCCTTTGAAATGGCATCCCATTATCTTTGCTGTATTCTAATTTGGAAAATAATCAGAAAGGACAGTCCATATTTAAGAAGGTAGACATCAGGAGAGGCCACATTGCTGTAAGTCTTGGTCTATGACCTAGCTATTGTATGCCTGTCCCTCTATTCCACAAACCCAGGAAATTTTAGTGACTCAACAATGGATTTAGATGCCCTAACTACAGAGGAACTTTGGGTGACTGTCCAGGCAGTCAGATGTCTCTGTCATTTCTAGCTTTTTGGAAGTTGGTTGAAATAAACTTCCTGTTTACTCAAATAATATCCTTCTGGGGGGTCTTTGATAAAGTTAAAGACTAGATAGTTATAATTATATTTTTCCTTGATTATGTTAAAAGGTAAATTATCTATGAAACTTTAGACTCACAATATAGAATAGATGATAAAGTATGTTCTTTAATTTTGCCAAATACAAATAGACTAGATGTTATAACTGTTTTTCTTACTTGATAACTATTTTGTTTTATGTAATTTTACTATATTAAAGTTAAAAACCTTCCTTTTTGATTAGACAGAAAAGGGGAAGTACTTTGGGATGGTCTTTCTGTATGCTGTGAATATGTGTTGCTACCATTGTTTAATAAAGAAGCTGCTCTGGCTTATGGCAAGACAGGCTTTAGTCAAGCAAGAAATCTATGGAAAGATACAGAAAGCAAAAGCATAGAGTCAGGGAGACGCCAGCCTGCTGCCCAAGGAGCAACATGCCAGCAGACTGGAAATACCACAGCCACATGGCAAAACATAGATGAATAGAAATGGGTTAATTTAAGACGAAAGAGCTAGCTAGCAAGAAGCCTGAGCCATAGACCAAACAGTTTGTAATTAATTAAAGCCTCAGTGTATTTATTTGGAACTGAGCAGCTGCAGGACACAGGACAACTTCAGGCTATAGGTTATAAAGTGGATCAGTAGCTGAGGGGAGGGAATAGCCACATGACTGGAAAGGGGGCTTTGAAACATATAGCAGACTTATGTCCAGGAAGCCTGGAGATCCACATGGGCTTTGATGTTCAAACACAGATACATGTCAGTGTAGCCATATGTCTTTTCTACCAGATGTAAGGGATATGACTCCTCTTGATAGAAGGAAACTGGTTTCATAAGGTCCTGAAGAATGCTGGCTTTTATTTAACTACCAGAATTCCTATAACCAGATTGAGTTTGTTTTTGGATGTTTGGACATCCTGAGATCTAACTTTTGTTTGTTTGTTTGTTTGTTGTTTGTTTTTTGAGACAGGGTTTCTCTGTGTAGCTTTGCGCCTTTTCCTGGAACTCACTTGGTAGCCCAGGCTGGCCTCGAACTCACAGAGATCCGCCTGGCCCTGCCTCCTGAGTGCTGGGATTAAAGGCGTGTGCCACCACCACCCGGCAAGATCTAACTTTTATAAAGAGATATTTCAGTTAAAGCTGTTCTTCTCATCTATAAAATGATAAAAAAAAAAAAACTATAGTACCCTCACATGTGCCCTTGTATGGATTAAAATAATATACTTTATGTGCTTGTAAATATTTTCATTTTTGAAGTACATTATTTAGTAGTATGGTATGTATTCAATAAATGATAAAAAGAATACCTCTTAAAATTATGTTAGACAATAAGATTTAGGGGACAGAAAAACATCATGTTCATGTTTATCTTTATTAGTTATGTTTCCAAGGAGGCTCCCCAAAGAAAACATTGCTGTTTGCTTTAAAGGTGAAAATCTTGGAGGTTTTAATAGACATTAGAAAAGGGTGTGTAGCCAGACAATGGAGGCATATGCCTTTAATCCCAGCACTCGGAAGGCAGAGCCAGGCGGATCTCTACAAATCTAAGGCCAATCTTGTCTAGAGAATGAGTTTCAGGACAGCCATCACTACACAGAGAAACGATGTCTCAAGAGGAAAAAACAAGACAGAAGAAAAAGAATGAAAGAAAAAAGAAAACAAAAAAAGGATGTGTAAGGCCTCCTTTTGCCATCATGCCAAAATTTAAGACTTTGCATCCTATTAGGTCTCCCTATCCCTGTTGTTGTCACATGGGAACTAGAAGTTGGCTCTAGATAGCCTGATGATGTGGAGTCTAGTGGGGGGAGGAAAATGGTATGAAAGTTTCTGATGTATAAATTTTAATTGATTGACTAATATGCAACAGAGTCTTCTCAAGCACGAAAAATTATCCCAGGCAAGCTTTAAAGCAGTGATTTAGTCACTATATACCTTGCAGCTGATTGTGAAGAGTGTGATAAGAAACAAGATAATTAATTTACTGCAGTTTTCTCCTCATTTTCTTCTCTGAAATTATGATGGTGACGCTTTGTTTCATGTAGAAAGGTATTCTGGAAAAAGGAGGGATCAGTGACATAGCCTAGTGACCCAAGTTCTATCCTCAAGATCCACACGATGGAAGCAAAGAACCAACTCCCACAATTGTCCCAGAATTCCACATGTGTGCTAAGGCATATGCACCCTCCTCCCACAGATACACACACATAAATAAATAACATGTAACAAAAGACTGAAAATAATTTTTTTTATTTTGCTTAAAAAAATATAATAATAGAAAATAATTATGTTAGTAGGTAATTATAAATATGATAAATTAATCAAATCACCAGTTAATATGATGAGCTTCTTGAGAAATGTATCTTATAATTAAAAGCATAATTTTAAAATTTGCTTAAACTTGTCAAACAACTCACCATGAATAACATAATAGATCTGAATGTTTTTAGTGGATTCTATCATGTGCCTATACAATTTTCCCCAAAATCATTTTCATTCAGATAAATGACCCAAATTTTAATCATAATATTTTCTATGAAAATTGGTCCTTAATAAAATCCATTTGCTTTGAATTACTATACCAATTGAATCAGAAGAAAAATAATCTTTATCATAGAATTCCCCAAGCTTTGGGTTGTGATCAACTAAATGTTTTTGAATGTAAAAATTCAAATTAAACTGAACCTTGAATAAGAGATGAGTTATATCTGAGTATTGACTGCTCACACAAATCAGGTAAACCACCTCTGATACAGAATATTACAATGTCACACTTATGGGATTTGGAGTTTTAGCTACTTTCGTAGATATTGGGACTTAAAAATTGATACCGTCATTATTTGTTGAAATTATGAAATATGATATTGCATGGATTATTCTTAATCATTGATCATGTAGCAAATTGAGTCTCTAGTCAAAATGTGATTGTTTATTACTTTTAATATTATTGTGAATATTCATACTTGAAACTGATATTTTTTAAAAAACAACAAAACTTTTCATTTCATTGAAAAGATGATAGAAATAAACAAGAAACAAATCATTTAGATTTATCCCATTAAATAAAATATATAATGAAATTCCTTCATTATATGAAACTATATACTTAAACAAAGGTGATTAACTATAATTTTTCTTGAAATCTTGTAAGATCCCATTTGTTCTGTTCTTCCTGTTTTGAATAGTTATTAAATAGCAATAGTTAATAAAATATAATCAATATATATAGTCTTATTCCTATTATATATGTCTTCTGGTATGAGTTTTCACAGGTTGTGGCTTTCATACCAACACTGAGTTACTGATGGCATTCTTTTATTTCTTGATCATCTTTTTAGCGTTGATAGCAGTAGTCTTTATTTCATTTCTGACATTGATTTTTATTCCTCTTATTCTTTCTCCCCTGTCCACTTTCTGTCTTCTTAGAATGTGATGTTTCATAGATTTTCGACTTGATTTAACTGAAGGGAAGAATAAACAACAGCCACTGGGTAATTAGTAAATGTTGGGGAATGACTTTGAGGAAAGGTCAAGAGAAAGTAGATCATTAGATTCACTTAACACGTGGGTTAATATCATGACAGATTAGTGAAGTGATGGATGGCATTGTCAGCTGTTCTGAGAGTGGTAGGAGTGACAGCCTAGTTTGAAGAAGTAGCTTGTTGGGGTTATGTCTTGGGGGTATAACTTTCTCTGTATTCTTACCTTGCTGGCTCTGCTTCCTGTCCACCATGAACTAACCTTATTAGCATTGTTTTATTTTATTCAACCATGCCCTCCACCATGAACTAACCTTATTAGCATTGTTTTATTTTATTCAACCATGCCCTCCCACCACAATGGAACTAAAAGCATCTGCAAAATAAATAATGCCCACACCTGTATAATAAAGTATTTGGGCCATACTAATTCAGGCAGACTAGATCAGAGAACTAGATTTTGGTTTTGCTTTTCTCTAGTTATTTCCTATTTTCAACTTTGTTGATTTCTGATTTTTAAAGAACAGTTGAGACAATAATCACACTATTCCTTTCCTCCCTCCAAACTCTCCGTGTACCATCCACTTGCTCTCTTTCAAATTCATGACTTGCTTTTTGCTTTAATTATTGTCACATGTATCTTTAGAAAGATATATTTTATTAATTCTTTGAGTAATTCATATAAGTATACAGTGTACTTTGATCACTCCCAACTTCTTGGAATTTACTCTCATCTTCTTCGGATTTGGTTTGCTCTTGTAGAGTTCAAAAGTGGTTGATATTCAACATGTCTTTTCTAATATATGCCTTCATTGATATAAATTTCCTTTCAATGGGGCTTTAATTACATATTTTGATTTAATTCTATACATTTTGATATTTTGTATTCTTATTTTCCTTGTACAAAGTTTTGACTGATAAAATTGAGCTAATAATACCATCTTTATTATTATTTTTATTGACTTAATTTTTTTTCCTAATATTTATTTCCAATCATTTCATCCTTATGTTTCTTGAAGAGTTTCATGTGATATTTGAGGTTTTGCCTCTCTTTTCTTAGCATACAAGTATTTTCCTCTTGCTCTTTTTTTTTTGGGGGGGGGGGTTTCAAGACAGGGTTTCTCTGCGTAGCTTTGCGCCTTTCCTGGAGCTCATTTGGTAGCCCAGGCTGGGATCTTTTTATTGATTGATTATATTACACCTTTTCTTTCCTGTCTCTGCAAATCAGTTGGTCTATCTATCTATCTATCTATCTATCTATCTATCTATCTATCTATCTATCTATCTCTATCTATCCATCTATCTATTTATCTACCTATCTACTATCTATCTATCTTACATTTTGGAGTGATGCTTAGTGTTTATAATATACATATACAACTAATTCTACTTTCAAATAGCATTATCCTATTTTTTTTGAGTATTGTGCATTCCCCATAACATAAAATAACCTTTCTGTTTGCCCTTTGTTTCTATTTCCATGATTTGTTGATTTCCACAATAAATATAAATGAATGTATACATATAAAATTGATACATCGATTTTAGTGAATGACTCTTTTAATGAATATACTTGAAAGGAAGTTAGGATTAAAAGATAATAGACAAATTGTGCATCAAATTAAAAACTTGCTTTGTCAGTGATCTGAATGAGAGAATAAAAAATTAAATAGCTATTGGAACATGCAAAGAACACTCAAAACAAATCATGCACAGATAAGAATAAGCAATACAATTAGAAACTGGACACAAACCATAATGGAGCTCCTCATCAAAGATGTTGGTGGATAAATGAAAAGATGTTCATCATCATTTTTCAGGAGGACAGCACAAACAGAATCCTGGTGCAATATCAGAACATACATGCTAAAATCAGTAAAAGAAAAAGTAGATTACAATGCAAAATGTTGATAAGAATGTTGAAAAAGTAGATCCTAACCAGTGCCTGTTGGCATGTAAAAAGTTACTAACAGTCTGTAAAATACCTGCATTTCTTTTAAGCACTAGACATAAGCTTACTGAAGTCTTAAGTTATTAGGTCTCAGCAATAGCATCCTGGTGTATTTATTTCAGAAAGTCAGTAATTTATGTCCACATAAGCAACTACTGCTCATTTTTACAATTAACTTCATTACTATTACACATAAAGTAAAAATAACAAAAATATCCTTTGATAATTGATTGTATATATAAACTGTGGCACACATATGTCATGGATTTCCATTCATCGGTATAAAGGATGAACCATTGATATATGCAACCACATGGTTAGTTGTCTAGATCCAAAAGAGATTTTTTTTTAAAGGACATTGCCCAGTTGACAAAAGAATTAACTAGTGGCTCCCGTGGGTTAAAGACAGTGAAAATGAGGATTTGATTGATAAAGACTAGCCCCAAGAGATCTTTGTGTCAATGCAGTGGTTCTGCATTTTAACATGAATCTGCATGGATCAGAAGATGCTATGTAACTATAACTGCACACATCAATGCCCGATTCATGGTTTTAATTTTAATGATAACTAAAGAAGCTATAATTTTGAAACACCTAGGTAGAATAAATAACACCTCCTCATAATACCTTTATACATTCTCTCAAGTCTGAAATTATTCAAGAACATTTTTAATGAAAATAGTTTTAATTCAATATACTCTCATTATGATTTTAGATACTTCCCACTTCCTGACACAGCCAAATCCACACCCTTTGTTTCTATCTTCATTAGATAATAATATGTATCTAAAATAATAATAATAATGATAACAATGATAAAAATAATAAAGTAAAATTAGATAAAATAAAAAACAAATAAACCAGAATAGGACAAAACAAACAGAAGAAAAAAGTCCATAGAACACACTCAAGAAACACATATAGGCAAAGAGAGAAACACACATGTTTACACACACAGAAATCCATTAAAAACAGACCAGAAACCATAACAAAGGACCTGTTTAAAAAAGAGGGAAAAAAAAGCAAAATAAATAAACAAATAAATAAAAACGTGAGAAAGTATTGTAAGGCAAAGAACTTCAAGAATATTTTTAAGTGACTGAAAAAAGATAAGAATCTCTAATTTATCACCTGAAAAAACCTTGTTAAACTTCTTCTGAAAAACAAAACAAAAAACGTCCTTCTAAAGAACAAGCCAGTAATGACAGTGATTCATCAACTGTGGTTTATAACACACCGAATTAGGAGCAATAAAATCTAATATGAATTTTGTATTGCACAGTGTGATGGTGTAGTATGTTAAATCAAATTTTATATGACTGGTTATTTTACAATCCAATTTTAGGCAATATTCATAATGCACTGAGGCTTACAATATTTCAGGCAAATTTTAGTCACCATTTTATTGCCTCTACTTTACATATAACTGAACAATCCAATAGGCTACATAAATTTTTGTAGAATAGAATACAAATCTGAGGCACATTGAGAAGACTTAATTCAATTATTCGTTAAGTCATAGTCACTGTTAGTTTCCACATGGAAAATCATACACAAATTTGTGTTTACTCTATATAAGTAAGTCATATGTGATGACATGAAATAGATCCTTTATATAACATTACTGGAAAATATTGCCCCCAAACTCCAAAGTTGGGAAATTTAGCTAATTCTCATGTTAAGCAGCTTTAGGACTGGGATTAGATTGGGTTTCTTCTTTCTGCTGAAGGTGCTCGTCTCCCCTATGCTGTGATTAGACTTCAGTGAGAAAGTTGAGCTTGGCTCCAGTTGACTGCCTACAAAGACAATGACAACCTGTAACTTCTCTGAAATCCCTGATATACTCCTCACTCCAGCAAATGCTCAAAGAGCAGACTTAGAAACCTCCTTACTAGGGAGCCTAGCAATCATCTGTGGAATGATGATAATTTTACCAACTTCTTTTTTGTATTCTCAGAAAAAATAAATCTCAGATTGATGATAACTAGTCTTTGGAGGGCCTGGTGGTGGTGGTGCAGCCTTTAATCCCAGCACTCAGGGGCAGAGCCAATTGGATCTCTTTGAGTTCAAGGCCAGCCTGGTCTACAGTGCAAGATCCAAGACAGACACCAAAACTACACAGAGAAAACCTGTCTCAAAAAAACAAAAAAACAAACAAACCAAAATTAGTCTTTGGAAAAAATAATTACTAACATTCATTTAGAAAATGAGATTGGTTTACTATAGCATGCATTAGATATTTATTTTTATGGTGAACTGCCAAAGCAAAAGTCCATCTCAGGTACTTCTAACTTCTGAATGTGAATGTCTTTCATATTGCATAACTCAGATCATCTGATAAGTTTATCCTATGTCGTTTTTAACAAACAAGTCCAGTCTTTGATTTTTGTCATCTTTACACCTAACCTTGATATTAAGAATATTCTCACATAGTGATGCTGTACATATAAATGCTCCATGAATAAACCTCTTACAATTTTTTTGCCCTTTGCATATTATAGTCTTTTAATTCTAGTCATATCAAGCTACTGATTTTTGTTATTTTGGCTTTGGTGTTTTCATCATCTAATCTCTGACTACATATATTTTTCAAATTCATCCTTGTGGTCTTCCAAAATTTTTTTTAGCTTATCAGGATTGTTAGTTTCCTGTGAAACTATTTTTTTCCTCAACCAACCAGATGTTGCTCGGATTTGTTGTTTAATTATTCAGTGTCCATATAACTCTATATCCCATTCATCAGAAATACCTTCAACACTCATCCCTTGTCTTTCTTTTCATTACAATAACTCAAGGAATTCAGCAATATAAATAATTCATATATTCACAACTTTAGTTAATAAGTATATAGTTTACTATTTTAGTGGTAAAACAAATTGGTAATTTGTTTGAATAAAATTCATCAAGTCTGGAAAACTCTTTAATTCCATGCCACATTTTTAGTTGATTTTTATTTCTTGATTTTTCTTTTACTGTTTTGTGTATTTTAGATACTTCTCTCAGGTATGTATCTGGCAATGATTTTTTCTTATTCTATCACCTGGAGTATCCTTTCTTACAGGTTGGTGATTATTTTATGTGTCGTTGGTTATTATTCTGTCCAATTTCAGACTCCATAATAATCCCCTCATAAATTCCCTACCATTTCTCTCTTTAGTATAAACTGTAAGAGGGCATCATCTACATAGTTTCTTCCTTTATAATTCAGGGTTTATCCAATTTCCCCCAATATATTACAGTTAAATATGTCTGCAAAAATATAGATTTGCATTTACTCCCATTGTATCAATGACATCAACTCAATAGACGTTTATGTATGTATAAATTACCTTCTCTACAAAAATCTTTTGCAAGTTTTATTTCTATCCTACAAAGGATTTTGAAGATTCAATTACTAATCTTCTGTTGCACTTTATTACCTCTGACTGTCATCCCCACATACTTTCAAAAGAGACACTATTTTAATTTCCTACAAATTCTCCACCTCCAGTATTAATTCATGATACTATTTTTCTTTATTTATTTCACTATCTCTTCACTGAATCTCCACTATAGAAATCATCAAACATTTTGTAATTGGAAATTTAATGAAAAGTTTTCTCTTTCCAACCACAGTATTGTCTTAGACTTCTAGACTTGCTCTTTTGCTTTCTGTGGTTCCTTCTTATTGGCATACTCTTAGTACATTTCCCAATTCTTGTATATAAACACTAGTGTTTCATAAGAGTTTCTTTTGTACTTGTATGTTTTGATGACATTATATATATATATATATTATATAATTATATGTATTTTAATTATATATTATATATAATTACATAAATGAGATAATCAGGGAGATAAATTATTTTTGATTATCTCATTACACGTTTATGGTCTGAATTACAATCTACTTGTTGGTGACTCAAACATCAGAGCTCTTTTCTTTTTACTGAAATTTTTCTATGGAAGAGACTTAATATATTATTAAAATTTATATCTTCAGTGAGCTTATTTCAGTGGCTAAGACAATGAGTCAGAACTCTATACCCTGGGCTTAATTAAAAGATTTTTCAGCCGGGCGGTGGTGGTGCACGCCTTTAATCCCAGCACTCGGGAGGCAGAGGCAGGCGGATCTCTGTGAGTTCGAGGCCAGCCTGGGCTACCAAGTGAGTTCCAGGAAAGGCGCAAAGTTACACAGAGAAACCCTGTCTCGAAAAACCAAAAAAAAAAAAAAAAAGATTTTTCTATCCTCTGTTATATGAGGTTAGGCATATTACTTATCTATATTTAAATTTCTTCATTTTTTAATGTGAATGAAAACGATAGCTCTCTACTAATGCTGTTGAAAAAAATTTTCATTTTTATTTATTTATTTTTTTCTATTATCAGTTTGATACAGTACAAATTCTTATCCTAATAGTGAAATGTTTCACTGAGGCTTGCCCAGTAGTTGAGTAAAACCAAAACTTATTATAAGCCATAGTCATCCAGGGTCCCCCCTGCTATGTAGCCTCCCTGGTTCTGTGGGTTGCAGTCTGATTGTTCTTTTCTTTATATTTAGAATCCACTTATGAGTGAGTACATACCATGTTTGTCCTTCTGGGTTTGGGTTACCTCACTCAGGATGATATTTTCTAGTTCCATCCATTTGCCTGCAAATTTCATGCTGTCATCGTTTTTCTCTGCTGAGTAATACTCCATTGTGTATATGTACCACATTTTAGTAATTCATTCTTCAGTTGACAGGCATCTAGGTTGTTTCCAGTTTCTAGCTATTACAAATAATGGTGCTATGAACATAATTGTGCATGTATCTTTGTGGTATGATGAACATTCCTTGGGTATATGCCCAAGAGTGGTATGGCTGGGTCTTGAAACTGAGAAGCTTTTGTAAAGCAAAAGACATGGTTAATAAGACAAAAAGACAGCTACAGAATGGGAAAAGACCTTCACCAACCCCATATCTGACAAAGGATTGATCTCCAAAGTATATAAAGAACTCAAGAAACTAGACATCAAAATACTGAACAATCCAGGTCCTTCTGGCTTTCAAGGTCTCCTTTAAGAAATCGGGTATTATTCTGATGGGTTTGCCTTAATAAGTCACTTGGCCTTTTTCCTTTGCTGCTCTTAATATTCTTTCTTTATTCCAAACATTTAGTTGTTTTATTATTATGTGGCAAGGAGATGGGAATGGGAGTTGGACTGGGGGGAGGGGGGTGGCAGGAGAAGGGAGGACAGGGGAATCAATCCATGGATGATATGTAAATTAACTTAAATTATAAAATAAAAAAATACTATGCTGCAATGCACGTTTCTGTGCATGGAGATCATAGAAAAATCTAGATGATAGGAGAGATATTTCAGTAAAATCTTGATAATTATGGTACCAGTTTCCTTCAATGTTGATTATTTAGTCCTGTCTGGCATTATTGTTGGCCTACTTTAATGATAACTATTAAGTATAATATCTGCCTTGACCAGACAATGCTGAGCAAATCTATGGAATGTAGCTCCACTTGTAAAACCGGTCATGACCTTCGGCTTTTTAAATATTCATTATAAGAACTTATGGTCATTGTATTATGGTAACTGATAATTACTTAAAGCTTGTTATTCTTCCTTTATAGCTTGACTTTAGAGAAAATAACCCTATGCTTTCCCATTTGCTCTTACGTAAAAATCTATTGTTACCACACTTTTTAGTACTTCTTCACCATGGAACCTGATTTTAATTGTGTATGTTCTTAATTCTGGTAATAATTATGTGCGATTCCAGGCTAGTCTTGGCATGACCTCAATTCTTAGCTACTACTTCATTCATTCTCCAGAGCTTCTTCACAGATGATTCACTACTACATGAAACCAGTAGGTTTAAGAATGTAATGTTACAAAAAGATGTTAGATGCAAAATACTGCTTTGAGAAGGGCTACATTGACAGGAAGTAAAGAGCAATTGGCATCTACCTGCTATCAGAATATGGATTTTGTTTATTCAGAATGGTAGGATGAGAACAAAACAGACTTCAGGAGTAGCAAATGTCTGTTCCATGGTTAAGGCCTGAATACATGGTAGGTCTATCAAAAATCCTTGTTGCTCTAAGACTTTGGCAGCCTTTGGGGAAATAATTATTACTATTTCCATTGTTAGAGAGGAACACTGTGGTCCATCCAGAAAGGCTGATATGTTGTGCAAGTTAAAAATTACTTATGAGTATAGCTAAGACTGGATCCACATCTTCTGCCTCCAGGATCCAGAAACAAAATCACTCAGAGCAGTGATATAAACCTGGCAAGCAGAGCTCTGCAGAACTCAATAAAGGAGATTCACTGGGCTTTTCAAATAACCCATAATGTCATTGTGGAAGGTTTTCCTGTGCCTTTGTATTCCATCTTCATTGCAAATGCTTTACTTAGATTCTAATCATAGAATTTAATTCATAAAGGTGAAAGGAAAATAAAATGCACACAAAGACTGTGTTCCAACTAGCCAGCATTTCAAATAAAATAGAAAAGTATTTACATAAAGCATTATATTATCACATTAATATAAAATACATAAAATACATTGTAAGACTCAAATTGTTAAAACTAACAATTTTACTTGGAAATCTTAAATAACTGCTACAGATTTCCATATTTATATCAGCTTTAATAACATGTGTCACTATGTGACTACCAGGTATGATGAGCAAATTTTTATGCATAACTTTCATTAATATAAAAATAAGAAAGTACTACTTTGGAGAACAAAATTTATTATACACACTTAATTGCATATCATGTATCAACATAAACTAGAAATAAACTACTGAATGACTTTATTTGTTTAAATGCTCGGGATTGAATCTAAGGTCTCAGACACGATAAGCATGTATTCTACCACTGAGTTGTCTTTGCAACTCCTGAAATGTTTTATATGTATATTTAAGACAAACATGTAGAGTGAACATATCCTTCAAACAAATAAACTGAATTAACTGATAAAACAACAAAGTGATATGCCATAAAATAAATTTCGTAGACTAATATATGATTTAATCTAACTGAATGACTTTCAACTATTCATCACTAACATGGGAAAAGAAACACTTTGCTAACATACACCTGCAGTGAGTCCTTTTGACAAAGAATTCTTTGCTGATATCCTACATGAAAGGATTACAAATATTATGAAAGGGCTGGGGATTTAGCTCAGTGGTAGAGCACTTGCCTAGAAAGCACAAGGCCCTGGGTTCGATCCTCAGCTCAAAAAAAAATAAAATAAAATAAAATAAAAACAATACAAATATTATGAAAGCTTCAAAACATCTAAATATTCAGTACATATGGATAACCCAGGGTCTGGGGATTTCACTATGTCCAGCATGGTATATCTAAGGGAAAAAAATCTACATACACTATACTCTTATGTCTGTTAACTTTATTCCTCTAAGACAAAACTATCTACACAGCTACAGCTCTGTCAGGCATTCAGGGCAGGAATGACTCTAGATGCACCAAGCTCCTTATCCAACTACTTTATTTCTCTGGGGTGAAATCCTGTCTCCATAGCTTCAGTTCCATCCTGACATCCAGTTCCCCTTTGTCCTCTCTTTCACTGTTCCCTCAAAGTACTGCTAACCACTAAGCTCTTATGCTTCCTGCCTCATATTCATCCTCTGTTTCTTCTCCCTCCATTTCTACTTGCTCTTTACTCCTGACTCAAGAGTTCTGCCTTACCATCTACATTACCTCTGCGTTCTTCTCTTCTCCCTGGTCATACCATTCTGTCTGTCTCTACAGAAATGTCTGTTCCTTCTCCCCCTGACCACAAGGTTCTCTGCCTCCTCAGGAATGTTGCTCCACCCTACCTTCCACCTTGACATGTAAAAACCTCTTTTGTTCTCAGTCAGTTGCTTGGGAGAGCCACTAGGCATCAAGGCAAGGGGATGGTCTGAGCTTCATTTCCACAAGAAGCAAAGCTATGTATTTCCAGCCCTTGTCTCCTAGGCTCAGTGAGGGAGTTAGTTACCAAGAAGTTCAGGTCTGAGGAGCTGGGCTGTTAGCCAAATGGTCTGGAAACATTTGGACACACAAGAATTTCATAGCAGAAGACAGCTGAAATATTAAAAGCTGGATAACACCAAATATTCACAATAAATGGCTTACCTTTTGACAGACCCTTGGCTGGTCAAAGTATAGCTTTAATACAGATCTGAATCTGTATAATATGTTCTTGTGGCCCAACACAAGAACACCAAAAAAAAAAAAAAAAAAAACCCTAAAATGAATAATGTGGGTTATATCAGCACATGCACTATTGAGCCATTGGTTTGAATATTTATTTGATATTAATTATGACATATTGAATCATTATAAAATATAGCTTCCTATGTAGTTGCTCTTATATTGCAAGGGTATTCAAAATCATTCTAAAATAACAAAATGATGTTAAATTAATTTTAGTACATATGGTATAAGACCAAAATGAGCCATCTTAGAAATAAGACCAAAATGCTTTCACCCTAAAATTGAGGCCTAAGATTTCTCCTTTTGGGAATAGGCCATTAGTTACTGAAACCAGTCAGTTCAGATTCCAGAAATTAGGAAGTATAAAAGTACTGAGTCACAAGGTAGTCATGAGGTAATGCCTGCCAGACTATGGAATGTCCTTTCCCTGGTTTCCAGGGTAACTGACCATAGAAATGCCCCCACCTGAGGGCAGCCAATGAGAAATGGTGGCAGGAACCACTCCCTTAGAAATAATTTCTAGAAGTCCCTAGAAGCAAGCCAATCAGAATTGTACCTGTACTAGCACCCCTAAATGATGTAACCTTGTAATTTTCCCTTTAAAACCTGAGCTTGCAGATAGGTGGGCACTTCCTCCAACCTCCACTGCGTTGGATTGGATGTATTGGACAAAGTCCCTGCCTAGGCTTGTATTGCTTTTGGATATCCAGAATTAAACCTTGCTTTTGCATTCTGGCATGCTCATCTTTGGTGGTCTCTCTGGGGGTCACGATCTGGGCACAACAATGGAAACACAAAAGAATCAAGATAATCAAAACAATCCTGAACAATAAAACAATACAGTAGATATCATCATCCTAGATATCAAGTAAAGTAATACTATAGAGCAAATATAATCAAAACAGCATTATACTGCCTAAAACAGACAAACTGACTAATGGAATAAACTTGAGGATCCACAAACAAGCCCACAATTCTAAAGCCACCTGATTTTTGACAAATAAACTAATAATATACAATGGAGAAAAATGACCATCTTCAACATACAGTACTAGTAAAACTAGATAATTACATGTAGGAGAAGGAAACTAGATCCTTATCTCTCACCCTGAACAAAGCTCAATTTCATTGTATCAAGGAACTCAACATAAGACCTAGTGCCATGATTCTGATTAAAAAAAAAAAAAAAAAAAAAAAAGGCAGGGAATGTATTTGAAGTTAGAAGAGGAAATAACTTGGTAAACCTGACCCCAATAAAGTACATATTAAGACTAACCATGAAAAATAGAACATCATTAAACAAAAAGTTTCTGTACAGCAAAATATATTATCCAGTGAGTAAAGAAGCAGGCTAAAGAATTGAAAAAAAAATATTCACCAGCTATACATCTGACAGTCAATATCTGGAACATATTAAAAACTATATTAAAAATCCTACAAAGCAGCAATTTTATTTTTTAAAAAAGGGCATGGAACTAAACTAAGAGTTCTTAAATGATAAAATATAAATGACTGAGAGTTGTTTAAAAATATGTCTAGTGTCCTTAGGTAACAGGGAAATGAAAATTAAAACTATTCTGAGATTTCATCTAAATCTAGTCAAAATGGTTAAGATAAAGAACAACATTTTTCAAGTGTAGGAATGGATACGGGAAAGGGATTTACTTGCTTACTGCTGGAGAGATTGCATACTGGTGTAGCCACTATGGAAATCAGAATGTATATTCTTCAAAAGTTAGAAATAAAGTCTCTCTTAAATGACAGGAGTTGGAAATGAAATTCACATACAAAAGTACAGTGGATCCAGGTCTCAACTAATGAGTATTTTAGTGTAATAACAAAATAACTAGATTATTCTTTAGCGTAGAATTTCCATAGCTTGATTCAAAGCATATGGACAGATCAGTTTAGAGAAATAGGTTCAAATAAGTAAGGAGTGATAAAATATTCTTTTTTTAAACTTAATTTTACACAATGGTAATTTTTGAGAATTCTATCTAGAAAAATATGTTGCTTTGTGAAAAAAAACAAACAATAACAACGACAAAAAAGGAGTGAATGACTACAAGGTAAGAATGTTTTCCTGACACAACATGGTAGATGAAAACATTAACTCACAGTAGTAGCAACAACATGGACAAGACCTGTGCAATTTAAATTCAGGCAGAATGTCAGCACTGGGGTTAGGATAGGGTGGGTAGGCATGAGATCTTAGCCTTAGATAAGACTTATTGGCTATTTATAGCTTCTGGAAAAAGGAGGGTTAGTTTTAAGGATGTTGTCCCTGGTGGGTTGACCATGCTCTGTTGGAAGGCCACACTCCAAGGGTGTATGAGCAGCTAGAATTGGACTCATTGCTTTTGAAAAAATTGAAAACACATTGGGAGGGTAGAGAAATGTGGGATCAGATTCATTATGAAATACTCAAGTATTTAATTTAAAAATAAAATAAAATGTAAATACTAATTTAAATATTACTTTGTAACAAATTTTCCTCAAATCCTCAAAGTATTGGATAAGTAAAGAAAAAATTACCATATTTCATAAAAAATAGGATATGAGTACATTTTAAAAGTAATTCTTCTAAATACAGGAAAATATGAAAAAAATTGAAGAATGTCTTGGAGGCATAAATGCCATGCTAGAATAATTGCCCCTTATGAAAGTGAATATTTCCTTAAAAAACTTAAAATGTTTTGGGCTTCTGAAGTATATAGCCATGGAGAAACAGGTAGTTGAGAAAGACTGTTATTCATGCTCAGACTCACAAAAGAAGAGGTTAGAGGACACATATTCCCATGTTATCTTAACATTTAATATCAAAGGTTTTTTTTATTAGTTAGTTTATTTTGTTTTTGTTTGCTGCAGGCCACAGGAATATATCATAAGAACTCAGCTGGTTATGGTAAAGTCACTACCTGGAGGGATCAAGGAATTCCTCCAGAGGAAGCCAAATTCCAAGGAGCTCTTGGTGTTATTTGGCTGTTATATATTAGCTGTCTTCTGTTATGAAAATCATATGTGCTTTCATAGTTTTCCGAATTGACTTTTCCCTAAGAAGGGCTAACAGTGTGGACTGATCACTCTCTGGACATACACATTCAAGGTATTTGGAGAACAGCATCAGGAAAGGCTTTCTCTGGAATCAGTTATCTCCCTTAACCACTCTCAAGGGCTAACAGTAATAACAAGTCTCCTGATTTAAGGTAAATTCCACAAGAAGACATTACCTAGGTTAGGTGGACGTTAAGTAATAACTTTACACAATTTAGCTCCAACCCTCCTTTATTACAGCCATACTAACTTTATAGACCTTCAACTCCTTACCTAACCACTTCTAGGAATATTTAGATAACTTTCTGTGCTGACAGTTATGCTCAGCCAAGTCTCCCTATAATTATCATTGGCAGTATCTGGCCAGGTCCATCCCGAGATGGAGGAAAGTACCTTATTAGAGATACCTCTGTACTCTCTAAGAACAGACTTAAGCATCCAGGCTACCTGTTTGAGAAGGCCTGACAGATGTGCCAATTAAGCTTAACTTCCTCCTTTCCCAAATCTTACCTCCAGTTGCAGATCTCCCTTTAACTATCACCAGAGGCATGTACCTGTACACAGGTTGCCTAGCGACTGAGCACACCTTCCCCCACCCTGCAGAAAAAAAAATGGCAGCTAGCTTGAACAGATAGGAGCCACAGGAAAAAAGAAGGGAGTTTTATTTTCTCCCATTGACCTAGCAACTTATTGAGTCTTAACATTTTCTACTAATCCCGGTTAACACTATAGTTGAGCACATAAGATCCCTCTTTTTAGATATTAACAGAAGTTAGCCTTTAGTTAATTCATTTTCCCATTGGTCACTTCCGTTTGGGGTTGCAAATGATAATTAACAGGTATTGCCTCTCTATGTGATTCTTATCACCTCTCCATTTGACCCTGGAAGCCTGGTTTTACACTGCTAAGGGAATACTGCTTGAAAGTGTACATATATACCAGGACTTCCAGGGCACAGGGGAACGGAGAAGAGAAAAGAGAATGGAATAACTAGATGGGTAAGAACTTGAGAGGAACAAACTAAGATGGGGAAGAACTAGATTAAAGGGCTAGAAGAGAGTAGAGGAATGAGATGGAAGATGAGGAAGAGCCAGATGGAGAAGAACAAGATGAGAGAGAAGGAGATGGGAGAGGAGCTGATATGGGAAAGAACTAGATGGATGAGAACCTAGAAGGGGCAGAACTAAAAGAAGGAATTAAGATAGAACTTGGGACAACAGATAAATGTAAAGAGTAATTGGCCAAGAAAGGAGCTAAAAATGAGAGCAGAGTATAAGCTTGTAGAGAGAGAGAGAACCATCACAAAATAATAAAGTGTATGGACTAAGGAGTTTCGTGTACATAGATTCATTTCTTTTCATCAAAGATTAATTATCAGCTGGTTGTAGATTCTTCCTGGACCCTGGGAGGGGACTATTGAAGGGCTGGACCTCCGTAGTTCATGATATTTGTTGTTTTGTTTTTATTGAGACAGTTTGTGTGTGTGTGTGTGTGTGTGTGTGTGTGTGTGTGTGTGTGTGTGTGTGTAGTACTGGATGTCCTGGATCCCACGTTTTAGATCAGGCTAGCCTTTAACAATCACCATTGCCTAGATTAATATCCAAGTTCTTAATCTTCAAAGTCTTCTCAAAGATGAGATAAGGGGAAAAGAGAACAATAATTAAAAATTTGATGATTCAAGTATATATCAAAAACACCACAACCAGGTGTGGTTATGACACCTAGTAAACAGTCCAATCTTAGTTCACATATTATACATATTTACTTAACATATTCAAAGAGACTGGTATGTATCTATCCCTGTAGTTTTTGGGCAATGGTGATTGTTAAAGACTTTATCTGAACGCCATGAATGGTGAGGAAAGTAGATTCTTTAAATTAAAAATAAAAATCTATTGGAGTTTTTAAGTCCACCTAATTATATTTGTAGGCACAAGAACATATGAGCAGAAGGATCTCTAAGCAACTCAATTAAAACAAATGAACTCACCAGAACTGACATGTTAATGCAACACCAGGGTAGCATGTTGGAAGAAAGATCTGTGTAGGAAAGAACATAAAGAAATTACAAGTCACATTCCATCAGTTCGGTTTTCAGTCTGGAGCAAAACAGCACAGGAAAGACTTAGAGGAAATACGAGAAACTTTTACTATTTTGTATTGGAGGGTATCGTTACTTCATTTAGTAATTTTAGTATTTTGGGGAATTTCATACATGAGCCCTGCCTCTGCATCACTCCCCTTCTTTTTCTTACTCCAATTGATCCTTACCCCTTCCCAAATTCATGATCTGTTCCTTAATTTTGCATATATAATAATTATATTATATATAAGATTATGTACATTTGTATACAATACACACACACATATATATATATATATATTTATATACAGTACATTAAACTTTTTTCATACATCCTCATGAGCAAGATAAACTACATGGATTTGTAGAACTTACGTTAACGTTTTTCCCTGAATGCAGCTGATTCTTCCTCTATTAGTAGCCATTACCCTCTTACAGCTGTTCCTCTAGGGGTCGGATTGTATGGAATTCCTACTCTCTACACTGTCATGGCATCTAGTGTTGTCATTATGTTGGTCTCATACAGGTCATCATATAGGTGAGAGAGTATTCTGTCTGCCATATCTAAGAGATAGTTCTATCTGCATATATCCTGAGCTTTTGGCTCTTACATTCTTTTATTCACTCGACAATTTATTTCCCTAAGATGTAGGTTTAGGGATCATATTGCAAATGTATCAATTAGGGGTGGGCACTCATAGGCATTTATTCTCTGCATTTTGACCAGTTCTGTATTTCTGTTATATTCACTTGTTGTGAAACAAGCTTCTTTGATGAGAAGTAAGAACTGCCCTTTTTTGGGTATAAGGACAGATATGTGTAGAACAGAAGCTATACTGGTGTTAGGAAACTCATACTAGTTTGTCCTCTCTAGTTATGGCCTCACCAGCCACAGGCAGTCAGCTAAGTTTGCAGTAACAATCAGTGATTTCCTCTTGATGAGCACACCTTAAGTCCGATAAGACAGCTGTGGATAACCACAAGAAAATAGTGTCACTCTTTCATCATTGTGGGTATCTTGTCAGTCTACTCACTGGTGTGGTTCACAGATTTCACAGATAGGTAAGACTACTAACTGCCTCTTTCTCTTGGCAGCTTGCATAGTACCTTCAGATACTGTGATAGCTAGTCCTTGGTGAAGAGCTTCCAGATCGACTCCAGTTGAATTCTTCTAAGTCCTGTGTCTGATGTGCCTCAATTGTTCAATGATAGGACCTCACTTACTGGGAGGCAAACAAAGGCAATGTTAATAGCTTATTATTGGTATTATTTTTTATAGGGAAGGGAATCTCTTATAGTCCCATAATCGAAAATTGTAGAGGAAGTTTCTCATGCATGGTATTGGGGTTTTGTTCACGGATATTTGGGGGAGCATTACAATCCTAAGTGGTATAAAAAATTTAAACTATACATACATAAGGTAACATGATTCCCTATGTATTTTCTAGTGTTATTTGTTCCTCATCCCTCTCTCTCTCCATCTTGATTGCTCTCTCTACCTTCCCCATAAGTATATTGGATCAGGTAGTAATTAAACAGTATTTATGATCTAGTATTACAAATAAAAAAACCTGAATAACCAATAACTTTGAACACATTGGTATATGTGAGAAATAGAGATTCAGAGAGGGTCCTCAAAACCCATGTCACATTTCTCTGCCTCTTGAACCCCACGTGGGCAGAATTCATCTGAAACAGCCAACCTAGAGATAAATCTTCATACCCAGCACAAGAGTACAAGAGATTTTAGTGCAAACAAGAATATTATCTACCAGAACAATGTAAATGGTACTGATTTAAAATAAATTACAGAAACTGTAACATTCACAACTTGATCTTGATGAAGCTCAGGACATATTTTTATTAAGTTCAGGATACAACTACAAATTCACTAACATGTCCCAAACCAAGAACAAATGGATTGTAATTTTAAAAGAAAAGTAGTTGAGACCAGAAGTTGAAACAGATGTTGAAAATGATTAAAAATGTGAAGTAAATACTATTTCTTTTTCAATGAGGTAAACAAAATATGTTCTAATTTAAGAGAAGATAAATTAGAAGTATTAGCTGAAAATAGATAATATTAAAGCAATAATGATGTAAAAATATATAGACATTCAAAGGACAGCTGAATTTTATATGTAGGATGATATTGGACACCTGACAGAACAAATATCAAAATAAACATAGACATATCCTAATTAAAGCAAAGAGAAGGGAAATCATTTTTTTTGCAATAGAAATAGAAAGGTGACATATTGTGTTGTAAAAAAAAGCAAAAAAATTATATTCAGAAGCCTACACAAAGGAACACAAACACTTTACATTGAGTGATTAAGATGAACAATAATAAGTTCTATGTCAACTAAAAAATAATAGAATTCAAGAATAGAGATGAAACACAATATTACAAAACAAGGTATTAATGCTTGCAGAGAGTAGGCCTCTACTATGAAAAATTTAAAAGATATTCTTCAAGTTAAAGGTAAAAGATATTAAGTGAAAATTCAGTCCTTCAAAATGAGCAAATGAATCAATCAATAAAAATAAATAAAAAAGAGAAATGGAAATAGGTACATGACAGTGTTTATTTCAAGGTGAATTTCCTTTAAATTCATATATAAAATGTGTTATTGTCACACTAGTGTTTGTGGATGTGAGATGTCTTTATATGCATTATTTGCAATAATTATAACACAATAAATGAATAAATGAGATGTAAATGGACCAATGTATATAAAAATATTTGCTTCTAAGTAGAATAGAAAAGCTAAAGAAGGATGTCTTAATCATTTTAGCCCAAAAATATGAAATGTAGCAAATGAAATTAACAGAAAAATTTAAATAGTATTCTAAAAATTTTTAAAGCAAAATAAACTATAAGGTGGACTAATACAAAATACAGATGTAGATAAGGTTTTAAAAGTAAAAATTGGGGCTGGAGAGATGACTCAGCGGTTAAGAGCACTGGCTGTTCTTCCAAACGTCCTGAGTTCAATTCCCAGCAACCACATGGTGGCTCACAACCATCTGTAATGAGGTCTGGTGCCCTCTTCTGGTCTGCAGGCAAACATGTAGGCAGAACACTGTATACATAATAAATAAATCTTTAAAAAAATAAAAGTAAAAGTAAAAATTGATGAGCTTACAAAGAAAACAGCACTGCTGGTTTGTCAATACTACTTATTGGAAAAGACTGTGGCTGTTCTTAGCATCATTTAAAAATGGGGGTGGGATTGAGGGAGGTGGGGTGGGAGACAGAGAGGGAACGGGAATGTGGATTGGTATGTAAAATGAAAAAAATTAAAAACAAATAAATTAAAAAATACCACTGTAGAAACATCTCTGTTCTGCTAATCAGTGTACCCCGTCTATGAAATAGCTTGCTTTTTGATTACTTTAGTTTATAATGTGCTTTGAATTCTGGAAATACAGCATCCCTTCATTCATTTTGCATAATAGAAGGCATTCCATGGGCTTTCTGTACTTGGTCAGACAATTCATGGCAACTGCTTAGGATCATACAAGTCCTTTATCAAAACACAGCTAACGTATCAAGATCTCATTAGATCGTCTAATGAAATATTCCTGCCAGTTTTCCTCCCATGATTGTGAAGTTTTTCAGTGATTATTCTAAAAAACTTCACAAATGAGCACCTAAACAAATATAAATTAAACACCAAAGATCAGGTAAAAATTATCATGAAACCTACTAGAACCTTGGTGAAGTGGGTAATACTCCTTCATCATCTGAGACATAACTGTAACAACATTCTTGAAACTGTCCCGCTATGGCTACTTCTGAAGAAAGTGCTTCATTGTAAATGATGCATGTATGAGATGCCATCCACAATTCTCTTTCCAAAATATTACCAAGTAGGAAGCTCGGCACATACTCCCACAAAGCTGAAACTGTAATAAATATTAAACTAGGTATTTGAAGTAAGATAAAACTCTGTAATTAAAGTGGCACACTTAGAAGCAATCATAGAATGGAATGGGCAAATTAGAATCATTTCAAACAAAAAAAGGTTCGGAAAGTCTGGGTTTTGCTGTTTTTTGTTTTTTTTTTTCAGTAGCCTTAGATGATTATACTGGCGTCTTTTGGTTCTTGTGAGAATTAAGTTATACCTTAAACCTTTAACACAATAACGGAATAGTGTAGCTCACTCTTTCCATTAGCTAATCTTAAAAAGAAGTGATCGCCGGGCAGTGGTGGCGCACGCCTTTAATCCCAGTACTCGAGAGACAGAGGCAGGCGGATTCTGTGAGTTCGAGGCCAACCTGGTCTCCAAAGCGAGTTCCAGGAAAGGCGCAAAGCTATACAGAGAAACCCTGTCTCGAAAAAGGAGGAGGAGGAGGAGGAGGAGGAGGAGGAGGAGGAGGAGGAGGAGGAGGAGGAGGAGGAGGAGGAGGAGGAGGAGGAGGAGAAGTACTGATCATAGCACGTGCTTTACTCACTGTGAGGGCTATTCTTGGTTGTCAACTTGACTACATCTGGAATGAATCCAGAAATGGAGGACACGTCAGTAAGGGATTTTTTTTTTCTTTGTTTGAAGTGGGTGAATCACTTCTAGTCGGGACCCTTGATCTGGATCTTGAGGTAGGAAGACATACTTTTAATTCGGGCTATACCTTCTGCTGGAAGTCTATAAAAGGACAAAGAGGAAGGAGGCTTTTGCTCTTTGTCTGCTTGCCCTCACCTGCTAGTGTATCCATTCTTTCTCTGGCATTGAAGCCTACTCCTCTCGGAATCCAACACTTACTGAAGACCAGCTGAGACGTCCAGCCTTCTGGACTGAGCAGCTACTGGATTCTTGGACTTTCTGTTCACTGCCAGACATTGTTGTTGGGTTAGCTGAACTGCAGTCTGTAAGTCATTCCAATAAAGTCCATTTATACATGGAAGAGAGAGGAGAGAGAGAGAGAGATAGAGGGGGGGGGAGAAAGAGGAGAGAGAGATTCATTCTATAATTTCTGTTAATCTACTGTAGATACATAAATCAAGGATGCAGTCCTTCAATGAGCTGATTTACTGAGCGAGTGTGCAAGACGCTTTTGGTCAGTGATAGTTTCTTCGTTTGCGCCCCTCACATTGTCTTTTGCTAACTAGGATTGGGTCTCTGGGATGCATACTACCCCCTGTAGTTCCAGCAGCCAAAACACCAGAAGCTCTGAGCCCCAGAAAAGATTCACAGAATCCATGCCCAGTTTAAGCCTTCACAATTCAACAAGAAAATCCTACTGTGGTCCAGCCCTTTCAAAGTTGTAAGAGGAGATCTTGCCCTCGTTCGGCCTGAAACGATAAAGGATGCAAGAAACAAAGCTCCAGTAAAAGCTTGCTACATAATGATAGAATTCACAATCATTCCCTGCTTTGCTGTGATTATGTCTACCGAAAGTGCTTTAGAGCATGAATTCTTTTTTTTTTTTTTTTTTGGTTTTTTCAAGACAGGGTTTCTCTGTGTAGCTTTGTGCCTTTCCTGGGACTCACTTGGTAGTCCAGGCTGGCCTCGAACTCACAGAGATCCGCCTGCCTCTGCCTCCCGAGTGCTGGGATTAAAGGCGTGCGCCACCACCGCCCGGCTAGAGCATGAATTCTTAACGAGTCAGAATCTGGCAAAGAAAACTAGACGGTGTGAAGAAGCTGCAGTGTATACACAGTCTAAGGCATCAGTTCGGTTCCCAACCTGTGGTCACGACCCTTTCGGGAGTCACATATCAGATATTTACATTACTATGCATAGCACTAGCAAAATTATGAATTAGCAGTGAAATAATGTTGTGACTGAGTTCATCATACTAGGAACTGTATTAAAGGGTCACAGTTTTAGGAAGATTGAGAACCACTGCAAAAGAATCCTGACCAGTACACTCACTCAGCAATTCAATGTCAAAATGTGAAAATAAGGAAACACTGCACCACTATTCTGAATATTAAAGACATAGGATAGGTAGATGTATGTAGATACAGAGATGATACAGCTGCTTAAGATAACATGTAAATTACAATGAAATGTAGTTGGGAATGCTACATGTTAATCAACAATACAATAAATGTTTTCATCTGCTTATGATGTCGCATCTCTCTCTCTCTCTCTCTCTTTGTGTGTTGATGATACAATATTTGACAAAAGATAAAGTTCCTTTCATTATGAATTCTGTTTTACTAAGTCTGTAATCATATAAAATGTAAATTTCAGGCCAAGAAAACTGTAATTCTAAAAAAAAAAAAAAAACAAACAAATCAAAATACGATTTAATTCTGAAATTAGGATAGTTTTTCTGTGGTGATGCAGATCCTGAATGCTGTAAGTGTCTGGGAGTGAATAACTTTTGTAGGCAGAAGGAGAAAGACTCAGAGTTTCTCACAGAAATATGTGGTATTATTTTGTTAAATGCAGCAAAAAGATTGAATAGCTACAAGACAGCAGAGAATTGATATCCCTAGAAGAAATATATCAATCATAATTCATCATAGGACACAAGAGAAAGTTTTGGTCCAAGACACTGCTTATCTAACATATACTTTTTATTACTTCTTTATTTTTTTGAGATCACAATATAATTACATCACTTCTCTTTTCTTCCCTCCAAATTCTTCCTCCTGACATTCTTTCAAATTCATTACCTCTTCTTTCATTAATTGTTGTTACATGCATATATGTATTTGCACATACAGATACATGCCTAAATATAACCTTTTCAGTCTGTATGTGACTTGTATATAGGATTTTGATGGATTGTTGAAACTTGTGGTATAAAATTTACAAATTGTTTAGATATGGAACTACTGAAATAGTACTGGAAGAGACGTTGGTTTTCACTCCAGTAGAAACAGGGTTGTGAATGTATTTTGGATGTACTATGTTTGCTCAGCCCACAGGGTCTTCCCATCTTCCCATTAATTTACTCTTGAGGTTCAGTCAGATGTGGGATTCTGCCTTTGAGTGGATGGGTAAAGGTTGATATCATTTAAACAGAAGATTGATGCTGTGGAGAGGAGCACGTTTTAAGTGGTAAAAATAGAGAGTTAAAATCTTTCCATATCGAGCTTGAAATGTAGTTGTTTTCCAAGTGAATTCGCCACATCAAATAATGGATTTCTCAATTTTCAATTTAAGACAGAGGTCAGGGATGGTTACACACAGTGGAATTCATTAGTGCTGAGATAGTATTTTGTTTCATAAGCCACACGAGGCTAACAGTAGAATAAGTAAAAAATTTAAAAAGGACAGAAGGAGCTCACATATCCAGCACTAAGGTTCTATAAACATTTATCATTTTGAAAGATACAAAAAATAGAGGTTGTGACCTCTTTTGTTTAAAACTTCTTTGAACCTGAGGCCTCAAGCATGATAAGAAGGAAATTATGAGAGTGTGCCTTTAAAAATATAATGAAATATGTATTTTTAGAGACAGTAATAAGTTCTAATGAAGGCAAATGAATATTCAATAAAATGAGAGGTTATAAATTAACAGTCAAATTTAGCTACATAGATGTACTTGGTAATCTGGATAAAATTATTTTCAAAAAGTTTCCAGGGGAAACAATCATTCTCAGTGAAGTAACCCAGACACAAATGACAAACATATGTTTTATTTCATTTGTATAACTCCTTAAACATATATTCAAATGTATCATTCTATAAACATATATGAGCTGGATCACAACAATTTTAAATTGTCATACCACATAAAATTAATGCTGATATTTGTAGTTTTATTTTTAAAGATATATTTTATTTTTAATTATTGTAGCTCTGTGTTGGTACAGGTGTTCCCAGAAACCAAAGCCGCTGGATGCAAGAACTCTCAATACATATGATTGTGAGTAGCACAGTGTGGGTGTGGAGAACTGAACTCAGGCCCTCTATAAGAAGATAGGCTTATAACCATTGATCTGTCTCTCAAGTCCCTATTTATGGCTTGAAAATAAAAGTATTAGTTATGCTGAAATCAAACCTATATGAGATATGTCATGTTTTTCTCATAAATCTAATTAAATTACAGTGGCATGTAATCAGATCAATTATTATTCTCAATGAACAGATAGACTATTTCTAAAAACTCACCTAACTTATAAGTTGTGCATATAATCAATGATGATTTCCATGATGAACAATTCAATTATTTCCATGGAATATTATGTGCATCTTTCTTCTTAGAAAATAAGATAAGGAATTCAGGAGTGACATGGAATGGAGATGTAAGCAATGATCCAAATGAATGGACAATTACACTGCTTTAGAAACTTAGACATATCATCTGCTATAAGTAAGCTTCAATTATCTCTCTCTCTAAACAGTGCTAATGTTAACTGAAGTCAATACTTTTAGAGAATACAAATTTTACAGAACAGTAAGATTTACCAGTACCAAGTGCATTAAAAAACAAGCAAAAGTAAGATGTGGAAAATCTAGCGCCTATTAACATGGTAAAAACAAATAAGTTTTTTTGGCTTATTGGTGGGCTTATTGGTGACAACTTGTTGCTATGTTATGTCTATGTGTAATTATTTATTACTAAGTGTTTACCTGAATTGCTATCAAATTAGATAGTAGTAATTTCCACTGAAATATGAAGGATACAATATACCTCTATTATCATGGTATTAAATGAAAGCTAATGAGAAAAATACAAATGCACACACAGGGAAATAAAAATAACAAGGTGTGTTTAACAAATTGAGGCAAAATATCAAAGTTGAAAAGACTGATACATGAACAACTGAAATATCACAACCCTCATACCATTTATTCTGGGCATATAAATAGAACATAGGATGGGTTAAATAATGACTAAAAGTAGTCTTATCATTGATATTATTGGTTCCACAGAACTATAATCCTTATTACTTCCCAGTTTTAGGGTTCATGATTCAGAATGGCATATTGATTAGTTAAATCACTGCTTCCTAAGTCCTTGACCTATAGGATTAACCACCTTTTCATGCATAAACCTGTCAAATTAGCCTAGTCAGAATAATAAACCCAAAGCTATTCCCTATTCCAGAAGAGATGAAGAGATTAATGCCATACTTAAAAATCCAAAGAGCTTATAATTTGCCGTACAACCATATAATCTTTCAGTCTTTCACTGTAGGAGCTATGTGTATATTTTAAAATGACTCAACTAGATGGTAGAATTGTCACCATTTCACATGTTGTATTGTTAGATACAACTAACAAATACTCCAGCTACTTTGTGGTTACTCTTTGTGTCTTAGTCTATGCTATATAGTGCCCGAAAAGATCATAAATAACTAGTTGCCCCATAGAACTACACTCTGGCCCATTACATTGCTGACATCATGATAATCTAGAAAGGTAATTGTGAGACACTTCATGTGGAAGCAAGTATGCTAATAATCTGCATGCCAGGAGGTAGGAAAGAAACTTGACAAGATACATACTATTTCTAATTTCATCTTAATATCCAAGGATCCAATAGCTATAAATACTGTACTAAAAATTCTTATTCCTAACTAATATATATTATATATATATAAATATATATATAAATTATATATATAAATATATAATTATTTATGTCATCCCTTCCTACAGACAGGAAAATATGATGCTTGATGATGTTGACAATATTCTGTAGTTAACACATTGCTTTGACTAGCACATTTGCTAACATAGAAACTTGCCTTGTGTCCTGATGTTTTGAACAACAAAAGATTCTGCAATAGGTCCACTCTAATCTCATTTAGCTTTCAATTACTTTCCTAGAGAGGCATCTGGAAGTTGGGGCTTGAAGTCTGAATTTGGAAGGAAGCAATTCAGTCCATAATATGAGTTTGAGGAGTAAGAAAGCTCAAGAATCCTGTACCTACAACCTAAGTCAAACTCTGATGCAGAAACAGAACGTTAGCCCTGAGTAGGCACAAATCGATTTTATCTGTTGATTTTAAGCATATGATTATATTTTAATTGATCCCAGAAAGATAAAATGGAACGTGATATATGCTGTCATCTTCGTTTCTTGTGTATTTTTCACTTCTATTTTTTATATCACTATTTTATTTATTTGTGGGCACACAGAAAGTCTTTCATAGGAAATAAAAGTTAATTTTCTCTGATGAATTCTGAGTCTCCTCATTCACTGAATATTTACATATGGTGAGTGGTAAACAGTTGTCTGTTCCTAAATCAACCAAAATATGTCAATCATGTTGGCCTCTTCATCCTTATTCTTTTAAAACCCATAAACAACTTTGTGAAATTTTTTAATGCGTATTTAAATAACAATTGATCTAGTGCCTTCAAAGAACTAGATTATATAATGTTCATAAATGGCAGAGATGTATATATTATGTTTGTACATCCATCTTTCCTGACTGCAATGCTTTTAGATCCTAAATGACAGGAAGCTAAGAAATAATAAAATATATTACATAAAACATATAGCATGTGTCAGTTTCAAAGACAATAAACATAAAATATAAAATATATAAACTTGTTGGATTTAAGTCTACATATTTTTAACATGAAATGATCAACATGTTTTCTTCCTCATGAGACATTCTGAAGGAGACACAAAAGCAGCCTCAATGAAGTCATTGCTTTTCTGATGGACCACTATGTAAAAGAGATTTATTGTTCTGAATACCAAGAAGGATAATGAGATGAGAAACAAGAGTAAACAGAGAAAATTGCAGATGAGATTGCTACAAAGGTAGAGTTCTGTAGAAGGGAAACTGTATATAACAATCATGAGACTCTTAGGCACAAAAGATTAAAGCAAGATGAAGGTCAGACAAAGAATGTCCCTGTCGCTTAGTCACTGATGGGTATAGCAAAGAGAATTCTCTTGGCAATGAGCATTGAACTTCATCAAACAGATACTAGTAAATATAAAAACAAAGAAACAAAAAGAAATGTAATTCTATAAAACAGAAATTTTGAAAGAAAAAATGAAAAAGTCTACAAATCACCAAAAAGAAATTAAATGCTTGAAGACTTCAGCATTTAGAAATGATTACTGTACTGGAAAGGGTGATAGAAACTTATTCTGTCTGGGAAAAGAGAAATGGGCCATTCAATACATGAAAAAGAAAATTCATCACAGAGAAAATAAGAGGGAATTATATTTTGAGGATAAGCAAAGAGATCACGTTTTCATCACAGCAGGAATATTTGAGTGACATCCATTTTCCCTGAGAAAAATGAGACCAGTTAATCAATGGAGAGTTTGGCTCCAGCTGCTGTCTGCTTCTTTGGTGGTGGCATGAAATAGGCAAGTAATTGGGTATAACTTGAGTTAGGATTTTGCAGATGACTCTGGCAGAGGGAGAAATAATAGGATCAGGGTGTTTACAACTGAACAATTATAGATTGAACCATGGCATCTTTGCTAAAAAAAATAGAGAAATAAAGACAGAAATCAGGGCCCAATGGCCAGAATTTTAACTTTTTGCCAGCAGTGTACATGCTGCATAAAATTAGCTAGAAGTTCTGTGTGCAGAGTAGAATATTACATGTTGGCCAAATAAATAGAGAATAGCATTGAATAAAATTCATTTTGTATATCTCTCATTTGCATAGCAAGAAAAATGGCATTTGAATAAAAGTTGCCTCAAATAACATTTGCACAGAATTCCAATCTTTCTAATTCATGTTATGTTTAAGCTGCAACCATTAGTGATGTGTGTTTTTCTTTAGTGTTTGACTTTTGAGCTATACCATTGATGGTGTTGCAAATAGGCTGCAGTGTTATTATGAAAGCCTCACCTAGTTTTTCTTCATGGCATTCTATTCAATGGCCTCAAAAATTTTATTAAATAAGAGGAACGCCTTGGTAGACTGTGGGTGAAATGAGGAATATGAATATTTGGAGGTTTATCTAATCTGATTTGTGGAACCTGTTCATTGTTTTAAGTACTATAAAATATGTTTCAGAGAGAGCTGATTAGTACTTCAAAACATATCACATATCTCAGGCTTTACATTAATCTTAAAGATTTATATTTAATAAATGTTAGATAAAACAACATGAACTTCATTCATGTTATAGTGCTTTATTTTATGTTTGCATGAGTTACTGTTGCTCATTTTCAGTGTCATTACCTTTAGATGAAGTCTCTCACAAAGTTAGATGTCTTCTTAAGCACTACTGCCTGGGCTAGCTCTTGGGATGGGCCTTCACTAACCTACACCAGGGCTTACAGCCTGCAACAGCCAGGCCTGGCTTTCTATTTGGATGCTGAAAATTCAAGCTCAGGTCCTCACGCTTGCAGAAAATGCCATCTCTCTAGTCCCCAAAATGAATATTTGAAGATACTATGTTGTAAACATAAATTAAATAGTTATGAGTGATTTAGTTAACTGTTAATTGTGGTGGTATTGTGTTCACCAAAATATTGTGTACCTTAATAAACTTACCTGGGGTCAGAGAACAGACAAGCCACTAGTAAGTCAGTGATAGCACACGCATTTAATCCTAGCATTCCAGAGATAGAAATCCCTCTGGATCTCTGTGAGTTCAAGGCCACATTGGAAATAGCCAAGCATGGTGACACACACCTTTAATCCCAGAAAGCCAGCCTTTAATCCCAGGGAGTGGTGGTAGAAAGTAGAAAGATATATAAGGCGTGAGGACCAGAAACTAGAGGCATTTGGCTGGTTAGGCTTTTGGCTGGTTAAGATTTGGCTGGATAAGCATTCAGGCTTTTAAGCAGCAGTTCAGCTGAGAGCCATTGGGATGAGGACACAGAAGCTTCCAGTCTGAGGAAACAGGACCAGCTGAGGAATTGGCAAGGTGAGATAGCTGTGGCTTGTTCTATCTCTCTGATCTACCAGCATGGACCCCAATAACTCGCCTCGTGTTTGATTTTATCAATAGGAACTTTTAAGATTCCTGCTACATCTGGCGCCCAACGTTCGTGTTACGAATTCATGAAAAAGCTGTTTGCTGTGGCCTTGTGAGCCCCAGCTCAGGCCCAAGCTACACTCAGCCAGTGGTGGTGGCACACGCCGGTAGGATTTGCTGAAGGAGACAGAGGCAGGAAGATCCCGAGTTTGAGGCCGGCCTAGGAGGCTTGGGAGAAGCTTCGGCCCGGAATGAACCACAAACAGTGGTGGGACCATGGAAGCAGTGGCTACTGCTCCACGTTGCCAGCTCCATCTCATCGTGTTGGTGACTGCGGTGATGCTGCTACCAGGGACGAAGGGTTTACTGCTGCTGGTTCAGAGAAGAATTGTCAGGACCATCGTGTTACAGGAAAGCATCGGCAAAGGTCAGTTTGGAAAAGTTTGGCAAGAAAAATGGTGGGGAGAAATTGTTGTGAAGATTTTCTGTTCTAGGGAAGAATGTTCATGGTTCTGAGAGACAGACATTTATCAGACTATAATTGCTCCAAACCACAGAGGAGGCAAAAAAAAAAAAAAAAAAAAAAAGTCTGCAGGAAACCATGACCATGCCTAGCAGTGACTTTGAAATCTTCAAAAACATGACAGGATCCTACAATGATGATTCCACATGGACTATGATAAAGCCATTAAGCCAATTAACACCATGGAAAAATCGACTTTGGACTACAAACTGCTTAGGACAATTTTGAGATGGCTAGCTGAGATGAACCAGCCTGACAGACTACTCGAACAAGGACTTGAAACAAGCCCTGAACTTTCCTATTATTCAGAGACTGGACAAACGATACAGGACTTGATGATTAACCCCAAAATTTTCTTTTCAAGATTCCCTAAAGATATCTTCACCCCTAGAAACAAAAATAAAAAGGGAAAATAGATATGAGATAGATCTTCGAATCTACTCTGAGAAAAAAGATAAAGAAATAATAGGATAAATAGGTAGATCATTGAATCTACACTGAAGAAAAAGGGGAAGATATAAAAATGACAAAAGGTAGACTACCGAATGTATTATAAAAAGAAAAAAAGAGAATATGGATATGATAAGATAAAAAGGGAGATTATGGAATCTACTTTTAAAAAGGAACTACTTGTTTTAAATAAGATAAGTAATGAAAATTTTTTGGTCTGAGTTTATCAGATGTTACTGGACTGGACATTGTTAATATATATAATGGAGTTTTTATCTGAATCTGTCAAATGTTAATGGACTAGACATCATTAATGTAATTTTTGTCTGTATATATTGTATATGCTTATTGGATAGTTTTTCTTGTATTAGTTATAAGCTTTTTTTAATTTTAGACAAAAAGAGAGGAGATGTGGTGGTATTGTGTTCACCAAAATATTGTGTACCTTAATAAACTTACCTGGGGTCAGAGAACAGACAAGCCACTAGTTAGTCAGTGATAGCACACGCCTTTAATCCTAGCATTCCAGAGATAGAAATCCCTCTGGATCTCTGTGAGTTCAAGGCCACATTGGAAATAGCCAAGCATGGTGACACACACCTTTAATCCCAGAAAGCCAGCCTTTAATCCCAGGGAGTGGTGGTAGAAAGTAGAAAGATATATAAGGCGTGAGGACCAGAAACTAGAGGCATTTGGCTGGTTAGGCTTTTGGCTGGTTAAGATTTGGCTGGATAAGCATTCAGGCTTTTAAGCAGCAGTTCAGCTGAGAGCCATTGGGATGAGGACACAGAAGCTTCCAGTCTGAGGAAACAGGACCAGCTGAGGAATTGGCAAGGTGAGATAGCTGTGGCTTGTTCTATCTCTCTGATCTACCAGCATGGACCCCAATAACTCGCCTCGGGTTTGATTTTATCAATAAGAACTTTTAAGATTCCTGCTACAGTTAATTTTTTAATTAAAAAATTTAAAGCATTTTTGGCTTTGAAATCCTAAGTATTGCAATTTAAGCTAGTTTACTATGCTTCCATTATTACTTAAATGTATTTTACTTAATTTCTGAAATACAAGTATTATATATGATGTAAGATACACAATTTAGCCGGGTGGTGGTGGCACACGCCTTTAATCCCAGCCCTTGGGAGGCAGAGGCAGGCGGATCTCTGTGAATTCGAGGTCATCCTGGTCTACAGAGTAAGTTCCAGGACAGATGAAAAACCCTGTCTTGAAAAACAAAAGAAGCAAACAAACAAAAAAATAGAAAGAAAGGGAAAGAAAAAAGATACACAATTGAACCAAAGAGTAAGAGAAAGTAAAAGAAAGAGTCTCATGCTTTAGGCTATTTGCATACAATGATTATCTCCTGTGTCCCCTTAATCCCCAAAGCTCTTTTCTACACAAATGACAAAGGCATAGTGAGGTAATCATGGTGTTGTGATTGTGTACTGATATGCTTGAATAAGATAAACTGTGTAAATTAGCTAGTTCTTTCTTGAGTTGTGGTTTTAGATTTAATGGACATTTAGCAAAAATGAAAGAAATATTAGGATTTATGCATTGAGGAAACTGTTGGGGTGTATACTGCATGGAAATATGACTAATATATTAAAAGTCAGCATGAAAAGTACTATGTAGGATCACATATTTTATATATGTATATGTATACACACACACACACACATACACACATACACACACACACACACACACACACACACACACACACACACACACACACACATATATATTCCTGCTCATGTGTGTGCATTTGGAAGCCTCAAAAAAAGCACAAATCGAAAGACTCAAAATAGTCTTATGTTATTGCCACTTATAGATTTATTGTGGTTCTATTCAAAAGAAAACATTTTCTCATCTTCTGATCCATAGATGTTATACACAGGAAACAACATGTATGTGGGCATGTGTGTATATGCATGCTCATGCATGTGCAGCTGGAAGCCCAAAGAAAACCAAGTTGTAATTATTCAGGCATCATCCACATACTTTTCTGTTTGTTTTTATCTTTTGAGACAGAGTTTCTCATTGGTCTGTAATTTACCGTGTCAGCTAAGCTGTGTGGCCAGTGAGCATCAGAAATCTACTAGTCTCGGCCTCCTCAGCACTGGTGTTTCAAGTGCATACAAACAAGTATGCTCATTTATTATTTTTCACTTGGGTTGTGAATCTGAGAACTCAGGTTCCACAACTTGCATGACAACCATCAAGTAAACCATCTCCCTGAAATGCAGACAATAATTTCTTAAGATAGATTTCTATTTTTATTTATATGTCTATGTGTGCACCTGTGTACATGTATGCTCAGTGTGTGGGGGTGCTTTTTGGGTACTTATGGAGGCTAGAAGAGGGAACTGGGTCCTAAAGCACTTGAGTTACCCATGGTATAGTGTCACCAGGTATGAGTACTGAAAATTGAACACATAGCCTCTGGAAAAACAAAACATACTCTTAAATACTGAATCTAGACAATGGATTTTTTTCATTTCATAATTTCCATGCAAAAGTTAATCTGATTAAATATATAGTGTGATAGATTTTTAATTATCAATACAGTCTTGTTACTACTATCACATTCAAAATGTACACACAACTGATTTAACTTTCCTAAATATTTCTTTTGTATTTTTCTTTATTTTATTTTATATACCAACCAGTATCCACTACCTCCTCTCCCCCGTTCTCTCCCCCCCACCTCCCTTCTTTTTCCCTCCCATCCACTTCTCATCTGTCTCCATTCAGATGGGGTAAGGTCTTCCTGGGGAATCAACAAAGCATGGCATATCAAGTTGCAGCAGGACCAAACTCCACTCCTCACCCCTGCATCAAAGCTAAACAAGGTATCCCACCATAGAGAATAGGTTTCAAGGAGTCAGCT
This sequence comes from Peromyscus maniculatus bairdii, assembly GCF_049852395.1. Taxonomy (NCBI): domain Eukaryota; kingdom Metazoa; phylum Chordata; class Mammalia; order Rodentia; family Cricetidae; genus Peromyscus; species Peromyscus maniculatus. The sequence continues at coordinate 94,378,220 of NC_134857.1, read as the reverse complement.
CATGCATCAGGGACAGGCCTTGGTCCACTACATTAATTCTGTCACACTGAGATACACCTCAATTTATATATGTACATGATTTCTCATTTAACTTTATAATGCATACAGCTGACTAGAGAAAAAAAATTTCAATGAATTCAAAGGTCTATATTCTGAACACATAACTCTTTTCAGATACGGGGAGTGATTTGTCATGGAGCTGTCAATACTGTCAGTCTTCAATGATGCTCAAGAATGCAAGGACCATTATGTCACATGTTCTGAGTTTTAGTAATCATTTAAAAACTAAAATGCCCCCATATTTAATGTATATTAGCTGAAACACGTTTAATTGGCTTTAATTTCATTTTGCCATTTAATTATCTTAAGTGGTTGTGTTACATATAAGTATATATAGATACATACAGAGATATATAGAGACATATACAAGGATATACATATATACTATACATACATAGAAATGGTATGAAATACAACTAAAAAATATCATCTCCATAGTTATAAAATTATCTAACTGAGTGTAATGCCACAATGCACATCTTATGCAAACTCCCCAGACTGTGTCAACTCCACAAGTTTAGGGTATAACTTGTAACAGATTGTTTTTATTTCAACTGTCAATGACAAGTTTGAAGAGCTGCAGCCTATCCACACCTCTAATCTACCGGAAACCCCACTAGATATATAATACATAGCCTGAATGGCATAACTCAGAGACCTGTTGGACGTTTATGACTTTGTTGAATTTAAAGCACACAAGCTTGTGTTACACAGAAGGAAGTCCAGCAGTACACTGAAGAAAGAGATCAAATACCATCCGTGAAGTCAGTTAGAATAAAGTACCAAGCTTTAGGTCTGAGTAGGAGTTAGCATAACAGACTAGAATGTATGCTAAATCCAGAACAGAATAGTGTATGCTTCACACACAAGCTGTTTCTGTAGACTTTCAATACTTTGACTTATGATATATGTTTTAGAAAATTGTAAGAGTCCCAAAATGTCACCTCAAGTGGTACACAGGTACAAAAACAGGACACATCTTTAGACAGTTCTGTGTAAAATAAGAGGTGGACTGAAGTAAAACAAGTGTCTTCAGGTCCTCTGGCTGCAGAGCTTCTGCAAAAATTTCAAGTTTTATAATCAAAATATTTCTACCTCTACAGACAGGGCAGAGAAGTCCATGACCCAGTCATGTCTTTTATTAACTCATGTGCAATGATAGGCTTCTTTGAGAAAGAAGTAGAGTACACATCCAACTTGTGAGTGTGGTATAGGTAAAAAATCAAAAGAAATGTGTGTCTCAGTAAGATAAAGGAATGATGTGTTTATAGTGCTATAAACTTGTTATACAAATGCTATTTAATTTATTAAATACTTATGGAATGCTAGATGCAATACCTAAGATTTTCATGTAGTTGGCATCAATTCATATATGAAAACTAGAAGGTAGAGGTGAATGTGTGTTTGTAACTAGATAAGCTAAGGATCATAAAGATTAAGCAACATCACAATGTCCCAATGTTTAATAAAAGGAAAACTGTTCAATACAATTCTTGGTGTGTCTGTATTCAATGCATTTTCAATTATTCATCGCTGTTACCCATGGCTGGTTATGCATGGCTGAAAGAGAAGATTTTTAAAAAATGATGATGTTTATAGCTTTTAGGAAATAGAAAATAGTGAAACTGTAAAATAGAGCATTGATGTTACAAAAGATTAATCATTAGTAATAGTGGAAAAACTATCACAATGTTAAGAATGATGTTGAGAATGAAAAGAAAAACATGTCTTGGGTGCAATAAAGTAGATGAAGTTTGTTTTTGATTATCTTAGTATTTTCGTGGTAAGAATGGTGTTACATAGTTCAAAAATGAGCAAAATACACCAGTGGAAGACATGTGAAAAGTAATGAAGTGTGCTTCTATGTGCTAATGTTACAGAAGTGAGATTTGATGAAAAGTACCCAGAGGAACTGCCACTTGCCATTGAAGTTACATAGAGGCTACACATACAAACTGGCAGAAATATTTAGCTTAGTATCACTCAGTTTGGTTAAATCCTAAAGTTTATAATTGGTACTGTCATGATTGCTAAAATGATTGCTAGTCTTAATTTCCTCAAATAGTAGCATGCTGTTTTATTCTTTTTATTTCATTATTTTATTTTTCAGATTACAATATAATTACATAATTTTCCATTTCCCTTTCATCCTGCCAAATCTTCCCACATACCTTACCTTAACTTCTTTCAAATCATGGCATCTATTTTCATTAATTAATGTTACATGAGTCCAGTCTAAAAGGATTCATCTGCAAAATAGCTCTGGCACCTGAGGCTCAGGAACATTATGGTGGAGAGAAAAGAAAGATTACAAGAGCCAGAAAATCAGAGTGTTTGCTGAGACATCATGTCTATTAGTAATGTCAGAAAAAAAAATCGAACATTGCTAAATTAGTAATGTCAGCAAGTTATTTATATGACACATACAAATTTTGTTCAAATAATTTTACAAGACTAATTTGGACTGAGTTTTAAAGGTAATTCAGCATAAAATCAAGAAATATTCTAAAAATATACTGGAAAAACACTTAAAATCTTACCAAGAGAAAGATCCACTGGTGTGATTTCTATGCTCCTTTCTTAGACAGTAAACTTCCCTGAACATGCTCCTTGCACAGTAGGAATATTCATTCTCTTTCTCCATCTTTCATTTGCTGGCTTATGGTGGAAACATGTTGCCCTGGCTATTATTGATTGTGTTTTTCTGCTAGCCTCTAAGCATCAAGGTTTGGGGTGATTGTAATTCTGGGTGCTGATATATGATCTTGTCTTTGTTGGGTTTGTGTTTTCTTCCTTGATTTTGTTGCCCTCTCTGGTTTTAGGATTGTGTGGTTGCAGTGGGTTTCCTGGGAGGGGTTGCTTCTGAGATCCTATCTAGGATTCAAAGTAGAATGTGTTTCTACTTATTGCCAGCTGACACTAACTATTAGAGATGGCTAAGATGCATGGGTTGGTGATTAGTTGAGAAGTCCCATAGGAGAAAGGAAAGCTTGTTGATCTACCAGGTTCTGTATAGGGCCCTGGGAGCAAAGAAGGAAGAGGAAGAGGAGGAGGAGGAGGAAAGAAGAAAGAAGGAGGAGGAGAAGACAAAGAAGATCAGGCTACAGCAGTTGGTCTGCTACAAAGCTGGGGATAAGACTGGGTGATTGGAATTGAGGGATATGAGGGAGATTAATGATAGCTGTTTTCTTTAGGGTTCTATTGCTGTAAAGAGATACCATGATCATGGCAACTTATATAAAAGAAAATATTTAATGGGGTGGCTTATAGTTTCAGAGGTTTAGTCCATTATCATCATAATGGGATATGGCAGCATGCAAGCAGACATGGTACTGGAGCTGAGAGGCCTATGTCTTAATCAACAAGCAACAGGAAGTGAACTGTCTCACTAGGTGTAGCTTGAGCATAGGAGACCTACCTCAGAGCTCACCTCCACAATATTACACTTCCTCCAACAAGGAACCTTTCATTAGTGCCACTCCTTTTGGGGACCACTTCCTTTCAAACCACCACAATAACCTACTTAGTTCTGTGGCTAGTGAGGCTTGTGGGTTTCCAGGGAATGCCTGTGGAAGTTGGCACCTGAGACAAAGAGATGAGGTGATAAAGGAAGGCTGTAGGAGAAGATCTGCCTCAATTATTTCTTTGTTCTTCAATCAATTCATTTTATATTTTTGTACAGTTTTTAATTCTATATCTTTCCCCCTTTCTTTTCTTCCATCCAGGCCTTCCCTGTCCACCCACTTAAACTCTTTTAATGTCCCATCCTCCCTCTAAAATTGATTATATTTATTTTGACTATATTCAGATTGATTACATTAATTATATATTATCTTTTGTTATACTACTATTCCACAATAAGCTTATGTATACAGAAATATATAAATACAACCTGTTGAATCCTTTTAACTGTTTGCATGTATAAGGTTCCAGGGCTGACCATTCTGGGGACTCATTACTGGGAGAGGCTAATTCTCCCTCCATCAGCAGTCATTAGATGACAGCCATTCTTTGTCTAAGGGTGGAGCCCTATGACATTTTTCCCCTTAGTCACTAATATTTCTATTGATATTGTCACTGCTCAGATCTTTTTATAGAGCTATTTATAAAAATAAGATGGGGAATGCTGAAATCCGGAACACTAGTGTTACTATCGCTTAAAACAGTCTGTGTATCTCAGTAATTAAGAAATGTATGCTGACCTACACAACCTATTTAAAGTAAGGTGCATAATCTAAAGTGTATTGATTATGGTGATATGCAGGAAAAAAATTATATCCTTTCCAAGAAAATATGTGGAGCTAAGGAAAAAAGTAATGTAAACTATTTTATTTTATTACATCATTCTAGCCACTGGAAGAAGCATTGATTTCAAGCACATACTTACTAGCAGGATAGAAGATAGAATTTAAAGCCACAAGACAGACAACATGGAGAAAATAAGAACCTGAGAATACCTGAGATCAACACAGACAACCCCGGCTGCATCAAGGCTATGGACCCAGACATGACCCTTGGCAGCAGCCCTGGCCTGGAAATCATCATGGCCCCAGGTGACAAGCAGGCTACCCACATCAGCTGGTCACTCACTGCCCTTGACTCTTCAGATCTGCCTCCCTCCCCAACATATGAACCTTTTCTGTCTCTCTCTCCCATTTCTCCACCATTTACTTGCTCACCATAGCGATGCCCAGGGCAAGTGCCTTGGGGCAGAGTTTTAGCTGTCTGCCATGTACCCAGGGCCTCTGTACACAGTGGTGTGGTTAAAGGCAGAAAAGTTGCTCCTGGGATCAGAAAAGTTGGAGCGCTTATTCTGCCCCTCAGGCTGCAGCACTGGGCCTTGCATCTCCCCTGGGCAGCACAATAGAGCTGACCCTGGTGATGGGGTCTCAGGTGATCTGGCCATGGGAACGTGCATGAGAGATCTGGCCTCATCCCTCATCAGCCACATGGTGGAGAAAGCGAGGAAGAGCTGCCCTTCCACATTCAGGAGGGTGGGAGGCTGACCCTGCCCCTCATCAGCAATGCACTTTGGAGAATGGGCCCTGCACCTCACCATGACAACACAATAGAGCTAACCCTGTGAGCCGGGGTGCAGGTGAAGTAGCTCAGAGATCATAAGAACAGAGAGCTGATTCTGCCCTCCCTTTACTGCCATGTGGCAGCATGGGCGAGGGAAGGACCCCCACTCTACCCCATGCCACCTATGGCAGGCAGGAGAGCTGGCTTCGAGGACACTGGAGTGGCAGAAGTGGCCCTGCACCTCACCAACTGCAGCAGAGTGGACCGTGCACTGAGCCTGGGCAATAGAGCTGGCCCTGCTGGTGTGGGTGTCATGAGCTGAGGTCAAGAGAGCTGCTGGGTGAGCTACCCGGGGTGATGCTGGAGAGCTCGCCCTGATGGTGTTCAGAAGGGAAAAATGGCAGGTTAATCAACCCAGCTACCACGCAGACCCAGAACCAGGGCCATGAGCTGGCCCAGCCCAACATCTAGCTCATCCATGAACTGCTCGAGCATGTGAAGGGGCCAGACCTGCAGGTCCAAAGCTGCAGGATCTCCATGACACAAGGCAACCACTGGATAGCCTCAGAAGTCCCAGTGAAGGCCAAATATTGCAGGTGTAGCAGAAGCCAGACCTCAAACCCGACCAATAACCCATTGCAATGAACACTCACAAGTAAAGTTGTATGGACAAAAGAATATACAGTAGGGCTCACTGTGTCACACTACAGCTTCCACAGAGTATGTTCAGATGATTTGTTTTTGATTTTCTTATTTGTTTTTCCTTTAATTTTTATTTTATTTTCTGGGGGGGGGGTTGCAAGGGCAGAGGGCAGATATAAAGGGACAGGGAGATGAATGGGATTGGTATGAATGATATGAAACTCACAAAAAAATCAATAAAAAGAATTTTTTAATTAAAAAAAAATATGGGAGAATATGCTTTTAAAAACTAAGAAAGATTATGTGAAAATTACATGGAAAAGAGTATGAAATTAAATAGAAAATTTAAAACAAAATATACCCCCAAATTCTAACAGTTCACTAATTTATTCTGATTCTATAGGATGATTCTCATACACATGAATATTTAATATTCACATTTGTATTTCCATAGCTTATAAAATTAACAATAGAACATAACATATTGAATACCAACAGTAGAATTTATAAGTAAACAGCTGTTTCTGATATTTTCCTCAGGTATTTATTTTTTAAAGGATGATTAGTTCCCTAATCTGATGAGAAATTTCTAGAATTCATGAGCATAGTCCTTCATATGAAGACATTTGGGAAATTTGAATTGAAAGTATATCCTCTACATAATGTTATATTGGAAATTTCTTTCCTAAGATTTAGAAAGAAGCAGTGACTGTCGGTCTAAGGCTTTTCATTGCTGTGAAGAGACACTATGACCATGGCAACTCTTATAAGGAAAACATTTAATTGGGGTATTGCACTTACAGTTTCAGAAGATCAGTCCATTATCATCATAGCAGGGAGCATGGCAGCATGCAGGCAGATGTGGTGCTGGAGGAATAGCTGAGAGTCTTACATCTTGCAGGCAACAGGAAGTTGACTAACATTCACACTGTGGGAAGCCAGAGCAAAAGAGAACTCAAAACCCACCCCCACTCAAAACCCATCCCCATAGTGACACACTACCTCCAACAAGGCCACACCTTGTAATAATGCCACTCCTTTTTGTGGACAATTTTGTTTCAAAGCACTACATTGTCTTGTTGTTTGTTTGTTTTTCTTTATTAAGAAAAATTTTATTCATTTTACCTACCAACCACAGATTCCCCCTCTCATCCCTCCTCCTGCCTCCCCAGCCTTCCCTGCCAACCCAGCCTTCATTCCCTCCTCCAAAAAGGTAAGGCTTCCCATGTGGAGTCAGCAAAGCCTAGTACATTCAGTTGAGGCAGGTCCAAGACCCCCTCTCCCACATCAAGGCTATGCATGGTGTCCCACCACAAGTAATGGGCTCATGCACCAGAGATAGATCCTTATTCCACTGCCAGGGGTCCCTTAAACAGACCAAGCTACACAACTATCTTGCTTATTCAGACGGTCTAGTCCAGGCCCCTGCAGCTTTAGGCTCTACAGCTGTTAGACTAAAGTTCCTGAGTTCCCACTAGCTTGGTTCAGTTGTCTCTGTAGGTTTCCCCATCATGATCTTGATGCCCCTGGGTCATAGAATCCCTCTTCCCTCTCTTGGACTGGACTTCTGGAGCTTGGCCTGGTGCTTGGCTGTGGATCTCTGAATTCACCCAACCTGTCATCATAGAGCACTACACTGTCTTAAGCCAGTCTAAGTAAGTACATTTGCATAGTTATTTATTTGAATAATTTGGAATTTGGGACCACATGACATCTGTGGAAAGGTCATTTTCACTATGGTGGTGTAGCTAGAGTTTTCCTGCCTTGCCCACAGTCAGGACAAATCTCTGTCACCCGCCAGTCCCACAGCTGCTCAGACCCAACCAAGTAAACACAGAGACTTATATTACTTATAAACTGTATGGCATGGCAGGCTTCTTGCTAACTGTTCTTATAGCTTAAATTAACCCATTTCTACAAATATATACCCTGCCACGTGGCTCGTGGCTTCCCGGCATCTTTATATGTTGCTTGTCCTGGCGGTGGCTGGCAGTGTCTCCTTCTTTCTCCTTGTTCTCTCTTTTCTCCTCTCTGTTAGTCCCGCCTATACTTCCTGCCTAGCCACGGGTCAATCAGTGTTTTATTTATTGAACAATCAGAGCAATACATTTGCCACACAGAACATCCCACAGCATGGTGGCTTTTGAATATTCTGTGTATGCCTCTTAGAAGCAAGGGTGAACAATGGAGAGGAAAAAAAATCACCAGTATTGTTGAAATGATTTACTTATATATAAACAATATACACAATTTTTAAAAGGTTAATGCCCATTGGAAGAGAGGGGGTCATAGGAAACAATCAATACTAAACAAACAAAACAAAGACAAAGACAAAAATTAAAAACTTTCAGGCAATCCAGATGTGAAATTTACTCTGTAACAATAAATAATTGTGGCTAATGTGTTTGAGAAATAAGAGGTATAATTGACAAAGAGTAAAAATTACAGCAATCTAGTATCTGCTGCTACCTTGTCACCAGAGGTTTGCTTAGGAAAGACTAACATCAGAGTGCTTTATGTTATGGAGGGATCTGAAGCATGTGGCTTCAGGTATAAGTGTTCCAGAGTGGTTCATGGGAAACCCAGGTCACAGAGACTGCCTTCCATTTCTTAGCATACAGGTATCTAATCATTGCTATGCACTTCATGATGTGTCACATTCTGTGAAAGTCAGGAAAGGAGGACTGTGACTTTGCCAGAAAGATTGATTAGATGTACATAGTAATAAAATCATGTCAGTGACAGCCCATCACTTTACTATATCCTGTGGTTCAGATAAAGTCACAGATCTAACCCACAGTCAAGGTGAGCAGATGATACATACATCAGAGGGTGCAATTGGACATTTGTCTCTGTCTTCCATACAAGTGACATATAAGTCATATCATTTAACATAAATTGGGTTTAATATGCCTGTAATAGAAATGCTATAGTATAATACAAGGAGAGAAAGAACTAGAAACATGGAAATAAACACACTGATCTGGTGACCTGCCCTTTCCTTTTCTCACTGGTAAAAGCTGCATATGCAATAGATTCACCATGTGTCAGGTAGACTCCATGGGATACTTAAATTCAGCTAACTCCAGAAAGCATTATGCATTATAGGAAACTTGGTTCAGGATTCTTTATACAGGAACCTGGCCAAGTGAAGTTTAAATATATTTGTATGTAGCAAACATCAATAGGAACTTACACTGAGATTCCATTCATTGGTCTGTTTGAATTACCACATTATAGCTTTTGAAATGAAAGGAAAATTTCACTTCGTAAAATTAAATTGTAGGAAGAAAAGAACCTGCCTGATATCCCTCCTGTTGTTATAATCAAGAAATCAGTATCTCTTATTGAAACTTTGTTTCAAAAGAAGTAGACCTATACTTGAACATAGTATTGCTTTTAATATTCAAAGCATAGATCTTTCAAAAGGCCTACTTGTAGTTCAGAGTCACTAAGTCATGAATGCCTGATGTCTTACATGTATGGTCACTTCTCTTGTCTTATTTATTAGTAGCAAAGCCTCCTTAGTCATGAACTAAATTGATTACTGATTTTGTTTCAGGGTCCTAAAGTCCAAACTCGTCTGTCCACAACAAAAGACACAGAAAACAAGAAAATAATAAGTTATCCTTTCACTAATGATACGTATATTTTGACAGAGAATACTTATTTCTAATTTAGAAACCTAACTAAGTAAGTGAAACCTGCAAATATTTTTTCTATTTACCATCATGATAGAAAATTATTTGAGATAGTAAAGGCATTTTTGTAATTAATACTTAATGTGTCATCCAAGTTGTAGGTTGTATATTGTTCTTCCAGCACTTTGTTAAACTTATTGAGGCAAAGACGATGAGGAAAATGCAAGAATTCTTCATTGGAGGAGGTTGGTAGAATCCAAGACTCTGATCCCTTGGTCTCTACCAATTTATAATTACTACTTCATGAACTCAAATACCCATCCTCAGTATTCATCTTTTCATATTTTCTTAGGGATCTAAGTTTTGAAATATGGTGGTAGTAGAGGGTAGTTCTACTGCATTACCCTAAGAATGTTTACAGAGTTACTTGTCAAATTGCATACAGTTAAATCTGCATTTGTGCTTTGCTTTACTTGGTTTAGATTATCTTGAAAATTCATTCTAAGATACAGTCAGAAAACAAAAATGGCATTCCTTCTCTCCAATTCTTTTTACTTCCCATAGATACAAACTAGATAATAACTCACGACATAGCACTAAACAATGATGAAAGGCATAGGGTAAGTCAAACTTCTACAGATGATAAGGGTCCATATTTTACAGAATAAATACTGAAAGTGGCGACCTTTGCATTCTGATACCAATCCACTAGTACAATGTTTTTCAACCTTCCAAATGCTGTGAACCTTTAATGCAGTTCCTTATGTTATGGTGACCCCCTAACCATAAAATTAATTTCTTTGCTGTTTCATAACTGTAATTTTGCTACTGCTGTGAATCTTAATGTAAATCTCTGAAATGAAGGATATAGGATATGCAACCCCTGTGCAAGGGTTGCTTGATTCCAAAGGGATCATGATCCATAGGTTGAGAACTGCTGCACTAGCAGATGTACTTTTGCCTTTCCAAATGAAAATCAAAGGTAGACAAACCTCTTCATGTGCTCTCTTTGGGCAGCTTTCATAACTCTTAGCATATGACAGTAGTGAGCAGCAGCAGCAGCAGCAGGGTTGGTGGTGCAGAATGTGACATTCTCTAGTGTTACAGCTCTCACACAAGCCTTGTGTGTCAGGACACAGCTTTAAAGTGTCCCAGCCCTATTTATGTCCTAAGGCACTCGGACCTTCAGATCGTCAAGAGTTAAAGTCCCTATGTCGAACTAGCAAGTTGGAGTTCATTAGGCCAGTAGTAAAAGCTTGTATTGCAGCTTTTGGGATCTCTAAATCTTGGGGTTCTGCAGGTTTTGGAACTGACTATGTCATAAGTCTGATATCTTAGAGTCAGAAGTTCTAGATGAGATGGCTCTCTGGGACTCATCCAGGAACCATAGCCTGCAATTTCCCTTCTCTGGCTGTTTTCAGCCTTCCATCTAGCCTCATCATCAGCCCCCGCCCCCCCCCCCCCCCGGACTCTATTTCTCAGATTGTTCAGCTGCTCTTTGGATATCAAGCAGATGACTGACCTGTTATATTTGTAACTTCCTCTTCACACCTTGCTTTTTGAAACAGTGTCCTTCACTGAAACTTGAGCTTGCTGGTTGGCCTCACTGACTTGCTTGCAGACAAATTCTGGGATCCTCCTCTGTTTCATAGTCCTAGGATGATAGGCACACCAAACATTTGATCAAAGGAGTCATCTTCATAGCTCCTGGCTTATTGTTGCAAGTAAACTAGACCAGAAAGATAGACAGACACATCTGTTTCATTCCCAATGTCAGTATTTATTGAATGACAATAAATTCACAAGTTCGAGCTATTTCAATGATAGCAGTTTGTCGTGTGATCCTGATACCTTGATAATCTGGCTAAGGTTCCTTTATTCCAACTTTAATTATTGATATTTACTTTCCTACTATACACCACATTTACACTCCGTAAACATGTTTATGTGCTTATGTGTGTGTGTGTGTGTGTGTGTGTGTGTGTGTGTGTGTGTGTGTGTGTGGTTTGCCAAGTGAACATCAAGTTACAGAGGATGCAGAAGAAACTATATTAATAGGATGATGACCCAGACGAGTGTGTAAAGAAAGCTGTGGCTGGAGCTGCTAGAGTCGGGGTTTCAGTGCGAAGATGCAGTGTTCTACAGTGAGATGAAGCTTAGTAAGTTGGGAGCTGGAAACAGCAGGCAAACCCATGTGAGTGAACAAGTGGATGGGCAGGCAGTTAAGAAAGCTGTGTCAACATCTGGAAACATAGTTAAATTGAAGCTCTAAAGAGAATAAGTCCTCTGCTTGCTACTCTTTGACACATATATAAAGTATCACATGATGGCTTGACGTGGGGACATCACAGTGTTAAGTATCTGTTACTTTATGATGTCATAGTCATGAGGTTACATCCTTTCTTTTGTCTTGCACCCTTGATAAGTTCTGGTGCCTTTTTTTTTCCTGATATGATTTTAGCACACCAATGTCCTTCCACACTTTTGATTCACACCAATAAATTTATAAGGCAGCTGTATTTCTACTCCTAGGAATACATTACTTATTAATTTATGCTGATCAGGTGATGAACAACACAGTGCAATTTATGGTTCATCCAGGATCTACAGTCATCCTTCTGTCTCCAAATGGACTCAGAAGCTGCTTGTTGATAGGATTGGCACCCTATCTCAGATAAAACAGAGTTCGAGATGGGTTGAATGCATAGGGCCAGAAGGACAGAGAGGAAGGCTGAAGCCTTATGTAGCAAATGTAGCAGTAAATCTTTGGGGCCAAGATCTGTTACAACAGTGGAATACCCAGATTAAAATTCCTACACTTTCAGAAAAGGAATACATACCAATGCATGTTTCTAGAAATAATATCATAACATGCTATAAAAATCACTCACCAACCATTCAGGCTGTTCACAAACAGAGCACGACTGTTGTTGAACTCTCAGAAGTACCAACTGCCTTACCTTAAAAATGGCTAACTAATAAACCTGTCTGGGTTGGAACTTCCAGAACCAAGCTGGAATGGCTACCCACTACAACAGCCAAATAAACTACTGCTTTGTATAATATGAAATGACTTAGAACAGGTCATAGCCAGACCTCAGCAATTGTTTATTGATCTTATCACCCCACTTTTCTTCTGCCCTGCCTTCCCCTGATAAGAATTCTCCCACATCTCTGATAACTCACTTCTAAAATCACCTAGTCCTATTTTTGTTTATTTTGTGGCCAGTTGGATTTTTTCATTGGTAATTTTATCCTTTACTTTCCATGTATCATGAAGAATATATAAATTTGTATTATTCTGTGAGACTTATTTTTTATTAACATGATATTCCCCAGTTCCGTTCTTTTTCTTGTAATCATTAATTGTTGTTTTTAACATGAGCAATTTTGTGATGGGAGTGGGGCACTTAAATCTCCCACTACTATCACATTGGGACCTGTTTCCTTATCTATGTACAAAGTGCTTGCCTTATAAAGTGATTATTCTATTATTAGGCACACACTGATTTATAAATCATTATATCTTTTCAATGCAATGAAGCCATAATTATGAAATAATCTTATTTTTGTCTAGTTCTCTCTTTCTCTAAATGTAGTTCCTGTAGATTTTCAGATTCCATTTGTTTGGAATACCATTGTTCGTTCTTTCATTGTCTTTACTGGTCAGGTGACTTGTTTTGTAGGCAGTCTGATGTTAGGATCTTCATCCATTCAGCCAATACATCTATTGTTACTAGAAAATTAAGGCATTTACATCAGAAACATGTTAGACATGTTTGGTCTAGACAGTTTATCTCTGGGCTTTCTTAAACTGTGTGCTCCAAATGCAGGTTGAAATTGGGTGACTCTTCTCCTCTGTCATCAGTAATACCACCAGGGTTTGAGAGGGAATTTCTAAAGCAAGGTCAAATTCCCTGGACTAAGATGCTTAAAGGAATGAGTGATGACATTGTGCAGGATAGTTTCTCTCTGCCTTTGTAGATGACATACCACTGGAGCAGGGCTATGACAAAGTAACATTCCTGAACAATTCTTGGGCTTTTATTTGCTAGGAGAAATTTTGAAAAGCCACAAGATATGAGTCATACTATTGTTATTGGTTTAAATAAGAAATTGATGTGTAGAAAACTTTAATGAGTCAGGCACCCGGGACTCATGTAGGTATAGTGGGCTGGCTGGGCAGTTCTAGGGATCTGGCCAGTTTTGCCATCTCAGTGACGACAACAACCCACCATGCCTTACACAACACAATGTCTAGTTTTTCACATGGTTTCTGGGAATTGAACTCAGGTCCTCATACGTGCACTGCAAACATTGTGTCCATTATTTCCCCTGCTCTGAGACTATTTTACTTAATTTTATATAGGCCTCAAAGTTAACACATGAATTACACGTGTATAGAAATGTGCTAAGCAAAAACAGAACAGAATAAAAGAATAGAACAGAAGGAAAGAATTTCACTAGTTGAGATCCACAATGATTAAATATTGTGTCTGATTCAAGCTGTTTTCCCTTAAACTCCGAGGCTTTGTTTTGTCAATGTGAATTTGAAAGCCCCATTCACACATATTTGTGTGTTCACACATACACACATCCCATACATTTTTTAGTGCTGATTTGGTACCCAAACTGAAGCTCCTTTCAAAACCAGTGAATCACTCTGTGGCAGGTTAATGCCTCTGCTCTGCCACTGCTGCTGCGCCAGGATGATGGATGATGTAATGTGCAGGCCTCCAACTGAAAAAGCCGTGGAGCCTTCCTGCGAATTTAGGTGTTGATGAAAGATGAGCTCCTGCGAAAAGGAACATATGTTGTTCATGAAACCTCCAGAGGAACTATTAAAAATGCACTACTCATTTTTAAGAGAGACTTAATTACTGTGTAGACAGCATACAGCAGTATTCCTGTAATCTTCCTGTTGCAGTACTGCTGTGAGTGATTGGGATGTGAGGTATTCAGTATGTGATTTCAGAAAACTGCAAGTCAAAAGGGATAACGGCCTCGTTAATGCGTCGTCAATAAGCCTCTGCTAAGGCTTGTCATTGTAAAGGCTGCACTGTGTCATACTGCTCTTGGACAGCTGAGAGTGCCACAGATACAATTGGGAGTGCCTACCCTTACGACTTTTTCTCTAAAAGATCAGATATATTCTATAATAGAATATATATTATAATATTATAATCTGAATCACCAGTGATTCAGCTTAATTTTATATTGTTACCATCAAATAAAAGTTCATACAAATTGTATAGATAAGATCTTGCCTGATGTTCAGAATTACCTATCTCAGTAAACAATGTCAGTCAGCTGTAGCCGAGATATAATGATTCTGTGGGGTTACTTTTACACCACCAGTTTTCCCTGAAATGCAATGAAAGAGCCCATCTATTCTTATTAGTGGAAATTGGGTTGGAGGAGTTAATTAGCTGTAGGGAAACAACCCCATAATTAGTAGTAAATTATCAACAGATAAAATAAGAATGGTAATATTTCTCTGCCTCTAAATCAAGATAAGTTTTAAGAAACGATTTAATCACGTATTGCATATAAAATTACTTCCACAGATATAAAGATAAAATTTTCAATGATGACCTCCACTTATCCTTGTAGTATATTGCACTCAATCTTTGAATCTAATCATTCTATGAATTTAGGCAGCAGATACTAGCTTAGTTTTCCAGTGTCTACTTGAATTGGCATGCAGTACCATGTGATTTGCTCATCTGTGCTTTAGTCTTGACCTGTCTTTAAACCTGATAGTCAGTTAAAGGATACTGAAAACTCTAAGTGCTCTGCTTGCCTCTCGTGTTTTCGATTTGCTACCTGACTCATTTTTATCTTCATCCTGTTTTATGTTATGGAAACCAGGGGGATGTGCATTATAGTTTAGAGGCTGTTGTGAGATGGTTCCAAGATTGGATTCCTTTGTGAGCACAATATGAAGAAAACCAGTGAGGAGATTCCAGTGTTAGGAAATGTGGTCACTATTTCTGCAGTTTAGTTTCACATCAGTTTGGGAATCTGCTGCACTGGATACTTCCAGTGTAGCTGGTCTTCCCTGAGAATGCTGAAGCATCTGGAGGGGTAACTCAGATTTGCTTTAATTTATGAGGAAAAATGGACGGGCTGCTACAATGAATCCTGTCCTTTCTGGACTGCCTGGGGAACTGTTTTTGCCTGTTCTGAAACAGAATGTCTGTCCAAACTTTAGTGTTTTCCTTATAAGTTCATTGTATGACTTTGGGCTGGGAAGCTTTCAAATGTAAATATTTCTTTCAACATTAAGAACATGAGCTTTTACTAGTCCTTTGTATTGTCTGATATTGATTTCTTTTTAGCCCTTAAGGTGAGAATATATTTGGACAAGGAAAAGAGAAAGATAAGAAACTGAACCACAGTGGTGTTACTTAGAAGTACCCAAGCACTCATGATGGATGGGGCGGGTAGGTAGGGAATAAAAAACTACAAGACGTAAGAAAAACCAAAAGCCCTTCCTCTTTTTTCATTTTTTATTAATTAAGTTTTCCATTTATTTTTCATCCCCACCACAGTTCCCCCTCCCTCCTTTCCTCCCGTTCCCTCCCCCTACTTTCCCTCTACTGACCCATCCACTCCTCTGTTTCTGTTCAGAAAGGGGCAGGCCTCCCATTGTATTAAGGCTGAGTGAGGCAACCCAATATGAGGAATAGGTTTCCAAAAGCCAGCTCAAGAGTTAGGGACAGGCCTTGATCCCACTGCTGGGAGTCGCACCAAGCTGTGCAACTGTCACACATATGTAAAGGGCCTAGGTTGGTCCCATACAGGTTCCTGTCAGTCAGAAAAGGACCATCCCTTAATGACTGTGCATAAGGATAACCCACTTTGGATCCTATAAATCAGAGTCACAAGAACACCAGAGATAGGCTAGGATCCTTGTGTAAAGAGTATACATGCAGTGGACATTTTTAGGCATTATGAAAATATGCTAGACATATTTAGCTGCTCTTTTATAAAAGATATAATGTGAAATTTGGAATGAGTGCTCAATTTCATTTCTGTAATTCATCAACTTATGTGTATAGTTAAGATATCAAAAAGATCCATATAATAGAGGTGTTTTGTATTTCATGATGCAATGTACACATCACAGCAGGATGAACACAAAGAGCACAGTTGGTGTTTTAGAAGGCCCTGCATCCATGCACAGACTGGCAGTCCTGAGTGGATCCAGTGAGCTTTTACGGAATTCCATACCATCTAAAAGAAAAATATATATTTTCAATTATTTAGTCACAGGAGATACAAATATTGTACACTTAAAGTTTAAACATAAATACATATACCATAATGATTATTAATATATGATTTGGGACCTGTTTAAAAGAAGCCTTATGACCAATTTTTGTTTTTTTATTTCATTGTGTTTCTGGAACTAAAATTTAAAATGTATGGTGTTATGACTCACATGGTTTACAGAAGCAGAACTACTTCTACAAGTTTTAAATTCCTTTCATTCACAGCACTATTGATAAATAAAGCACAGAATAGCAAGAAAAGCCACTTTTTAGCTTGTGGGAAGTAATTTGCATCTTGTTTGAAAATAGGTTTATTCAAAACTTGTTTCCCATGTACTTGTCACTGATACATAATAATTGCTAATGTAAGAAACTCTGCCTTTCTCTTCTTGGTAGGGGAAGAAAGTGAAGTCTATACTACTACATGCATAGCTTTTGTGTTTATAAGTGCTTTGGTTTTCTATGTAAAATGTGAATCCAATTCTAGTTTCTCAAGAGAATTGAAAAGTCTCTGTTAAAATGTGTATAAAAATGTATATTATAAAAACTTGAAATGGTTTGTTTTGACTGGCAAAACAGAATACCACAACACTTCAACACAACAAATGTACATTTTCAGAATTTGAGAGGCTGAAATTCTCTAATATGGCTAGGTATTATTTTTCTGGCTTCCAGATATCTACCTTCATGCTGTGTCTAAACATGTCTGTTCTGTGGTACATAATAATGAGTGGTGGATTGGTGGAGTGGGGAAAAGAGAGAGAGATAGAGATAGAAGGAAACGTTCTGGTGCATCTTCTTCCAAAGATCCTAGAATTTGAAAGATTGGAATTGAGCTTCAAAATATATATTTTAGGATGATAATAATTTTATTATATTCTTCCATGATCTGCTGAGATTTCTGTCCCCCTCGCATAGAAAGTGCATTTATACCATATTAATAGGCCTCCAGCTGGAGCAAAAGTGATACTTGAGATAAAATTCATCCTGATAAAGAACTCCCTAAAATTTTGTGCAAAGAACTAGAAGTTTCTGTGATTTGAGGGCCTGAGCTGGGGACTGCAGCAGGTAGGCATTTTCATTTCTGAAGGGGGAAAGTGTTGGAAGGGTGAAAGTAGACATAGATTCATGGTGAGTTCTAAGCCTATCAAGATAAATTATAACAAGTCTGTAGAAGAATCCTCTGTGTAATATTGGCTTTCCAGCTCCACTTGGGTGACAATATCACCTTAGTAGATCTTTAGGACATCCCTGTCTTCACAGTTGTTTGTGGCAGAATCACTCAAGCAGTGTCTGTGATGGTTGCCTGGCCTGTTGTAGCCAAGAACACCTAGTTCTATAAAAGAAAAGTGGAAGTAGCCTTGCCCCTTCAGTAGCCACAGTGACCACTGAGTCATCGTTGAGGTTATCCTTCCTTTTCTTAACAGACAATGTGTGTTCCCTGCATCCTGTCCTATTTCCTGTTTAATTTAGTCCAGGGAAGCAGTGCTTTGGCTGATATAACACCATTCCTATTCTGCCCCTTGCTGAGGAGAATTCCTCATCTGTGGTTGATAGGCTACTCTGCATATAAAACATCTGTCCAGCCTCAGTTTTATCAGTTTCTTCAAAATGTCACAGACTACATGCTTATGGAAAATGTTTTATTTTGTCAAATGCATAGGTTGATAATTCTAGAATGTTTGTGTTCTTTTTTCTTTTCTTAAGTTGCTATATCTTAGCATTTGATTTATTTTGGAAAAAGAAGAGGAGGAGGAGAAGGAAGAAGAAGAAATGCTTTGAACATAATCCTGACTGCTTCACAAATCTACATAAAAGCACAGATTTTGCAAAATTACAGCAAAATAATGGGTAAATGCAGGCAATGGCTGGTCAATTAGAGGGATAATTTCTAGTTTTTTAGCTTTAATTCTCAGATTGTTTTGGTAATAGTTGAAGATTAGAAATTCTGCTCTCAAATATGTAATGGAAACAAATTACTTGTTATAATACAAAATTACATATTTTGATAACAAGTACTTCTACCTGAAAAAAATATGAACAGTTCAAAAATGTTTTCTTAACATATGGTACCCTGACTATGAGACACATGGCACTATAAATACAATCAATGAAATTTCTCCTTTTACCTTGTACCCAATCAAGAGAATGTATTTTCTTTTTGCAATAATGCTATGTATTCAGAGATCACTGTCTATCTATTTATTTTTGGTTAAACAATATCTTTATCATTCTTCTCTTCTATTGCATTGCAAACTATAGCCCAGGCATTCATCCCATGCTAAACTTAAAAATATTTTCTCAAGGCATGTGATTTTGTTTCTTGCAAGTTTTTCCTCACACAAGGTACTATAACAAAATTCATTATACTTCTTTTTTTAACAAATATTTTATAAATAATTTAATTTTACATATCAGCCACGGATTCCCCTGTCCTCCCTCCTTCCACCCCCAGCCTCCTCCCCCTCAATCTAGCCCCCATTTCCACCTCCTCCAAGGCAAGGTCTCCCCTGGGGAGTCAGCCCAGCCTGGTAGACTCAGTGGAGGCAGGTCCAGTCCCCTCCTCCCTGCACCAAGGCTGAGCAAAACTTAACTTTCCTACTGTTTCCAATGAATTGATCTTTACTTTCATCCCAAGACTTGCCAGAGTATCTTATACACACATGGATTTCCCAGAAATCCCTTCAAAGTCCTAAAATTATTCGAGAATTGTCCTCAAAAATAATACACCCTTTACTTACCTCTTAATACTGATGTCATATCTTTATTGCTTTAGATATAGGTTATAATGACAACACACTTCCCAGTACCAAACTCAAAATAAGTCCATTTATTTGGATATAGCCAATACCAGCTATGATGGGACTTAATTTAGAAGGAATATATTTTTCCATCTTTAGTCCAAAACATTTAGTCTCCAAAATTTACACCATAACAGTACTCAAGACATTCCCACAACTTACCAATGTGAGCTCATATGGTAGCCACAAATAACTTAAAAACAATTTTTTCTCAATAATTTGATTCATATATAGGCAACTCTTGGCAGAAACTAATTAGTAAGCAAAACTTTTCAATTTTAATAGCGAATTAGTGTGGCAGTCTTATAAATATAAATGGAGTTCTTGTAAGATGTGAATATAGTCTAGGGTTTTACAAAGTATGTTTTTCAAAACAATCTTAAAAAATTAAATAAATTTACATAATTTCCCTACAATTGTATGCTTAATATTTTAATTGTTAATTTCACCAAATAAATTTTAGACATATTTCTCCTAGAAATAAATTTCATGATGTCAAGAATGTGATTTTATGTTCATAAATTGCATATTCTATCAAAATAAAATTTTAAAATACTTGAAATAAAAAAGCTCTGTGTTTATATTAGTCAGAATACGACAGTAAGATCAGGTCCCCAGTAATTTGAAATACAGAAAAAATTAATATGGGGAATGATAAAGTAGTACTTGTGGTTAGCTTCTAAAAGATATAAAAGAGGACCCTAAAGTATACAGAAATAGTAAAAGTAGAAAAGAATTAGAAAGTCAGTGAACAAAGTCAGAAACAAGATGTTAGCTTCCCACTAGCACTGTGATTCAGATTTCACTGGAGAGGGCATGGCTCCATATAAACACATAGTATGCTATTAAATAGAAATCCACCCAAAGCCTCGTTCATTGCCCATGCCTGTCACCTTGAATGTCCCTGTGTGGAACTAAGCATTCACATCTGCTTACCAGTAGGATGAACCTTTAACAAAGATGCCAAAAAAAACAAAAACAAAACAAAACAAAACAACAACAAAAAAAAAAACCAGAAGCACATGAGTAAGTCACAGTCCTTTATTCTTTCTATTATTTTATAGAACTTTTTCAATCACCTTTATGGATAAAGCATATTATTAGACCAGCTGCTGAAAGGTAACTGTACATAAAAAAAGTTAATAAATAAAACAGTTTCTATTCATCCTTACAGGTTTATAATGTAACTTTCCTCTACAACTGTAGTTTATAATAACATGGCACCTGGTCCTTT
Source organism: Peromyscus maniculatus bairdii (assembly GCF_049852395.1). Classification (NCBI taxonomy): domain Eukaryota; kingdom Metazoa; phylum Chordata; class Mammalia; order Rodentia; family Cricetidae; genus Peromyscus; species Peromyscus maniculatus. The sequence goes on along the minus strand of NC_134857.1, from coordinate 94,357,543 downwards.
GGGTAGTTAATGAATATTTCACTGAGTTGAGTGTCATGGACTGTTGACAAGGGTATGTTCTTACATTCTTTTCCATACAAGTGGGAAGATTGTATTTAACACATTTAACCTTTATATTGGAATCTATTAGACAATTCTCAGAACCAAGAAGTTACACGTTTGTTCCATATAGTATATAATCTAATATCTACTTGTAGTTCACTTTTCTGGCTACTATGAAGTAATAGAGTGTTGGTAAGAAAACCATCAGAAAAATACATTCAATTTATGCTCTGTTTATTGATGTTTATGTTTCAGTTCTCTTGTTTTTCAACCTTTCATGTCACATAATACGCACTAAGCCAGGAATCACATATTATTTACTTTATAGGTCTTCTGGATGGCCTGCTGCAACTATTTCTTAAAACACTCCCTAGAAACATCTTAACCCTGCTTATAAAATAGATTTGGCTAAACTAGAATCAATTAGAAAACTACAGCATGTCCACTATATACCAAAGATCGTAGCTTCAAAGATCTATCAGATCATGCATCCTTTCTATGCTCTTATGCACCAACAATGAAGAAATTATATGAGAAAAACATTCATACTAAAGCAACAATGGTTTAGCTGAAGTATTAATGAGTAAGAACAGTGCAATCACTGGCCGTTTCTCTTTGATGTAAAAGAGAATTCAGTAGTTGGATTTAAACTCATCCTATCTTGGGTGTACCTGATCTTGTCTGTCTAGGAAGCTAATTTGAGGGAGCCATGGTTAGTTACTATTGGCATGTGATATATAATGACTGAATAAAGAAAAAGGAAAGTAGATTCTATGCTCTCATTTTTTCCACAGGGCTACTGAGCAAACACAACTCTGTGATAAGACTGTAAAAATACACCGTTCTTGCTTCACAAACTATTGGCCTTTACTGTTATTGACTTAACAGCAACATTGCATTTACCACTTCGGTAGTCACATCCCTAATGCTAGACTGTGCTAATTTGCTATTTAAAGAGAACCAAACTTACAGTAGAGCTGCACTGAGCATAGCACCCTAATTAAGGTTTCAATAACTCAATTGTCATTTTGCTAAACCAATCTATTGTTCGTAATTGTAAAACTGTCAAGTTAATGGGGAATTGATAATTGATTACCAATTCTGAATCTTTTAAGCTTTGGTGGTTCTAACTAGCTCTATGATTTTTTTCAGTGATCTATGTTTACTTACAGAGATGTTTTTAGTTTCCTCTTTAACAATGAGAAATGATCACATGAACCTTTCTTGCAAAATATAATGCTTTCCCCTGGATCAAATTACTAATACAATTACCTGGTCACTATATATTGCACCTTGGAAAAAGTCTGGCCCATCAACCTGACAGGAAGTAAATTTGTATAGAACAAATATTTATTCTTTTGCACCTGTATTCTCCTTTTATTGATGGAAATGTAGTTATGTTTGTTCAACAAAATGTATTTTTTCAATGAAAAACTATAATTTAGCACCAGAATATATAACATTTAAAAAACTGAGATCTTGCTTTTTCTCTATTGAGTAGATTTTGGGGGTAATAATTCCAAGAAGGAACATTTCGATCAGGCTAGATGGCAAGTTACAAAACACAGTTGCAATATTTTGTAAGCTTTCCTAAAGACAAGTTTCCATTTGGTAGGAAGTTCTTCGTATGTTACCAGTCTGTTGCCCCATTTAATTACTGTCATATGTTCTTTATTCTGAGGTTAAGACCTGATTCTCTTTGTCTTGGTAACCTCTTAAAATATTGAAGTTATTGGCCTTGGTGTAATTATTTAGCCAGACCAAGATTATTTTTATTGTAGTCATTTTGACTGTTACAGCCCCAACCAAGGAGATAATACTGAAGCCACCATTCACATTATTCTACCCTTTGGATTCTGGTGTAACAATCAGATATAAACTTTAGATTCGTGACACCCATTTCTGCTATTAGACAAAACTCAAATTTTCCTTCTTATGATACCAAAAAGATCCACAATAAAGCTTTTAGAAGACACAAATATGTATTTTAATATTTTCTTTTTTACGTGGAATGATGAATTATATTTGATAATATAAATTCACTTTCTTAAGATTTTTTCTCATCTATTGTGAGAAATTATGTTTTATATCTCACTCTCAGTGTTTATGGGCTACAAGTGAGTTCAAGCTTCAACCAAACAAATAAAATAATTAATCCAAATTTCCATGTTATAATATCTGGTGTATTGACTCCTGGGCCACTGGCAGTGTCAATCAATACTCCTCATGTTACCTAGTTTAAGTTTGAATTCCTTCATATTCACCTAGTTATGTACATAGTCTTTACATACATTTACCAGGTTAGTGCCACTGTTAAGTGCTGCCCACTCCACACCACCCTAGAAACATTTCATCTTGTATGATCTATTCTGTAATTGCCTGAATTTGGACTGTAGTTAAAAGAAAAGAAGAAAGTAGAAGTGTGTGGAAGCAGGCAACCTGATAATATTGCAGTCCTTGCAAAGAAACATCATTGCACAAATTATTCATAGGGTCTTTATGCAATTTTGAACAGGCTTATAATGCATGGAAGAAGGCCCTGCTTAAACTTGTAAGAGAAACTACTGATATGCAACTTATTAGAACCAGATTTATTTTTTATGAATAACCTATAGGATTTTCAGAGTAACATTATATTCCAGCTGCTGTCCAAATATACACATTAATGACATGATCAAGCAATTCGTTCGACAGACTTTGAAATTCAGCCACTTCCAGTCTACAAAATGTACCTGGATTTGAACATAAAATAAAACAAAATAAAATACATACCACATAAAAAGAGTATTTTTTAGCAAAGCTATCAGAAGATGGATTTCAATCCATGCTGAGTTTTTCAATCAACTATTCTTCATTCTATCCTTTGCAGTAATTGAGTCACTATGCTAGACATACATTTCCGTAGCAAAGGTCACATTCAGTGGGTAACTCATTTAATTATGTGTAAAAGTTTGATAGTTATTAATAAAAAATAAAATTTGATAGTATTTGTTCTTGGGCAGCTCTTGTTACAAGTTATGTCCATTGGTAACTTATTTGTCTCTTTAATTTGACTGTTATTTTTATTTAACAATGAGTACATTAAAGCACTAATCAGTTAAATAACTGCTTCATAGTACACAGGCAATAAATGGATAATCTGTTAATTGTTTTAACCTTCAGAATCTACCACCTGCCTCTCTAGTGGCCACTCCATGGTCTGCTCCTGGTAGGTTGTAGTCTAGCCTTAGTTTCAATCACTCACAATACTTTCTGACATAAATTTTGTTTTCAGATAAGCTTTTGTTCCCTCAAAAGAAACAAAACTCAGTAACAGCTTCTTTGGACTTAGAATTAAATTGTTAGAAAGGTAACTCTAACCCTGGTTTCTAGGAGACATGTCAAAAACCAACCTATTTAAACATTTCCCCGCAATGATATAATGATGAACGCACATCTGCTCTGTCGGCAGGATAAACTGCAGAGTGTGTCGTCACTACTGAGTGTGTTAACACACAGTGTTTCTGCAGATTCCATAGCCAGGATCCAAACACATTTCATAGTACACACACATACAAAGTTGAATGTGTTTCAAACCCAGGCTGCCCCCTCTCCCTGCACATCTACTTTTTCTGGGTTTCTTCTACTGTTCATATTGTATTTTTATTTCTTATTTCAAGTTTCTGAATTAGTTGTACCTTAAGATTTCTTTTCTATTTTTTAAATGGATGTTTTTCATAAAATATATTCTGAGTATGGCTTCCCCATAATATTCCCAATTCTTCTCCTTCCTTCCAGATTCATACCCTTTCAGTCTCGTGTCAGAAAATAAATAGGCACTCACTCATAAGTGGATACTAAATGGGAGGGAAGGGATGGCCGGACTGCAACCCACAACTCCAGAGAGGCTAGCTAACAGGGAAAGACCCTAGGAGGGACATGTGGATGACCCTGTGAAGGAGAAGTGGATGAGATCTACATAAGTGGGCTGGGTGTGGGGAGGTGGCAGAGGGCAAGGAATGGGGGATGAGAACATAGGGAAATGGGAGGGTCAAGCTGGAACAGGGACAGAGTGGGAGGTCAGGAAGGAAGATATCATGATAGATGAGGACATCATGGGAATAGGAAGAGGCAGGATGCTGAGGAGGCTCTCAGGAATCTGCAAGGTTGACCCCATCTTGGTCTGCTGGCAATGGTCCAGAGGGTGCCTGGACCATTCTACTCTGGTGACCAGCCTAGCAAATAACCTAGCTGTCATCATAGAGCCTTTGTCCAGTGACAGATGGAGGCAGATACAGAGATCCATGGCCAGGCACTAGGCTGAGTTCCAGGAATCCAATTGATGAGAGAGAGGAGAGATACTGCAGGTGAGGGACATCGAGATTATGATGGGAGGACATGCAGAGATAACCGGCCACACTAGTGGAAACCCAAGAACTGTGGACTGGTGGCTGTGGAGCCCCCATGGAACTGGACTAGGCCCTCTGGATATGGAAGACGGTTGTTTGGCTCAAACTGTTTGGGGAGCACCCAGTCAGGGTGATCGGGATCTGTTCCTGGAGCATGGGCAGGCTTCTGGGAACCTGGTGCCTGTGGTGTGACACCTTGCACAGCCTAGGTGCAGTGATAAGGGGCGTGGACCTGCCTAGGCTCAATGAGCTGGGCTCTGCTGACTCTCCATGGGAGACCTCGATTTGGGGGATGTGGGGATGCGGAGTGGCTTGGGAAAGAGGGCTGGGGGTGGGAAGAGGGAGGAGGGGGGTTCTTTGGATATCATGAGGAGTGAGTAGAAAATTTCTTAATAAAGCAAAAGAAGAAAATAAATAGAGAATAATAAATAAGACAAGATTAAAAAAAAAATCAGGATGGGCATGGGAACAGGAGAGATCAGGTTTTGGGGAAAATGGAAGGGAGAGAATACCGGGAAAGACTACTGGAATTAGGGGCATCTCTGGGATGGCTAGAAACCTAGTGTAATGGAAATTCCCAGGAATCTATGAGGATGACCCTATTTAAGACTCCTAGCAATGGGATATATGAAGCCTGAACAGTCATCACCTGTAACCAGGCAAGACTTCCAAGGGAGGGATTACAACCTCAATCTAGCCACATAACATCTGGCCAACAATTCTCCTGGCCTAAAAGGTATGCTGAGACAAAGGTGGCATAGAACTTACGCTAACAGCCAACAAATGACTGGTCTGACTTGAGACCCAAACTATAGGAGAGAGCCCACCCCTGACACTGCCTGGATAGCCCAGAAACCTAAAAAAGAACCAAACATGACAGGCAAAAAAGAAAAAAGAATAAGTCAATGAAATGATTCCTAATAATATTCTGCTATACATATATATATCATTGCCTAGCCGAATTGTCATCAGAGAGGCTAAATGCAGCATCAGCTGGAACAGATGCAGAGACACACAGCCAAATATTAGGTAGACCTCAGGGGAATTCTGTGAAAGAAGGGGAGGAAGGATTATGGGAGCTAGAGGGGCAAATGGTACCAGGAGAAAACCAACTGAATCAAATAAGCAGGGCTCTTAGGGACTCACAGAGACTGAACTGCCAATCAGGGAACTTGAATGAGATTGACCTAGGCTCTCTGCACATATGTTACAGCTGTGTAGCTTGGTATTCTTGTGGGAATCATAACCGAGGAAGCAGGGTGTAGCATGAATCTTAAAAGGTCTTAATATAAACAAACCCAGAGCCAGATATTGGGGTGAACACTGGAAGATCAGAGAAGCAGAATAAGCCACAGCTTCCTCACCTTGCCAATTCCTCAGCTGTTCCTGTTTCCTCAGACTGGAAGCCTCTGAGTCCTCATCCAGAATGAATCTCAGTTGAACTGCTGCTAAAAGCTTAAAAGCTTAACCAGCTCTAGTCCTGGTTTTCACGCCTTATATACCTTTCTGCTTTTTGCCATCAGTTCCTGGGATTAAAGGCTCTTGTTACCATGCTTGGCTGTTTCCAGTGTGGCTTTGAACCCACAGAGATCCAGATGGATCTCTGCCTCTGGAATGCTAGGATTAAAAGTGTGTGTGCCACCATTTTCTGGCCTCTGTATCTAGTGACTGTTCTGTTCCCTGACACCAGATAAGTTTATTAGGGTACACAATATTTTGGGGAACACAATATCACCACAGCAGGGGATGTCTCTGACTCTGTTACCTGCTTTTGGGACCCTTCCCTCCTACTGGGTTGCATCATCCAGCCTTAATAGGAGAGGAGGTGCCTAGTCTTACTGTGACTTCATTCCATGGTTGGTTGATATCCATGGGAGGCTGATATACATGGGGAGGTCTGCATTTTTCTGAATAGAAAGGAGAAGGAGTGAATGCAAGGGTGGAAGAAGAGAGGTTGAGGTGAGGGACTGAGAGGAGAGGAGGGAGGGGAAGCTATTATCAGGCTGGAAAACATGAATTAATTATAGAAATATAAAAATTAAAATTAAAGGAAGTAAGAATAGGCCAAAACAACAAAACAAACAGCAACAACAAAGATAAAAAAAATCACAAGAATTCACAGATGCAGAGATACATGTTTGCACACACAAAACCAGATCCATATATATATATACATGCAAAGGTCCTATAGTGTAAAAAATAAAGTGCTTGGACAATATATATGAAAAAAAGAACCTATAAAGATGCCGTTGAGTTCATTTTCTGTTGGTCATCTATGGCTGGAAATTTGGCCTACCTTAGAGCTGTTTGTATATTTTATGAGATTCCCTTGGAGAAGACTAATTTTTCATTTACAAGTGGCTGTCAATTGGAGATCACTTCGGGGTTAGGGATGGGGTCTTGTGTCCACTTCTCTCATTCTAGGACCCCATCTAGTGCAGACCTGTGCAAGCCCTGTTGCATGCTGCTATAGTCTCTGGGAATCCATATGTGTGTCACACATGGACTACCCAGAAATCCTTGATTCCTTGGTGTCCTCCATATTCTCTGACTCTTACAGTCTGTCATCTCCTCCTCCACAGAGTTACCTGAGCCCTGAGGGGAAGGATTTGACGGACACATCCTGTTTAGGGCTGAGTGTTCCAAGATCTCTCACTCTCTGAACATTGGCTGTGGGTCTCCATATTTTCCCCTATCTACTGCAGGAGGAAGCTTCTCTGATGATGACTGATCAAAGCACTGATCGATCGATCAATGTATCAGAATGTCATTAGAAGTCATCTTATTTCCCTGTTCCTTTAGCAGAACAATAGTAATTGGTTTTCCCCTATGTCCCTAGTCTATCTAGTCTCAAGTTATTGGCAACTCAAGCAGCATTAAAATTGGGTTCCATCTAAAGGAGTGGGCTTTAAATCCAATCAGATATTGATTGGTTACTCCCATAACCTTAATTTTATACATGTGTCTATTGGAAGAGAGGGAGGAATATGTATCTGAGAATCGTAGGTTTTATGGTATGATTGTCTTTCAGTAAGACTGATAAACTGTTTAATTCTTGAAACACAGCATACAAGTTCAGGAGCTTCATTCAGAAAAAAAAAAAAGAGGGGAGTAACAAAACATTCTTCACAATGAACTGAACTTACGTTGCTGACATTTTCATGTGTCCCTTGCCAATGGCTTTATACAGAAGAAATGCCTGGCCAAACTGCACACTCAGTCAATATGGGGGATGCAGATTAAAATTCTTGTGATATAGGACTTCACACCAGTCAGAATGGATATCATAAGAAATCTGAAAACAAATTCTGGCAAGGATGAGTACAAGGAACTATTCACTGTTGGTGGAAGTGCAAACTAGTACAGCAATTCTTGAAATCTATATGGAGTTTCCTCAAAACGTTAAAATAATCCTAGAACTTCCGTATGAACATGCTATATCACTCCTGAACATATCACTAAAGGACTACACATTAGAGCATGAGTCTCCTCCTCTCAATTGAGATATAACTTATGAGTCCAGTTGAATGACAGATTACTAAAATTTCAAGGGTAATCAATTATATGACTTATCTCATGAAGAAATCTACAATGATATAGGGCAAAACAAACCCTGTTGGATAAACACAGAACATTTTGTCTGATATTTGGTGTCTGCAGTAGTAATGACTCCTCATGGATCTTTTTTAATATATATATATTAAATATTTATATTAATATAATAGATTTTTCTATCCATTTTACATACCAACCACATATTCTCCTGTCCTCCCTCCTCCTACCCCCCAGCCTCCCCCCCCCCCCCCCCCCCCCCCCCCGCAATCCACCCCTGCCCCATTACCACCTCCTCCAAGGCACGGTCTCCCATGGGGAGTTAGCAGAGCCTGGTACATTCAGTTGAGGTGGATCTTAAGTTCCTGTAGTTCAGTTGTTCTTAATGATTGGTCTTTTTGTTGTTGTTGTTGTTGCTGTTTTTTTGTTTTTGTTTTTTTTTTGTTTTGTTTTGTTTTTCAAGACAGGGTTTCACTGTCGCTTTGGAGCCTGTCCTGGACTAGCTTTGTAGACCAGGCTAGCCTCGAACTCACAGAGATCCGCCTGGGTCTGCCGTTTAAGTGCTGGGATTAAAGGCATGCACCACCACCGCCCAGCAATGACTGGTCTTAATGAGAGCTGAATGGCAATTTTCTATGCATTCCTCACTGTACAGTAGCCGCCATGTTTCCATTAGCTAATGCATTTCTCATACCCCTGAGTTGGTCATATCATAACCACAATCTTATATCCATGTATGTGTGTGGAGACTAGCTTATGTCTTTTGATTACAATGTATTCCTGGCTGAGGAGATAGTGTATTGGTTAAAAAAACTTGCTACACAAATATGGGGACTAGAGTTTGGCTTCTCAGCACCATGTAAAAGCCTGATATGGCTGCACATAAACACTACCCTAGTATATAGGGATGGAACAGGCAGATCTTCAGGTTTACTGGTTAACTTTTATAGCAGAGATGGGTTATCCATCTCAGAACCTTCTGTTGAAGAAGCCAACTTGGACATTTAACCTCCATACATGCCTGCAAAGGCCAGTGCATCTGCACACACACACACCCTCAAAACACACACAAACACACAACATACATGAACGCACTCATATTCATACACACAAAGTAAAAGTATTTCCCTTATTTCTTAAAACATGAGCATTTACAATTTTTACACTGTAGCATTTTGTAAAAAAATGACATACCTTTGTGTGCTTCGGACTTTGAATTTTGATCCTATCCCAGACTAGAGCTATGCATTACACTGCCCTCACTATCCCAGCCAGTCTCACTGGCACAGCTCCCAGGCAGTAATGTGATTCCAGGAGTGAATAACTGATATAGTCTTGCCATATATTATGTTGCCAATAGTTTTTGGATATTTTGTTTTATGTGGTTATGATCATGTCTATGAAATGTCACTCTGGGTATACATGAGATAATTAAGACTATTATAAAACAGGCTTTCCTTAGGATAATTTGCCTCAACTATGGTCTAATGAAAGTGTTCTGCAAATGTTTAAATTAGACTGTAACAGTTTTATGATACTCAGTAGGTTAGGTGTGTTACAAGAAGTTTTGGCATTCTTTTCAACTTATGTTGTATTAACAGGTCACTATCCAGTCATCCATTGAGAAAGATCTGTACATGTTAGTTCCTTCACTGCCAATAACTTACACAGCACTCATGCAAATTAGGATTCCCTTCTCCAGCAAGACTTTTTAAATGGAAATTATTTTGCTTCTTTGCAACAAATAATATCTATCTATCTATCTATCTATCTATCTATCTATCTATCTATCTATCATCTATCTATCTAGGTTTTCAATATACCATAAGATATGCTTAATAAGTATGAAATAATAAAACTTTGAATTGTATTCAAGATGTTTAAACAATCATTTTAATAACAGCTTGTTGAGACATAATTTTACATCTTATTTTTAATTAAATAAAATTAAATGTTTTGAGTCAATGCCTCATTTCCAGAAAAAGCAATGACCATGTTAAACATCATGTCCTATTACCTTACCAAAAATTAGAGCCAGGAGTATCATACACTCAAAATTGGCTTAATGTAGCATCATCAGTCTTACATTTTATGCTAAATATAAATGACACTGACATGTTTAGCATTTTATTTCTGTGTTCTGATTGGAATACATAATGTGTATGGTCAGTCGTGTAACTTCTAGTGTTGAGCTTTCATATTTCCCATCCTCAATAAGTGTTTGATATAGAATTAATGCAAAATTATTAGAGATACAATAGATAATTAGTATCTACCTTTTCACAAATACATATATATGTGTGTTACATATTATATTTACAATGTATATATTACAAACATACAAATGTACATATGTACTTTATATATACAAATGTGTATGTATATACACATATGTAATGTAGTCTAGATAGTTTCTGCCTTATAATATTCTTTGAGAAAACAAAATGGTTTAAGGGATGGATGATTTTTCAACCACAATGTATTTAATAGTTTATGAGGCGAACTCTTGTTATAAAATTTGTTTAATTAAATTAGTTCACATGTTTTTAACCTTTGAGGTTTTTCTTAGGAAATTCTATTATGGCTGACCCGAAAGTACAAGTTAAATGTTCAGCCATCAACATAAGCGCTTCATTCTACTGAAACAAATCGAGTTGGGTCATTTTCTTCTTTCTCTGACTATTCTTTTGTTCTCTAAAAAATGAAGTTATTCAGGATCTAGATACTATTCTGTTTTTAAATCACTTGTTATATTCAGATATAGATCAACTAATCTAAATGAGGCTTCCCTGGCATTCTAGAAAAATACGCCAAATTGCATATCTGAATTTATATTTCAACCTAAATATGTAATGAGTATTTAAAATATAAAAATTAGGGGCTGGAGTTAACTCAGTGGTTGAGCGCACTTGTTGCTCTTCCAGAAGAGCTGAGTTCAGTTCCCAGAACTTACATCAGGAGACTCAAAATGGGCTGTAGTTTCACAGAGAGATCCTTCTTCCTCTTTTGATACCACGAGCCGTGTAGGCTGTGGTTAACATCCATGTACTCAAGCAAGCACACATACACTGAAAAGGACAAATAAATATATTTTCAAAAAGCAGGTCTAGCTAGATGAGTCACTGGGAAAAAGTACTTGCCACACAAGCCTAACAATATGAATTCAATCCCTAACTCCCACACTAGAAGTACAGAACTGACTTCCAAAATTTGACCTATGCCTTTAACATCTTCAACAAGGTGTGCACATGCTAGAACGTAGCACATAAAACACTCACACATGCAATTACACACACACATACTTAGATACAGATACACAAATAAAAAATAAATATAAACTTTTAAATAATACATGTAAATGACAAAATTTAAATTAAAAGTTGATGTTATGTAATTAATATATAAATACATAGAAAACTACATATTGGTTTTGTGAACCTTTTATTTTTGTACATACTAACTTATCTATTTTGTGTCATCAGGAAAATGTTGGTGTATTTGAAGTGTAAATTGAACTATAAGTTTCTCCTAAACGAATAACAAGTGTAAATGAAATACAAATTCAATACAACAAATTTATTCAGTGTGAAAATAAAATGAGTGATTTTCATCTATTACAACAGCTGTTTGCTTGGATTAGATGCCATTTATCAGTCAAGGAACCTTTAATATTAGCCCACTATTTCAATTACCATAAGATAATGACATTTTCCTATTTTAATATTTTATTTAAATATATTGATCAGCACAATAAGTTTATTTATGTATGTGGAAAGTCTTCATTATAGAACAAAAGTTGTTTGTTTAGGCATAGTTGATATAAGGCTATAAAAGCATTTAAACAGTTGGATGGGGTAGCACACGATTTTAATCCTGGCACTGTAGCGGTAGAGACCATCCCATCCCTATGACTTTTAGGTCATTATGGTAAACTAAGTGAGTTTTAGGCAAAACAAGCCTACATAGTGAGATCATGTCTCAAAAAAAAAAAAAAAAAAAAAAAAAAAACCCTCAAAAACTTAAACAGTGGCATCAGAGTTGCATTCCTCAGTATCTTGTATTGAGTATAAAAATTACTCCAGAATCCTTCAATAGCACCCATATGACTAAGAAATAATAGTGTGGGAGAGGTATTGAAAAACTAATTTAAAGAATTTTGAAAAGAAAAATTAGAGCTTTGTTGTAAAATTAGTCCAGAAAAAAAAGCTCTATTATGCTTAGTAGATGTGAGTTTTTTTCTGAAAATTAGTTAAATTATAAATAGGCATAAATCATATTACATATTTAGAAAATTTAAGGACTAAATATTGTATGTATAGACTTATGTACACATATACAAAAAAACAGAAAAAATATGAAGAAATTGAAAGTTAATACATGTGCTGTGGAATGTCATTCTGTATGCTGTGAATGTGTGTTGTTCTGATTGGTTGATAAATAAAATGCTGATTGGCCAGTAGACAGGCAGGAAGTATAGGCCTGGCAAGGAGACCAGGAGAATTCTGGGAAAAGGAAGAGCTGAGTCAGGAGTCGCCAGCCAGATGCAGAGGAAGCAAGATGTGAATGTCTTAACTGAGACAAGGTACCAAGCTGTGTGACTAAACATGAATAAGAATCATGGGTTAATTTAAGTGTAAGAGCTAGTCAGTAATAAGCCTAAGATAATGGTCAAGTAGTTATAATTAATGTAAGCCTCTGTGTGTTTACTTGGGGGACATGGGTAGGAGAGAATTGTCCCAATTGCCGGGAGGCCAGGACACAGGAAAACTTCCAGCTACAGATTAAGTGTACTTATTGACTTAAGTGGACTGCTATTTGTCTCTTTCAGATCTGAATGTGTGTGTGTGTGTGTGTGTGTGTGTGTGTGTGTGTGTGTGTGTGTGTGTTTGTTTGTGTGTGTGTGTCTGTGTGTGTGTGTTTGTGTCTGTTTGTCTCTATGTGTGTGTGTGTGTGTGTGTGTGTGTGTCTGTCTGTCTGTGTGTGTGTTTGTGTAAAGAGAGACCATTCATTGCCATTGGGAGTCCACTGTGAATAGCACCTCTCAACATTCACTCTTTATATAGTTCCCTAATACACTGATCTCAATGTGAACATGAGATTTGTTTGGCTAATGAGACATTAACATATGTGAAAGCAGAATTTTATATAAACACCTACAGAGGCTTACCATCTTGCCAAGATTCCTCTGGAAGCCCACTGTATTGTTTAAAAACAAAAATTTCCTGTTCAAATTTAAGTAGGAGGTACTATGCAGAGGACCCCTGGAGGGAGAGAGGTGGCCTTGGGCTTTTTAAGCCTTTCCTGAGCCCCTCCCCCCTGTGACTGAATACGCCTCTGCTGGTTAACATGTGGAAAGAAATTACTCAGCTTGAGCTTCATAAACCACAGACAGTACTGTGACAAACAACCGATACCTCATTGCTAGTTCAGGCCACTGACTTTTTCAAGAATTTTGTTGCTCAGCAATATATAATTGAAATACATACATAGAAAAATGAATGTTCTTAGCGAAATGTTCATGTGGTTATTTGAAGGTTTGTTTCATCTGAACTTGCTCAGTGTAAGATGTGAAAACATGTTCCTCCATGGGATACTTTAGTGTGCATACTAATGGATTTAGTATCTACTATATAATGCTATATTGCCCCTGGAGACTTGTTAAGAAATGGGAAGTCTTGCAGGGGTTTCATAGTTAATTTTTTAAAGCATGCAGCTATAAATAGCTGTGAAGGGTAAACCAGCACGGTGATGAGATTCTTAAAGCATTTAAAACAATTCCTAAGTAATTTTCCACAGAGATGAAACTTAAATCCACATTTTTAGAGATGTTCAATTCATTAAAAGTTCATCAGATTCTTAGAAGAATAAACAGACTATAGATCTGAAGAAACTAAGACTCAATACACGGATTAAATATACTTACTGACTTAAGTGGACTGATATTTATTTTTGTTTCAGAAAGAAAAACACTTTTCCTAGACCTTGAGAGCATAGATTTATGTTTTGGGACATCTAAAATAAACAGGAGCCATTACACACTTTATATATCTCTTTAATGACTTCAAAAATCATTTTGATTCACTTGTCTTTGGTTGACTGAAGCTGTAGCAGGTGGATAATTCCATATCTTATTAACATCACATCAGCTGTGGCCTCTTAGTGCTATTTGAGGATCACAAGTTCTATACTATGGGAGCACAATGAATTGTTTTCACATTGCAGCAGTAAATTTGCTGTGACCAATTCCTAAATAATAAATGTGCATATGTTTGAATTAATAATGTTCAGGAGTATTGATAGCCCAGCAAGCACATGATCAAGACAGATGTTAAAAAATATTCCACTCTACTAGATAGAGTACTTAGTCTAGTGATAATGACATGATAATGAAAAGCTTAGGCCACAAGAAATAAATCTACAGTTATAAGTAGGTCTATGTCCTGTATGAATTCCAGATTTGTATATTTATATGGTCACACATGCAGCACATTCCTTGGATGTTTAGTATGTGTGGGTAATAGTCTCAATGCCAACTTACAATACTTTTTCACAAACCTGTTTCTTGCCTTAGCTTTCTCTCCTCAATAAAAAAAATGTTACCTTCTTTCCAGTCTTCCTCACCTAAAGAATAATTGTACTTCTTGTTTTGTTTTATTCACACTATGATTTCAGTTTTCTAATATCAGTTGATTCTACCATTAAACAAGATAGCAACTTTACTACAACTAATTGTCATGTAATTCAAAGTACAGTGACATACTTTGAAGTCTCCACGAATATTGCATTAAAGAATACTGAAACATTACTCAGCTCTGCCAATGACAGTGTTTATTTCCTGTGGACCTCTACTCATAGTGTTTTCTCCAACCGATCCACACATGACGGCTTATGTACTCATTTCTACTTAAAGACAACTTGACATGTGCTATTGACTCACTTGAACACTTCAGTGTTCTCAGGCCTAGCTGCACTAGATGTCACTAAACTCGAGAGCCATTCTTTACAGTAAATCATCAAACAAATCAGACAAAAGTATGTAAAGCATGGAGACATAGTAAATCATGAGAGCAGAAAATGTACCATGAAAGGAAACTGTGGTGATATTTTATTTGTACTGAAATGTGATTTTAATTTTATGTTAATAAATAAAGTTGCCCTGGGGTCAGAGCTATTAGAGCCATAGCAAGAGCATGGTGGTTAGAAGAGCTAGGTAGATTTCTGTGTGTTCAGGGATACAGCCAGTATTGGAGACATATGCCTTTAAGACCTGGAGGGCGGTGCTTGCAGGCAGTGATGAGGCAGTCATGTGGTTGGGTTTGCAACCAATGAGAAGGCAGAACAGAAAGATTATTTAAACAGGGACACAGGAAGTACCTCCCTCTCTCGGGGAAGCTAGGAGAACTGCAGGAGGTAAGATTTTATCTCTGAGCTCTGACCTCTCGGCTTTTCTCTTTTACCTTGGCTCTGTGTTTCTTATTTTAATAATACGATTGGTTACATCTACATCTGGCGCCCAACGTGACAAGAATCCATTAAAAACTGCTTGGGGCCGGCTCCCTAGACCGAGCAGCCGGCTCCCTAGCCGGAGCAGCCAGCTCCCTAGCCCCTGCCCAAGGTCTGCCTGGGCTCAGGCTGGACTGTGAGCTGCTTGCTTAAAGCCAGTGCTACAAACAGCTCAGGCCTGCCCTGCTAAACAGGGCCCCTGGCTGTAAAGCCAAGCCTTGACTCGGCTCAAGAGGGAACAAGTGGCTGGCTTTAAGCTCTAGCCGGCTACCCCTTAGCTTTCACTTTCACTTTCGCTTTCGCTTTCGCTTTTGCTTTCTCTCTTGCTTTCTCTCTGTCTCTCTGTTTCTCTCTCTCTCTCTCTCTCTCTCTCTCTCTCTCTCTCTCTCTCTCTCTCTGGATTTACACCTAGGACTCTAGGTGGCTGTTTTGAAATTCGCTCGGATTTCTACTGTTCTACGCAGATTTGGTAAGTCATAAAGGAAACTATTTAAAAGACAAATTTTTTCCACATTTAAAAAAATGGGTTTCCTGTGTACATTGGAAGAAAATTGGGTTTTGTTTGAAATTTTAGGCAGTCTGACAATGGAACAACTATATGAAAAGATTAGTATTATGGGAATTATGCAGTTTATCACCATGCTTATTCTCATTTTACTATTTAAAAAGATAGTCGATTTAAGTGCCAGGATAACAGCTTTAGAAAAACCTGTTAATTTTAACAGTGAAGTTGGTTCAAGTTTGGATCATAAGGTTACAGAAAGAAAGCCTGTTTTCACACAGTCATCCTTAATTTATCCTGTAACCGTACAGCAGATGCCTGATCAAATGGCTACACAAAATATCTGGGCTCCAATTGAACTGATGGATTTTAAAAGGTTTAAGGAGGCAATAGTATCTTATGGCATGCATTCCCCATATGTAAAGCAAATGTTAAACTCTTGGTCAACATATAATAGGATTATACCACAGGACTGGCGGGACCTTGCACAAGCTGTTCTGGAACCCAGCCAGAGAATTCAATTTCTAACGTGGTTTAAGGAGGAAGCTAGAAACGTAGAAACACAATGGAGGGATAAAGGAATACAAGTTTGTCAGGATCAGCTTATTGGAGAAGGCCAATATGCTTCAATACAAACACAATGTTTATATGATGTTCAAACTGTAATTTTATGTCAAATGGCAGCCTTGAATGCATGGGACAGAGTTGATGAACCAGGAAAAAAACCTGAGTCATTCACAAAGGTTATGCAAGGCCCAAAAGAATCTTTCACAGATTTTTTAGAAAGACTGGCTTCAGCAGTAAACAGAATGGTCTCAGGATCAGAAGCTAGTAAGGCAATAATTGAAGCTTTGGCATTTGAGAATGCGAATGCAGCATGCAAAAGAATAATCAGGCCGTTAAGGGCAAGATCTGCACCTTTGGAAGATTGGATTAGAGAAACAATTAATGTTGAGGTTGATGAGCATGATACGTGGGTAGGAGAAGTAATTTCAAAAGGTTTGAGGAGTGTTAGATGTTTTGGGTGTGGAAAGCAAGGACATTTTAAAAGGGACTGTAAACAGGTCATTCCTAGAAGCAATGTTTCTTCAAGGAACAATGGCAACAGAATGCCCCTTCCTTCTGGAGTATGCAGAAGGTGTGGTAAGGGAAAACACTGGACCAACGAATGTAGATCAACAAAGGACAGACAGGGTAATCCTTTGCCTCAGTTTTCGGGAAACTCCCGGAGGGGCCTCATGCAGGCCCCCATAGCAAAACCAGTTCAAACCTTTCCTGCAGCTGTAGAGGAAATCCCTGCTCTGAGCGATTAAATAACCAAATGCCTATTGGAATAAATCATGCTGGTCAGGATGATGAAAAAGAGAGAATAGAAAATTCAGGAGAAAACATAAAGAAAATTTTTTGGCAAACTTCTATTAATGAACAGAGACCAAAATTAACGATAAAAATAAATGGTGTTTTGTTGTCTGGTCTGGTAGACACAGGTGCGGACATTACCATAATTGCACCAGAATTTTGGCATCCAGCTTGGCCTCTTCAGGAGGTAAACGTTCAACTGTTAGGAATTGGGACATTATCTGGAGTGAAACAGAGTGCAAGATGGCTGGAATGTATAGGTCCAGAAGGACAGAGAGGAAAATTAAAACCATATGTCGCTAACATAGCTATGAACCTATGGGGTCGAGACTTGTTGCAACAATGGAATACTCAGATTAAAATCCCTCCAATCTCAGAAACAAATCATAAACTAGCACATGTTTCTGAGAGAAATATTAGAAGGCATTATTTTGAATGGTCACCAGCCATCCATATTATACAAGAACAGGGCACAACAACTGATAATCCTCCAAAAATACCAACAGCTCTACCTTTAAAATGGTTAACAGACAAGCCTGTATGGGTTCAGCAATGGCCTTTAACAACAGAGAAACTCCAGGCTTTAGAAGAGCTGGTAGAAGAACAGTTAAATGGTCAGCATATTGAACAGTCAACCAGCCCTTGGAATTCTCCTGTATTTGTTATTAAAAAGAAATCTGGTAAATGGAGAATGGTAACAGACCTTAGAGCAATTAACAAAGTAATTCAGCCGATGGGCTCTCTACAATCTGGAATTCCTTTGCCTACTCTGTTACCAAAAGGATGGCCTCTCATAGTTATTGATTTAAAAGACTGTTTCTTTTCAATACCCTTACAAGAAAAAGACAGAGAAAGATTTGCTTTCACAGTGCCTACTTATAATAATTCTCAACCGGTTAAAAGATTTCAATGGAGGGTCCTCCCACAGGGAATGTTAAATAGTCCAACTCTGTGCCAATATTTTGTACAACAGCCATTGGAAGTGATACGTAAAAAATTTCCTAAATCTATAATTTATCATTATATGGATGATATTTTACTAGCTGACTCAAATGCAGATACTTTAGAAAGAATGTTTGAAGAAGTAAAGAAAATTTTGCCTTGCTGGGGATTACAAATTGCTCCTGAAAAAATACAAAGAGGAGATTCTATTAATTATTTAGGATATAAAATAGAGCTACAAAAAATTAGACCCCAAAAGGTGCAAATTCGGAGAGATAGACTACAGACTCTTAATGACTTTCAAAGATTATTTGGAGATATTTCTCATCTACGAACTATTGTTGGGGTAAAAAATGATGAACTGACTAATTTGTTCAAAACCTTAGAAGGTGACAAGGACTTAAATAGTCCAAGAGAATTATCACCTGAAGCTGAGAAAGAATTGGCCTTGGTAGAAAAGAAAGTACATGAAGGGCACGTGGATCGTATTGATCCAAAGCTGGATTGCATTTTGGTTATTTTACCTTCTAGGCATTCCCCTACTGGAATATTAATGCAGAGGGAAGATATTATATTGGAATGGATATTTTTACCAAATAAACCAAATAAAAAATTAAAAACTTATGGGGAAAAAATCTCTGACTTGATTTGGAAAGGAAAATTGAGACTTCGTCAGTTAGCAGGAATAGACCCAGCAGAAATTGTCGTACCTTTAACTAAGGAGGACATTGAAAAATTATGGACAGAAAGTGAACCTTGGCAAAGAGCTTGCAGTAATTTTTTGGGAGAAATTAACAGCAAATATCCCAAAAGCAACAGAATTGATTTTATAAAGAGAGCTGATTGGATCTTGCCTCGAATTGTACGGCAAAAACCCATATCTGGAGTTCGTACATTTTATACAGATGCCAACAAACAAGGAAAGGCAGGTTACAAATCAGAAAATTTAAGTAAAGTGGTACAAAGTCCTTATAATTCAGTGCAAAAATCAGAATTGTATGCTATTGTGTTGGTATTAATGGATTTTTCAGAACCTCTCAACATAGTAACTGACTCTCAGTATGCTGAAAGAGTGGTGTTACATATTGAGACTGCAGAATTTATCCCTGATGCTTCAGAATTAACTTCACTATTTATTCAATTACAAGATACAATCAGGAAAAGGAATCATCCTTTATATATAACTCACATCCGATCTCATACTGGTCTGCCAGGCCCTCTAGCACAAGGCAATGATGAGATTGATAAATTATTGATAGGAAATGTGCTGGAGGCCTCAGAATTTCATAAAAAACATCATGTCAATAGTAAAGGTTTAAAAAAGGATTTTTCCATAACCTGGCAACAAGCCAAAGAAATAGTAAAGAAATGTCCTACTTGTTCCTTCTATAATCAAACGCCATTACCAGCAGGATGTAACCCAAAGGGTACTCAGAGGAATGAAATCTGGCAGATGGATGTGTTTCACTTTGCAGAATTTGGAAAACTGAAATATGTACACCACACTATCGATACTTATTCAGGATTTCAATGGGCAACTGCTCTGAGTTCTGAAAAAGCTGATTCTGTAATCACTCATTTGCTAGAAGTTATGGCCATCATGGGTATACCTGCACAAATTAAAACTGACAATGCTCCATCATATGTCTCTGTTAAAATGA
Organism: Peromyscus maniculatus bairdii; assembly: GCF_049852395.1. Lineage (NCBI taxonomy): Eukaryota > Metazoa > Chordata > Mammalia > Rodentia > Cricetidae > Peromyscus > Peromyscus maniculatus. Next base: position 94,337,594 of record NC_134857.1, on the reverse strand, counting down.
AACAGTTTTTTGCTTATTACAATATAAAGCATATTACAGGTATACCACATAATCCTACAGGTCAAGCAGTTATAGAAAGGTCAAACAGAACTCTAAAGGATATGCTAAATAAACAGAAAGGAGTAACAAAAACCCCCAGAAATAGACTGCATAATGCTCTATTAACTTTGAATTTTCTGAATGCCAATGAGAAAGGAACAACAGCTGCAGAGAGACATTGGGTAATAGAAAAAACTACAGAATTAAATCAGCCTATATACTTTAAGGATGTGCTGACCTCAGAATGGAAGCCAGGGTATGTATTACGTTGGGGACGAGGCTTTGCTTTTGTTTCTATAGGAGAAGATAAGCTGTGGGTACCATCAAAATTGATAAAGGTTCGATTTGAACAAGAGAAACCTCTTAATTAGAGGAGGTGATAGTTCATCAACCAGCATGAACATCCAATTTAAACTAACTTGTACCTGTAACACATGTCTTTTCATTTAATCAGATAATAACTTGCCAAAAAGGAACATCCCCAAAATTAGTCTTGGGGGAAGGTTTTTGTTTTTGTCTTTTAGGAGAATGAAGGTTAAGGAATCTGAAGGACACAAGACAAATGAGACAACTGAAGAAAAGGGACAAATCATCTATCCCAGGAAACAGAGTATATGGGAGTATATGGCATATGGGTATATATTATCTAAAAAATTTTATGTCTTCTTAAATGTTTGTTTCTGCTTTTCTCTAAAGATTTAACACTATTGGTTTTCTAATAGTCCCAGTTCAATTAAAATTTAAAGCTGACTTTGGAGTTGGAGAATGGCTCTCTCCTTCTTCAAACTCAAGCATGTTGTTAAAAGGAAAATGCAAACTCCCTGTATCATGCCAGAAAGAGCCATTTTCTGCTATGGGACAGGACAAAAGCCAAATTAATTAAGGGACTATTCTATTACTAATCTCAACTCTTTGATTCTATTCTGATTCTTTAAACTTTTCTTAAAGTATAAATTTTATATCAAAATTTACAAGATTAATATATATATACATTTTAAACTTTGTTAAGATATGAATGGTCATATAGAGTACTAACTAATTCTAGAAAAAAGGCTTTAGTTAGCTGCATATATATGTCTTTGTGTTCGAGTCTCTTATCAGTTTTCTGCAGGAAATCACGGCCAGGCCTAACATCAACTGAAGTCTCCGGAAAGAAGATGGGGCCCCACAACAACAACAACAACAACAATTCCACGTGGAGAATAATAATATCACTAAACTGACAAACATCATCTACAGATCAGCTTTGAACTACAAGGTGCTCAGAGCAATTTTGAGATGACTAGCTGAGATGATCCAGTCTCAAAGACTACTTGAATAAGGACTTGAGATAAACCCTGAACTTTGGCTTTATACACAGACTGGATAATAATGAAGGATATAGTTACCTTTCCTAGAATTTGACAATTAACCTAAATTTTTCTTTCAGGATAAAGATAACTTCGCCCATACCCAGCAGGAAGCAATTTTAAGAATATGACACCCACATTCCCAAAGAAGTGGTGTGGGGCGGGTGGTTTTTTGGTTCTTTTAATGGGTTTTGGGTCTGGGATAATTTTCATTATTTAGGGGGGTAGGTTACAAGTTGTCAAGGGTTAGGAAAAAGGCTAAGCAAAGGAGATTAGATTTAAGGTTCTTGTTTAAAAAAAAAAGAAAGAAAGAAAGAAAAGAAAAAGACAATTACTAGTTTTAAATACTTTACATTATTACCAACTATTAGGATATAAAGAAATGAAAGTTAGTAGTTAGACATTACAATAGAAATTGTAGTCATATTAGATATGTTTTAAAAATTGAGCAGAGATGTTTTAGACAGGTCATCTTCAAACCCTTCAGAGATCTACAGAATATGGCATTTAAAATGTTTTAATAACTTAGAAATTTTTCTTTTTTGAGACATGTCGGCTCCTGGCAGTACCAATCTACTTCAGAGAAAATATGGGCATTGAAGAAACTGCATATGGAGTTAATTTTCATTGTGGCAAAAGTTAGCCACTGGACAACAAAGTATCCTCGTATCAACAGGACAAAATGGACAGACAGAACACGAAACAAAGGACTACCGATTCCTGCCAAAACAAGTGTGGTTATGGCTTTATCAAAAGGCATCTTCTGAGGCCAGGACAATATGGCACCATCCCTGAAGTCGCCTTCACAATCTGGAAAAGGTACAGTACCCTTTTCTTAGAAGGCAGCTGAACAGGCAGTGGGCCGATGGCTTCTGTTGTGCAATGGAACAGCAACTGAAAGCTCACGCCTCTCAATAGTAGACTGGCATTTAATAGAGGGATGTGGAGAAGGGCATGCTTAGATGAAGCCATATATACACAGCCAAGAAGAATGGACAGCTGAATTCAAAAACCATCAACAATTTCCAGAATTTAAAATCCTGAATCATGACATGACACTAGTGGAATTCAGGTGTTTCTGGTACATGGACTGCTCTCACCCAGTGTGAGGTTGAACTGTTGACCTTGTGTACAGCCTACTTCACAGATGAGTCTGTCGGATACCATAAGCCTATAGGCTGAAGATGATGCCCCAACACTGTGGAGAAACCTCAGGTGACTGTCCAGGCAGCTGGCTGTTTCTGTCAACTCACAAAATTTTTGGAAGTTGCTTTTGTGCACTTCCTGTTTTTATTTTTGTTAGCTAATATTATTTCCTTCTTGGGTCTCTGAGGGAGTTGAAGATTAGTTAGTTATAGTTGAAGATTAATTAGGATAGAAAGTGAATTAGATACATTTTGGACTTACTAAAATAGGATAGATAAGGGAATTATTTTCTCTGATTTGTCAAATACAAATGGACTAGACATCGTTTAGGTATTTGTTACTTGTATATATTGTATATAGTTATTGTACTTTTGTATATAGTTTTTCTTTTGTTAGTTATAACCTTTTGCCTTTTTTCTTTTTATTAAAATAGAAAAGGGGAAATGTGGTGATATTTTATTTGTACTGAAATGTGATTTTAATTTTATGTTAATAAATAAAGTTGCCCTGGGGTCAGAGCTATTAGAGCCATAGCAAGAGCATGGTGGTTAGAAGAGCTAGGTAGATTTCTGTGTGTTCAGGGATACAGCCAGTATTGGAGACATATGCCTTTAAGACCTGGAGGGCGGTGCTTGCAGGCAGTGATGAGGCAGTCATGTGGTTGGGTTTGCAACCAATGAGAAGGCAGAACAGAAAGATTATTTAAACAGGGACACAGGAAGTACCTCCCTCTCTCGGGGAAGCTAGGAGAACTGCAGGAGGTAAGATTTTATCTCTGAGCTCTGACCTCTCGGCTTTTCTCTTTTACCTTGGCTCTGTGTTTCTTATTTTAATAATACGATTGGTTACATCTACAGGAAACAGTCATAGAATATGTGACATGAAGTAGAGAAGGGGCTGCTAGGGGAAGAAAGGGGACAAATTGGTGTGTAGGTAGGGTGATGGGAGAGGGTATTGAAAGAGAAAGAAACAAGTTTAAAGTATGTAATAAAATATAATAGAAAACACCACACAAATATGCTCAACACACAAAAAAGAAATGCAATTAAACTTCTTGCTGTTTATACTAAGGAAAAATATGTGGTGCCTGTCCAGAAAATTGTCCATTTCTTTTAGATTTTCTAATTTTGTGGAGTACAGGTGTTTGAAGTATGACCTGATGGTTCTCTGGATTTCCTCATTGTCTGTTGTTATGTCTCCCTTTTCATTTCTGATTTCGTTAGTTTGGATGCGCTCTCTCTCTCTGCCTTTTGGTTAGTTTAGATAAGGGTTTGTCTATCTTCTTGATTTTCTCAAAGAACATACTCTTTTTTTTCATTGATTCTTTGTATTGTTCTATTTATTTCTATTTTATTGATTTCAGCTCTCAGTTTATTTCCTGGCATTTATTCCTCCTAGGTGACTTTGCTTCTTTTTGTTCTAGAGCTTTTAGGTGTGCTGTAAAGTCACTAGTGTGAGATTTCTCCAATTTCTTTATGTGGGCATTTAGTGCTATGAATTTTTCTCTTAGCACTGCTTTCATAGTCTGGGTATGTAGTTACATTCATTTTCATTGAATTCTAGGAAGTCTTTCATTTCTTTCTTTATTTCTTCCTTGGTCCATTTGGTGATTCAGTTGAACATTATTCAGTTTCCATGAGATTGTTGGCTTTCTGTAATTTTTGTTGTTGTTGAAATCTAACCTTAAAGCATGGTGGTCCCATAGAATACAGGAGGTTATTCCAATTTTTTTTGTATCTTTTGAGATTTGCTTTGTGACTGAATATGACCTACAATTCTAGAGAAGCTAGCTAATAAGGAAGACCAAAAGAGGGATGCATGGATCACCCTGGGAAGGTGAAATAGATGAGATCTCTATGAGTAAACTAGGGATGAGGGTAGGGGTTAGGGGATGAGAACATAGGGGAATGGGATGGTTGAGCTGGAACAGAATGGAGGAGAAAAAGAATGAAAGAGATACCATGATAGAGGGAGATATCATGGGGACAGAGAGAAACCAGGTGCTAGGGAAGTTGCCAGGAGTCCCCAAGGATGACCCCAGCCTGAACTACTAGCAATAGTGGAGAGGATGCCTGAACTGAACTGGCTTGCTGCAGTGATCAGACTGGTGAATACCCTACTGTCATCACAGAACTTTTCTCCAATGACTGATGGAAGCAGATGCAGAGATCCACAGCCAAACACCAGGCAGAGCTCCAGGAGTCCAGTCAAAGAGAGAGAAGAGGGATTCTATGGGCATGTGCATCAGGATCATGATGGGGAAACCTACAGAGATGACCAAACCAAACTAGTGGGAACTCATGAAAGTTGGATTAATAGCTGTGGAGCCTGCATGGGACTAGACTAGGCCCTCTACATGGCAAGACAGTTGTGCAGCTTGATCTGCTTGGGGATCTCCCTGGCGGTAGGATCAGAATCCATCTCTAGTGCATGATCAGACTTTTTGCAGCCCACTACCTATGATGGGACACCTCCTGCAGCCTTGAGGCAGGGGGAAGGGCTTGAACTTGCCTCTACTGGATGCAACTCCCATGGGAGGTCTTGCCTTCTTGTTGGGGGTGAGTGGGGAGTGGATTGAGAGGGGAGCCTGGGGGAACAGGAAGAGGGAAGAGGGGGATATTTGATTTGTGTGTAAAATGAAAGAAAAATTTTTCTTAACTTTTATCTCATATAGTATATTTTCAAAGAATAAACTTGATATCATTAAAATATATAAAGAACAAAAGCATATTCCATTAAAAGTCTTTTTGTCTTGTGAGTAAAATGTCAAGCTTACCATATTTTAGAAGTTCACATAAAATTGAGTCTGCAAAGAGTGGATTAAGGACATCTTTTAATAAGGAAGCACCCTAATGAGACCATAGGGAATTCAAGCTCCTAGTTTGCTAGGGAAAAATGACACAACAGAGAACATGAAAAGAACATAGAAAAATGTCTGTCCAATTGTCAGAGAATGACATAAAGGAGGAGAATAAAGACTCAAAACGTAGAAGAAGGGCTCTTCTGGAAGGAGCTTATATTTGTTAGAAAGCTGATAATTAGATTTGGAGAAATTATATAAGGTGGTTTATAAAAGAGCCTTATTAAAAAATGAACAAAAATACACCACCAACTGAACAGGCCATATTACAATTATACTAAAACACAGATAAGTACCCACAAATCAACAGGTCATAATTATTTCCATACCTTTTCCCCGTTTCTGTGTCCCTGAAGTTAGTTTGGGAGATTATATTGGCAAAATGGAAAAAAATGACAGTCATTTATCACACAAAACCCAGATTCAAAGACATCATAGTCAAAGTTTAAAGTAGGCCATGAAAAAATATATAAATATTACAGAATTAAGTAATGCAATGAATCAATTCATAACTTATTATTTTGTTTATTGTTTTATGTAAACTTAAGTCAGTGGAGAAAATATTCATATCACCAATTAAATTTAAAGTGTCCCAAGCCTGTTGACAATTCTTTTCTGATACAGTAACAATTACTCCTATAACTGACAAAAATGAAGGTGTATAGCATTTTTATTTCATAATTTTGCCATATCACCAAAATATTTTATCAACCAACATTCATCTTAAAGCTATCCTCTAAGCCATCTGGACACTTTTCCTAATAATACACCAAAAATACATATTGTTATTTAGAGTGTTGAATAAACATTCCATAAACAGAGTTTAACAGCTTGTGATTAGGAAAACAAGATTAAAATAAATGCAGTTGTTTAACTATACAAAAGTCATTATACAGAAGCAATGTTATGAAAAGCTGCAGACCAGCTAAAGAATTTGGAAGGTACTCTTCATTAGAGAACAAATGAAATAAAACAAAATAGAAGTATTATATTTGCCACAGAGTTACATTACGAGCTTTGGCTTTCTGAAGCCCTAGGAAAACACTGCCGCTGCTAGCAACAGCTGCCAGTGTACATACTTGGCTGGGTTCTAATTACAGAAAACCCATGGTCTGCTTAGTGGCCCTACAAAGCCCTCAGAGGAGGGGCGTGATGGCAATAAAAGCATCACAGCATAGTCACATTGCCTAGCCTATGCCCAGCACAGTTTACAGATTCTTCAGTCTACTTGCTGTCTACTTTCTTGCTCCAAAACAAGATTATACCGTGGAGAACCCACCTCCGGGAAGAATTCACACTGTTCTTGCAGGACTAGGATAATGAGTTGCGTAATAGTGTCTGGTCTTCCTGTTTTCATGATTCCTCTCTTGCCCTGTGATGTGTCTGTTCTTCACATGAGTTCTCAGTAAGGGACACTGTGCATCATGTTAAAATGCCCTTACTATATGCAGTTAGCCATATAGTTCCAGTAGTGAATAAAAAAAAATCTACTGTCCTTATAATATTGCTAAAACAGCCTCAGGCATTCTGTTTTAGCAATACATATAAAATAAAAATGTATACACTGAGATGAAGAAGGTCATGAAACTTATAACAACATGCTTAATATAAATTAAATTTAAATGTGACTCTAGTATAGAAAATACATTTTTTGATCAAAACATATATTTTAGTTGCTAGGAAACCACTAGTACTCAATGGTGTTGAATGAATTAAACATCATCTCAGAAGACAAAAGAAAAAAACAATTAGAGGTTATAGAGATCAAACAAATTAATGAGGGAAAAGATGGATTTATTTTAATAAAAAATGATATTCAGAAGATCAAAAGATTCATTCAGCATAATGTACAAGCAGTGCTAAATGATATCAGTAGGTTGTATTTATAAGCTTATATACATATGTGTGACAATTATAATTATAGAATAAGAGGCAATGATTAGAGAAGGAATAAGAGGGACATAGGAAGAATTAAAAAAATAACACAAAACATTAAGTCATATTTTGACTGGATCTTGAAATCCCAGGTGAAAATTTCCTATCCTCAGAAGCAAACCGGAAAGCCGTGTTCCTGCTAGTGTTACTACAACACCAGCAGGCGCCTACCAGGTAGCACAGCTAAGGGAGTGTTGGGCAATGGACACAGATTTGCATTTCAACAATGAGTGAGTTTTGAACGTTCTGTATAATTTTTACTTATTTGATGTCACCAAGACTAAATATTGGAAACTATTGAAGCATGATTAAGCAATTAAAACATATCATTCAATTATAATTTCACACAGTCATAGACATAATGAACTGCAAAAGTAGTTATAACTATAGATTTAAGGAAAAATGCTAATACAAGAATAGGTCCATAGGATACAATTTATAAAATGTTAACAAAGTGCAGAAAAATAAATAACATTAGGCATTTACTCTATGTACAAGGTAAACCTATGGAAAAAGCAGGTATATTTTGAGGATAGTGGTCACATATGGGTAGAATAAAGTTTAATGAAATGGAAAAAATGAAATGGTTTTTAATAATGTGGGTAGCATTTAAAAACTTGCTGTACAAGTAATAGCTGTACTAATGTCCATTAGTGTTTATTGCTTCTTAACATAAAACAAATGGTTGCTTTATAATGTGGTAACCCACCAACACAAGAAGAAATCCTAAGAAATGGAATGTGGATTTGACTTTGTAATAATGGCAGTTTTTGAAGAGGACCTATAAACTGGCTTGTGAATAAGCATAGAAGCATTTTCTTTCAGTGTTGACAATGTGTGATTTCTGTGATTCATATGCTTGTGTAATTGATTTAGCACTAAACCTTGTGATTAATTCTCTTCAATTTGAGAATGTATATATTTTACTAAAGGAAACGTTTATGTTCTGTTTGAAATTTTCTTCAATTGAAGAGAATGTTTTTCAAAAGCACATCTCATGATTGCAAAAATCATATCACTACTTTTATTTCAATGTAAGTTATGAATTATATAGCAATGTTCGATTTTATGGTATGTTAAATTATTGGTTTTCCCCTATTCCATTGTTTTGACATATATCTTCAGGAAAATGTGGAAAGAGAAGCAGAAATTAAATCAAAGTTGATCAAAACATAAAATCAATAATCATCATGAGTGCCTCATTCCAAGCTAGGGAATTACTCCAAATTTTCCTCATCTGTAAAAAGAAAAATACAGACATTTCCAGACTTCTGCCAGGCTGCCATTTGTAACTACATAACACTTAGAGTGACTTCTGCATCACTGCACTTTCAAAAATCTTTCCCACAGATGTGTATTTCTGTTTTTACAGACATATAAACCAGGCTCTGCCATCCTAATTTCCATATGCAGACAGCAAAGTCTGCCTTGTGTAATAACAGCCTGAACTTTGTCTCCAGAGCTTCAGGAATTACAACACCATTTAAAAATGAGTCTTTGCCACGCCATCTTAAAGAACCAATACGCTGTGAAAGGAAAACACTTTGAGGGAGACAGCTTCCATTCAGACTCCAGGGCTCTGAAATCTACAGTAGAACAAGCAGCAAAGGAGCCATTAGAGAGCAGTGGGGATGTCATTCACAGCAAGGACTTGGAGAGCCCCATCAAAATGTCCTTAAGTGACAACAGTGAGTATGTATCAGAAGTTTAATTTAGTCCCTGAACACCTTGTTCATTTGATTGGGTGATAACTGAGATGGTGTTTTAAAGCAAGTTCATAAATGCCTAAAGCAGAGAAAGTTACCCTGAAGATTTCTTGGATTAGACTAGAAAATGGAAAAAAGAAATAAAAGCAGTTTGGCTCATTAATAATTCAACATAGTTCTAATTTTAAAATCTTTTCCAGTCAAAAACCCTGACTTGCTTTTTTTCCCAGGAAATTCTTATTAGTGTGAGCTCTCAGGCATTTGTAAACTGTTTTTAAGAACCGCATCTTTTGTTTGTGTTCTGTTGTGCCCCTCCCCTGGGCTTCTTCTGTTTTGCCCAGGAGATCCAGATGATCCAGAACCTGTATACAACACACACACACACAGCTGTTCTCTCTTTCCCACCTGTCCCATGTAGCAGTGCTTCTTTCTGGAATGTGTGCAAAAAAACCATAGGCAGGTAATCTACAGAAAACCTACTATCTACTATGTTTAAAGTTTTTGTGTTTTCTAAAATCATGTCACCTAAAATATTCAAATGTTTTTTCCTAAATTTTTAGAAATAAAATATTGAAAATATCTCACAATACCACAGATTGATGATATTAAAATTCACAAGTGTGCTATTCCAAAGGTGGTGGTTTGAATAAGAATAGCCTCCATATTACTATATTTGCATGCTTAGTCACCAGAGAGTGGAACTGTTTGAGAAGGATTGAGAGACATAGCCCTGTTAGAGTAGGTGTGGCCTTGTTGGAAGTGTTGTGTTGCTGGGTGTGGGCTTTGGGAAACAGCAGGCTCAGTGTTTCTGTGTGTGTCTCTTTCTCTACCTGCTGCATGTGGACCAGGATGTAAACTTTTCAGCTACTGCTCCAGTACCATGCCTGTTTGCTTCTTGTTATGATGATCATGGAATAACCTTCTAAGACTGCAAGCAAGCCCCAATTAAATGCTTTATTCCGTAAGTTACCTTGATCACGGTGTCCTTTCACAGCAATAGAATAGTAACTAAGACAGCCACTTAAACTCGGAGTCTGTGACCAGAAAATTATCCTATTTGGGGATTTATTAAGTTAACTCCACCTAGTTGAAAATGAGATTTATTTTGGGGTAACTTACAGCCATTAAAGGGTTGGTTACAGGATCCAGGAGAGGTGAGGTGTAGTAGCAGTGTTCTCTGGAGAACTCTGCTTGGTCTACCATACAGCATCCAGGATCACAAGGAATCAAGACAGCCAGCACATCTGGATCTTGGTCCTGCCACAGGGGCAGGTCATAGGTAGGCATGGCAGTTACCAGAAGCCTCACTAGGGAGAGTACTTCCAGGTCAAAGCTGGAACAGCTACCCACTACATTGTCCCTTTAAAAAATATGTACAATGGATATTAGGTAATGTATTTCAGTAGTTTGTATGCATGACATATTTGTACATATAAACAACTGCGAATTTCTCTTAATCCAGTGACTATTTATTGAATAATTATATCAGAAATTCTGTTGTGCACTGGCTTCTCTGAACAGTAGAAACCAGTTTCTCATTAACCCAAGCTTGCAGTATAATACAGTTCAGATAACTGAATGACCCTCTTTTGTAAATACATTAAATAGTATTATTTAGACAAATTTAAAATGTTGTTTTAGCAAAGGTTGTCATTTAACCCAGCCTTGAGGAAGGAGACCAGATCTCTCAGAATATGTAATATATATGTTAAGTTGTAAAAAAGGTATTTATACACACACATATAAGCAACACTGAATTAATAGTGCAGCTATATTTGTTAATATATGTATGTGATATAAGGTATATACATATATATATAATACATACTGAAAAAATAAATATATAATAAAAATATAAATTAGAAGAATAAGGGGAAAAATAATGAGCATTAGGTCTAACACCATGTTGTGGGTGTGAACTTGGGCGGTGATAGGTTTACCCAAACAGTATACTTTTTTTTTTTTTTTTTTTACAGTTTAAATTTTTTAATAAGATAAGGAATTATTTAAATGTAAATAGATAAATAAAGCTATCTTTTTTTTATTATTTTACAACACCATTCAGTTCAACATAATAGCCACAGATTCCCCTGTTCTCCCCCTCTCGCCCCCCCTCCCCCCAGCCCACCCCCCATTCCCACCTCCTCCAGATCAAGGTCTCCCCCGAGGACCGGGGTCGACCTGGTAGACTCAGTCCAGGCAGGTCCATTCCCCCCCTCCCAGACCGAGCCAAGTGTCCCTGCATAAGTCCCAGGATTCAAACAGCCAACTCATGCAACGAGCCCAGGACCCGGCACCAATGCACAGCTGCCTCCCAAACAGATCAAGCCAAATGACTGTCTCATGCATTCAGGGGGCCTGATCCAGTTGGGGGCCACTCAGCCTTTGGTTCATAGATCCTGTGCTTCCATTCATTTGGTTATTTGTCCCGGTGCTTTATCCAACCTTGGCTTCAACAATTCTCGCTCATATAAACCCTCTTCTTTCTCACTAATTAGACTCCCAGTGCTCCACCAGGGGCCCATTAGACATCAAAACGACCAACAGTCCAATTGAGAAATGGGCTTTAGAATTAAACAGAGAATTCTCAACAGAGGAAACCCAAATGCCTGAAAGACATTTAAGGAATTGCTCAACATCCCTAATCATCAAGGAAATGCAAATCAAAACAACTCTGAGATACCACCTTACGCCTGTCAGAGTAGCTAAGATCAAAAACACTGAAGACACTTTATGCTGGAGAGGATGTGGAACTAGGGGAACTCTCCTCCACTGCTGGTGGGAATGCAAGCTTGTACAACCACTTTGGAAATCAATATGGTGCTTTCTTAGAAAATTGGGAATCAATCTCCCCCAAGATCCAGCTATACCACTCCTGAGCATATACCCAAGAAATGCTCAATCATACCACAAGAGCACTTGCTCAGCTATGTTCATATCAGCATTGTTTGTAATAGCCAAAACCTGGAAACAACCTAGATGCCCTTCAACTGAAGAATGGATAAATAAATTGTGGCACATATACACAATGGAATACTACTCAGCAGAGAAAAACAATGACATCATACGGTTTGCAGGCAAATGGATGGATCTAGAAAAAATCATCCTGAGTGAGGTAACCCAGACTCAGAAAGACAAATATGGTATGTACTCACTCATAGGAACAAACAGTATACTTCTTAAAAGTGACTGTATATGATGAAAGACTCTAAAATGATAAGAAATCATTTACATATGAAGAACTTTCTAACTCTTAAAATGCTTTTAATTGTGTGTCACCTTATAGTCATTAAATATATTTAGTGCATCACCAAAATTCTGTCCACATGAATACTGATCAATAAATGTTAAGGAGGAGGGTGCAAGGAGGTACCTTTTAACCTGAAGTATATACAGTAGTGAAGAAAGACTTGAGTTGCACACATGGAAATTCATCTACAATTGGCTGACGACTTTTTTTTTCAATTTTTCTTGATGTTTGCTTAACATGACTGAGTCTGAGTCCCAGAAATGGTCAAGTTTAACCATGAAAAATCATATTCTGGCTCACAGTTTCAGTCCTTCATGAATGGACCCCGCTGTTCAGATCTGTGGTGACACAGCACATCCTAAGGGGATCACGTGAGAAGTAAGATCTGTGGTGTGTTCCTCTCCAAGCATTAGGAAGCAACTACACAATAAATGGTCCATATCCTCATATCCCTTTTGCACACCAAAGCAGCAATTATCTACCTTTATTCTACTATGCCTACTTCTGTTGTTTCTTCCACCTCTTTTTTGTATCATAAACTAGGGATCAGATACTAGTGTTCAAGCCTTTGGGGAATTGTCAAGATTCAGCAATAGCAATCTTGTGCCATGCTGCTTTGCATGATCATATTTTCCCCATGAAACTGTAAAGCTGTTATAGTAGAGTGTGTAGATTTTGTGGGAACAATCTGCGTTTGCTTCTTGTCTTTTCTGGTCTCTTTGTTAATCCTAGAGTTCTGTATACAATATAGAATAAGTTTGAATATTGAGATGATATATAGAAAAGTAATAGTCTATTTAAAGTAGATATTTGATGTGTGTGTAACTGTGTGAGTTTGTGCATGTTTAGTGCTCCTATATGTGTGTGTACATGTGTATACCAATGTATATGTGCATGTGTGGACATATCTGTAGAGGCCAGAGGTGTACATTGAGTATCTTTCTCCAACACTTTTCATGTTATAGAGGGGGGTCTGTCATTGGACCTGGAACATGTAGCATATCAAACTGGCTTTCCAGCAAACCCCAAGGAAACTCCTTTATCCACCTCCCCAGCCTTGGAATTACAGGCATTCCCTGTTGTGCTCAGATTTCTAATGGGTTCTGAGGTTTGAAATGTAGGTCGTCAAATATGGTGGGCATCAAGCACTTTACCAATTAAGCCATCTCCCTGGAATACAGATTTTACACTTTCAATGAGGAAAAGATGATTATGAAAACACTTTCAAATAAAATATACAATTTATCATTCATTTTAAAAAGTTTTAATATTAGATGTTGGAAAGTTACTTTTTCAAATAAGGAATCCAGCTCAGTGAAAAGCACTTAGCTGGCCTGCACTCCTGTGATCCCCAGCTCTGAAAAGATCAAAGCAATGAAAGCTGGTCTCAATTTCTTTTCTCTCACTTATCTATCACTTATTTTTCAGCTCTGCCTAATTCCAAAGGAGCAGCGTCTATCAATAATAAATCAGTGATAAGTATTTCTAATTCATGGCTTGCCTTCACAATGTATCTTAGAATCTCTCTTAAAGATATTCAATTTTGTGTAATCTTCAGGCAAGTCCAGGTTCAGAGCAATGACAAAGTTCTCATTTTTTTTTTCTTGAGCCAACTGGCATACTCCTGTGTATATTTTAGGACCCAGAGCCTCTATCTGCAAGGAAGTAATTGAAATCTTTTGAAATGTTCTTGTTATCTGTCAGTACTCAAGCTATACACACAAATGAAAACCCACAAAAGAATCTCACATATATCACTAATGCATGAACTGACAGCCTTATAAAATTAGTATTTAAACCACCTTCAAGTTCAGATCTTGATGACTCCATGGCATTTCTGGATCAGTACATATTGTTGAATTACCATAGAGATGTTTGTCATTTTTTCTTGTCTTTAAAATATTTAATTAAGCAAAATAAAAGCCACATTTCCTTACACATAAGAGATTTTAGCCTTATGTAGAAACACTGCAGTAACTCCAGAGGTGTTTTATTAATAATTATAATTTTCAGAACTAAAATATTCTGATAAAAATTTTAAAAGTATTGAACTTTTTTGGCTGTGTTATAGATATGGGTAGTAGTTTTAAAGTAGGATATGTTTAACACATTTATTTCATCTCACTTGAGAGAAAAACTAATGGCAGTTTTAAGGACCTGTACAAAACTCAAATTTTCAAACCCAAAACCAAGAAGCATGTGGTAGACTGCTATAGGAATTACTTTGTCATTGAATCCCAGGATTGTGGTGGTATTCTAATTGTACTGAAATGTGATTTTGATTGTATGTTAATAAATAAAGTTGCCCGGGGGTCAGAGCTATTAGAGCCATAGCAAGAGTGTGGTGGTGGTGGTGGTGGTGGTGGTGGTGGTGGTGGTGGTGGTGGTGGTGGTGGCACACACCTTTAATCCCATAGATCTCTGTGTGTTCAGGGATACAGCCAGCATTGGAGACATATGCCTTTAAGACCTAGGGGGCTGTACATTCAGACAGTGATGAGGCAGTCACGTGTTTGGGTTTACAGCCAATGAGAAGGCAGAACAATAATACTATAAAAAAGACGTACAGACAGGAAGTAGCCCTCTTTCGGGAAGCTGGGACACCGCAGGCAGAAGGGTGAGATTTTAGCTCTGAGCTCTGACCTCTCGGCTTTCTCTTTTACATTGTTTCTGTGTTCCTTATTTAATAAGACGGTTGGTTACATCAATACAGGATGTTACATCCTCAGCCTAATGTCTCACACTGCTGTCTTCAAGATAGTTTAGTAAAAATTGATAAAATGGGTGATACCCTAAAGTTACTAAAACCCAGTCAATAAACACATAATACTTTTGGGTATAACGGGTTATAAACTACCTGACAGGGATACTGGAACCTGATCTTAGCTCCTCTAAAAGCAGAAGAACCTCTTAATTGCTTAGCTGCTTCCTTTGTATCAATGCTGTAGCCCAGGCTACCATCAAACTCATGATCCTCCTGTCTCCACCTCTCCACTATATACTACCAGTGTGTACCATCAAAGCAGATATTTTGAACATACACAACTTAATGAACATTGAAATGTGGTGCATGGGGCCTACATAGAGCTTTCACTCTATGTTCCAGCATCTTTGGGACAGGAACATACTATGTACCCTCTCAAAAGAGAAACATGAACACCAAGCCAGCCACAAACCCTTTGATCTACAGTCCTGTACTGCCTTCAAGATATGCCATGACATTGGTGGTGCAAAGCCTGTTAAAGTAACTAAACAATAACAGATTGGACTTAAGGAATACTCCAAGAGATAGAACCCAGACCCAACATTGCTTGAGTGACTGATAACCTCAGACTAAATAGCACAGGGTTCTAGTGTGAAAGCAAATAATATCAGTACAAAATAAGAAAAAATGTAGTGGTAAAATCACCCTTATGGATATCTGGTACACCAGTGCCTTATTCAGCTATCATCAGGGAAGCTTCCTCATGCAGCAGATGGGAAAAAACACAGAGACTCACAGCCAGACATTGCACAGAGAGTGAGAGATCTTAGAACAATAAGCCCTAAATGGGATATCTCCATCAAATCCCTCCCCTCAGAGCTTAGGGAATCCCGAGAAAGAGGAGACAGAAAGAGTATAAGAGCCAAAGGGGCCGGGCGGTGGTGGCGCACACCTTTAATCCCAGCACTCGGGAGGCAGAGGCAGGCGGATCTCTGTGAGTTCGAGGCCAGCCTGGGCTACCAAGTGAGTTCCAGGGAAGGCGCAAAGCTACACAGAGAAACCCTGTCTCAAAAAACCAAAAAAAAAAAAAGAGCCAAAGGGGATAGAGGACACCGAGAAAACAAAGCCTTCTCAATCAACATGAGCAATATTCATGTGAACTCACAAAAACTGAAGCACCATGCACAGGACCTGTAAGAGTCTGCAACAGGTCCTCTACATTTATAGATTATGGATTCCAGTTTAGTGTTTTTAGAAGATTCCTGAGTATGTAAATGAGTGCATCTCTGATTTTTGTGCCTTCTCTAGGACTCTCTTTTTGTCCCATTGGTTTGTCTTGCCCAACGCTGATGTGTTAGTTTCTGTTGTATCGTATTATATTTTGTTTTGCTATATTTAAAAAATGAATGAATGGATGAAACCTAGCCACTAGAGTAAACGTTATCAACTGAACTGTCACTTATACTTGCTTGCTGGGAGAGTGAAAACCAGTTTTTTACCAATAAAACAACACTGGATATATCAACCACTCTAGGGCAGGCCTCATGTTCAGAAGTAGACCAACGTATAATAGGCTCAGCAATTTTTTTGTGTGCCTTTATTTGGTTACAGTTTGGTGGGCTTGTTGTTTGTTTGTCTTTTGATTTTTGGATGTGGTTTTATTTTGTTTTCTTGGTCTGGGGGAAGGGTCCTTGTTGTATTCTGCTTTTGTTTGTTTTTTGAGAAAGAACTTAAAGTTGGGTTGGTGAGGAAAGGGACAGGATATGGAAGGACTTGGAAGAGGGGAAGGATAAAAAGGCAGATGTTTGGGGTTTTACATCATTCGATTATGTTGTGTGTTTATTCTCTCTCTACGTTTATTCGATTTCATTCTCTGTACTATTTCTCTTTCCAGGTTATTGGAATGGAAGAAATGATTATTTTCATTTGTCTTATACTGTATTTTCATGGTAGTCCTTTTCTATCAGCTGTGTTTGCTTCCACAGTTAATGTTATGTCCTAGGCAGTCCTGGATGTTGTGCTTCATGCCCCGAGATGTGGTCTAAAGCTTTAGATGTAGAGTCACTGTATCTGTTCAAGTGACATAAATAGCAGCTTAAAACTACTGAAACCCAATTCCACTTGAATATTGAAGCACTTCAACTCAAATACTATGGATAATTAAAACTCAAGAAGTGGGGGGGGGCGGGCTTAATGTTTACATAAATAAAGTATATGACAATTGGGCTGAGAATGTTCCCTGTATAAACAAAGACTATCTAAGAAAAACCCTAGAATTAGGTATGTGAGAAACTCCCTTTTGATTTTTTGGTCAGGAGAGTCAAGGAGACAATGCCTTACTTTTAATATCTCATCCAGGTATGTGGTCCTCAATGGTTTAATTCATTGAAAAACTAGCATAATTTACTATGATCGATTTATTTCACAATAAATATCACTTATTATTATGACTTCCTGCTGGGGACCAAGCCTTCAACTCATTAACCTTTGCAATTATTTTTATCCAAATCAAACCAAAGCAATAGAATAATCAAAATATATCTGGAATATGACATTCGTTTAATTCTACACTTCTATATTTGCTCCTATATTATCTCTTAAAATGTGTCAACTCTCATTATCAGCAGTCTCATAAGTTTGAAGCCTTTATTCTTAATAGAACAATAATGAATAAAAATAAATATTGCATACACTTTTAAATATTTATAATATTTAGTACTTATTTAGTGATATTAATATTACTTAAAGAATCAATATCTTTCACTAGGCTTTATATTGTAAAATTTACCTATGAACTAGAATAGATTCTTAACTTTTTTTTTTCTTAAATGATATACCTAAGTGTATTCAACGTTGAATTCATGGACTTCATTTTCCTCTGAAAAAGAAAAATATTTATTATTTTTATAGAACTATGCTTGTCTTTCAGTGCATTTGTCTTGGAAGAAAAAGAAATAGCAAGAAGGTCATTTAAAGTCATTATTCAGAGGGATAGATGAGTTTGAAAGTAGAATTTTATTGCCCACTTGAACTTAATAGGTTCCAGCACACAGAATGAAATAGAGTTTACACTGTGTCATTTACATTGACATTAACTTGGTAAGACTCACAGGAGTCCTCCGATAACTTTGCTTGCCAAAATAAAAAATGATCTTTGCATTATGTCTGCCCCCTCTTTGATCGTTCCTAGATGAAAATTCAGCCTTTTATACTAATAAAACCTCACAGTCTTGACATTAATGTTTCATCTGCACCTGATAGTGAGGTCCATGGAGTTTCTTCCAGACAATCCTTACTTTTCATTCAGAACTAGTAGATGTGGGGTGAGATCAGCTACTTCTTAAATTCCTCACAAATTTTGTCATGATAAAGACTGTCATTTGGCTATAAATTCAAGTAATTATGTGACTCTCAGCAGCAATTAGATGACTGAAATATTTCTGTTTTATCACTATAACTATTATACTCTGTCTCAAAAAATCAAAAAAATTATATGATAGTACCATAATTACAAATACTAGTCTATAGTCATAAACCACCATTTTAGAAAAGTATGTTTAGTCAGGTTTTTTCTTAAATATAGGATCTATAAATTTTTTATTTTGAAGACAATGAGTGGTGCTATCACAGAGTAAAACATTTCTGCACATTTTAAAAAAGAAAATAAAAACACTGTATTTAATTTTATTAATTCTTTAAGAATTTTATACACTATATTTAAACAGGGACAGATAAGATCCACACAATCATTGATTTTCAGTAGGTTTTATGGAAACAGAAAACAAATATTGTAGTTAATCAGAGAACACAGAAAAGTTAGCCTAGGATTATTTTAGCAAGCTAAAATATCAAATAAATTCTGCATGATAATCAAATAAATGTATATCAGGTTGTCTAAATTCTGTTCTTTAGCATCTCTAGAACCTTTGAAATATTAAATTTTGTGTATACACTACCAGAGAAAATAGAGAAAAAAGACAATGATAGCATCCACAAATACTCTAGCTCTATATAAGAATCTACACAGTTGAAAAGTAAAGCACTTAGGGTGTGTGTGTGTGTGTGTGTGTGTGTGTGTGTGTGTGTGTGTGTCTGTTTGGCTTATGAGGCAATTAATTCAGAGTATATATATATATATATATATATATATATATATATATATATATATATATATATATATAAAACATAGTTCCTAAAATTTTTCTATAGACAAAGTGTATTACTTCAGTAGTTTCTAAAAATTGTGTTGAATCAATTCATATGCATATGATGCAGACTTAACAATGATTAAAAGTTAAGGTAAATTTTGTCACTATGAGCAAAATGAAAACATGTACAAATAATAGAGGCTGAGAGTCACCATTGATTAAGGAGGATCAAGGGGATATATGGTCAACATGGATGCTCCTTTTATAAAATTAGAAGATAATTACTATAGTTTGTGGTTGATAAACTAAATAGAAAATCCATCTCACTATTGCATATTGCTAAGACAAACTACCAGCACTATCAACAGACATGTAAAATAGTGCAACCACCTTGGAAAATACATGGTTTCCACTAAAGCTAAATATGAATGCATTATGCCTCCAAGAAATTTAATTCTTATACATGGAATACAGAGAAAATATTTACAAGACATGGGAGGGATATTAATAGGAGCATTTTTGTAAATTTTGTAAAATTTTAAACAACAAAAAGTGTCATTAGTTTTGTAATTAAAATGGAGTTGGGACTTGCTGACTTCTTTAAACACCATGCAGCAAGAGGGCTGCATCAGTATAGCCAATATTATAAATAGATATCCAAAAATTGTATTAATGAAGCCGTAGGTACAGAAAATCATGGTCTGTAATTACATTTCATACTTCAAAAAGGCAAAATGAATCCAATAGGAGACATGAGGATGTTACCATTTCATAGTGATGGTGCTTTGGCAAAAATAACTTGTTTCTTTCTTCTTTTTTTTCCTTTCTTTGCTTGTAGTACTGGGGATGAAATTAAAGACAAGGTAACTGGAGTACCACTGTGATTCTTCCCTAGCATAGCCACTCTCTTTATTTTGTCTGAATATTCATGGGCACATTCATAATGTGGTATCCATACCCCATCTTTTGTAACTTTTATCTATATGAGTTAAACTTCATTTAAAATTTTGGTAAATATTAAAATAGATCTACTAATCTATATACTTTGAAGAACTTAGTTTTGACCTAGAATAGCCATGTGGCTAGATGAATGTCTGAACAAGTGACAATCAGAAGAGCTCAAGGAGGAAACAACAGAAATGGCTAAACATTTAGGCAGAAAGAATCATGCTTTGTTGGGAAGCTGAGTAGATACTGCTTTTAAGACCGTCTGGGAATCTATATCAACATTCTGTCAGGAAAGAGATGATTGGTGAGCAATGGAAAAACATCTTAACTAGAGTTTACTAGTGGCCATATATTTTACTTGTTTAATTTTTTACTTTAGAAAATACTGATGAAAAATCAGAGTTGTTGGCACCAAACTCTTCAGCAGTTTATTGTACCTGCCCCCAAATGTGTTAATGTCACACCAAAATCTGCCCAATGAGCCCTCCAATGGGTCAGGAGTTCGAGGTATAAAGTTGAAATGACTCCACTTATTGGTCACCAGACTAATGAGGTGAGAGATAGATGTGGTGGTATTGTGTTCCTCAAAATATTGTGCACCCTAATAAATTTATCTGGGGTCAGAAACAGAATAGCCACAATATTAAATATAAAAGTTAGGCAGTGGTAGCACATGCCTTTAATCCTAGCATTCCAGAGTCAGAAATCCATCTGTTCAAGGATACAGCCAAGCATGGTGACTCATGCCTTTAATCCCAGAAAGCGAACCTTTAAACTCGGAGTGATGGCAGATAGCAGAAAGGTATATAAGGTGTGAAGACCAGGAACTAGAAGCATTTGGTCTGGTTAATCATTTGGCTGGTTAAGCATTCAGGCTTTTGAGCAGCAGTTCAGCTGAGACCCATTCTGGATGAGGACTCAGAGGCCTCCAGTCTGAGGAGACAAGACCAACTGAGGGTCTGGCAAGGTGAGGTAGCTGTGGCTTGTTCTGTATCTCTGATCTTTCAGCTTCACACCAATTCCTGGCACATAGGCTTGATTTTATTAATAAGACTCTTTAAGGTTCCTGCTACAGATAGACTCTGAGAAGACAGTTTGACTGATCTCCCGGCCAGTAGCCATTCTGAACTCCTCATCCAACCCAAATGAAGTGGTCTTACTTTTCAGAATGACCACTCATTTAGCCATAGATTGCTCACATCTGATGTGTCTCTATGTTTTCACTTTCTGGTCAATTCTGAAAAACAATCATGTACATATGCATATGTCAGTTACTTCCCAAGATGGTTATTTTTCTTCCAAAATTTACTGGGAGATAATTCTGTCGGGAAAAAAGTCATTCATAGTAATTGTCTTTGTAGATAATTGCTGAATTTTATGATATGATATTAGAAATGAAATCCTTTGATAAGATTTGTTAACTTATAGGGGAAAAATTGCAATCTTTAATCTTACTCCTAAGTGTTAAACTTTAACCATGACCCACACAATGCTGCACTCCTTTCCGGGTTGATGAGTGAGGACTGGTGGCACATGAAGGATTCATAGTGAGGTTTTTGGAATTGCATTATTTCAAGACTTTTTATTATTTAAACCCTCTGCCCAGGGTTTCTTTGCCTGTTTTTAAATTGAGTGACCATAAAGGCCTTCAGATTCATGATGTAGTCCTGGGGAGATGACTCAGCAGGTAAGAGCCCTGCTAATCAAAAGTGAGGACATGATTTCAAATCCTCACCATGGATCTAAAAAGCTGACATGTGTGTAACCCTAGCATTTCAGAGCAGATACAAGCAGAACCTGGCATCTCACCGGCCAAACAACCTCCTGAAACACTGAACTAGTCATTCAATGAGAGATCTTATCTCAAGGAAACATGAAGAAAATGATAGGGCAAAACCCCTGACCTTCTCTTTTCCGCACACATGTGGCTAGCTTCACATGCGTATGCCACAATACACACAGGACGTGGATAATCAAAAGTTTGTTTATTTTAAAATGACACACATGAACATTTGGTCATCATATGTCTTCTGAGAAAATGGTCCCTTTTGCCCGTCTGCTCCCTTCCCTGACAGTTATTAGTTGTGATGGGAAGGATAGGGGTGGATAGGCCTTACACAAGGTACAGATGCATACATTCCCTGGTCTGGTTCCTCAGATATCTAACGTCTTGTCACTGAGAGAACAGAATGATTTCTCCTTTTCCTCCCATACCATCTCTTCCATCAAATATTGTGGTTTCACTTTGGTTGGAGCAATTCTCTCTCAAGATTCACTAGCCCTGTGGTAACTTCTCCTGGAAGTTTTAATGAGGGTTGACCTTCTCTTTTATCTTCGGTACTAAACTATTTTGTAGTGCTGCCAGAGGCACTTTAATAACAGGTGAGCTTCACCCCTAGGCTGATTGTATTTCAGCAGAGGTTGAAGTGATCTTTGTATGTCAGGTTGTTAAATCTGTAAAAAAGCTGTGTGATCTTTCAAAATGAAAGTCAGTACATCAAGGCAATATAGTTCACTTTTTCTTTTTATGGACCTTTTTACATCTTTGTTCTGGACAGCTCTGAGATACCAAAATTGACTGTTCTTTTTTCTTTACATCCTCCTACTCGTGAATGGTGTCTAATATGCAAATGAGAAGTTGTCAAAATAAAATATTCTTATTTTCAGCTTCACAACCTTTCTAAGGAACTTGAGAGCTTAGTGCCTCTTCATGGACCTGTGGGGATTATTAAACTGTGGGTTTTTTTTCAAGCATTAGGATATATTCACAGCTAGTAATGTTCTGTAAGTCTCATTCTAATTTGTTTCTCCAACATCCACCACAATTCAATGTATTTTATTATAGGTTGGTAGAGTCATAATTTTTTCCTAAACTTTTTTTTAAACTCTAAGGTATAAGACTTCTTATCTCTCTCAAAATTCTACTTATTGCATCTCAGAGATCACATAACAATTTCATATTTAAATTCATGTTATTTTGTTAATCCCTTTCTTTCTTAAATATACACTATGTGTCAATTATATCATCACATTAAGGATTTAAAAATTAATTTTAAGATTACTTTGAAGGAGTATCACTTTCTTTTTTGCATTTCAGAATTAATTAATGCTTTACTTATTTTTATTTTTCTCTCATAAAATACATCTCAACTGCAATTTCCAGCCCTGTCACACCTCCTAGGCCCCCAATAGCACTTTCTATTGTGTTGAATTTTCTCTAATTTCTCTATTCCTAGAATGTATAAAAATTCAATACATCATTACAGTGTATATTTGAGAAGGATTCAGATTTATTTTCATGAATTTACATCATTTGATGTTCTTGGCTATGAGTCTTTACTTCATAGATGAAAAACATTGCTTATTTTTAAATAATGTATTTGAATTTCCAATTGGATTGTTTGTTCTTCTTTGTATCATAATTTAGTCTTCAATCCTTGAAAACTGAAAGGTTGCAGTAGTCCCTTAAAATATCTCCACCTTGTTTTCTCTAGGTTAAGGTATAATAGAAAGCATGAGCATTGGTGAACCAGATGTCATTCCCACATAAATACCTCACTCATAGACATAGTTGGATCAAGGAACCATGATTCTGCCTAGTAGGCCAAGAAGTAGACAAATGATAGAGTTCATCATATTTCATTCACTCATTTTGAACTTTGTGTGTACAAATTGATAAAATGATAGTTTTATTTCTAGTGTACAAATTGGTAAAACGATAGTTTTAATTCTAGTATAGCAGAATGTGTAGCTATAAACTCTCCTAAGCAGAGATCTTCACAGATTTCTTATACCTTCCAGGCCCAACATTTCAGATCATTATGGGATGACTCAAAATACCCTAATACTTACCAAATGTTTCTTTGGGCTTCATCTGGGAGGACTAGATTTGATAAGTAATTGTAATAGTAATAATAACAAGGATGAAAACAATAATGATAATATTGTAAGATATAACACAAAATGTCTTGATTAAAATTTATTATTCTAAATATTGCCATCATAATGACTTATGGAATACAGTATGTATCAACCAAGAATGTACTTCAGACATACTAAATTTCTTTCAAAATATGTGTTCTCTTATTAGCTGTTACACCAATGATATCTAAACTACAATCCATAGAACCACAGAGGTTAAGTATAGAGTAAGGAAATAGGGGGGCAGATTTAACAAATTAGAAAAAGAAAATAAGATAGTTTTTAATTGATGGGGTCTGGATTTAGAGGGTCAAGTGAGGAGGGGGCTGAGAGGAGGGACTGCAGGGAAAGACAGCTAAAATTGAGGGTAATTGGAAGGGCAGAATGAACACCTAATATAGTAGAACTTCATATATATATATATATATATATATATATATATATATATAATATACATATGTGAAAGCAATCTAAATGAAATTGGAAAGTAATGGGGGAGACAGAGCCCCAGCTAGACATCAGTTGGTCTCCAAATGCAACTACCAATAGTGGTAATGGGTTACATTTGATTGATTTGTTGACCAGAGGGGCACCTTGGGATCCCAAAACAACTCAGACTATTGACAAGGATATTGGTTGCTTTCCAAAATCTGATAGCAAGGCTCTATTGATGAAGATAACACTAGCACTATTCACTGAAGATAGCACCTACCTAGATCCTGCTGACTAGGGTTCATGGTGTAGGAAGGGACTCTGAACACTACCAAAGGAGAAAAGTAAAGGGAAAAAAATCCATCTACAAACCTTTCGATCTACAATAGTGAACTCTTTGGAAGATATTCAAGTGCAATAGTGGCAAAAGCTTGTGGGACTAACCAAGCAACATCTAATCGGATGTAAGGCCCATTTCAGAAGATAGGGACTATCCCCAACACTGCTCAAGTGGTCAAGAGACTGCAATTAGACAAGTCTGGGACCTACAGGAAAACTGAATACTACTATTCTCCTAAAGGAGTATAGAAATAAAATTACACCTAATGGCATTTTACTGTACTCATAGATCAGGATCTTGCTCAAACATCACAAAAGAAGCTGCCTCCTACAGTAGATGGAAACAAATACAGAGAGCCACAGCTGGACAATATACAGAGAATGAGAGACTTTGGAACAATCAGACCTAAATGGGGAGTCTCCACAAAATCAGTCCCCTTAGGACTCAGGGAACCCTGTAAAAGAGTATGCAGAAACATTGTAAGAGCCAGAGGTAATAGAGGACACCAAGGAAATAAGGTCTTCTAAACACAGCAGGACCGGTGCACATATTAACTCACAGAGAGTCAGTCAGCATGCACAAGTCTGGACAAGAAGGAATCCCAACACTGAGAGGGTAAGTGGAAACAAGACCCTGTCTCTAACTCAGAAACTATTGATAATTGCTTGCAAATGAAAGATTAGTTTTCTCCAATGGGTCTCACTGGCTATACAAACCACTCTTAAGTGCATACCTGAAGCTCAGCAGTAGATGATCAGTACAAAATGAACTTGGAGTTTTTTGGAGATTCTTTATCTCATAATGCTTTGTTGTTCCTTTTTTCATATTACAGGTCTTTTGCATTATGTTTGCATGTTATGGTTTCCAGTTTTATGTTTCATGTGATTTCTGGGTGTACCTGTGTGTGTGTGTGTGTGTGTGTGTGTGTGTGTGTGTGTGTGTGTGTGTGTGTGTGTGCTATTCTATATATTTGTTTCTTGAGTATTTTTTTTTAATTCTTTTCTTCCATTTATTTGTTTTGTCCTATTATGGTCTTTTTGCTTCCATTTTATCTATTTTCTTTTATTATTATTCTTTAGATGCCTGTTTATATTCTAATGAAACAGGAACAGGGTTTTCATTTGGGGTGAGGAAGTGGAAAGGATCTGGGAGGAGCTGAGGGAGGAGAAACAGTAATCAGAACATATTGCATTTTAAAAATACATTTTCAATAAAAATGGCTAAAAGTATCTTACAGTATGACTTATACATTATGCTTTAGAAAACTCTAGAATGAATCCACAGACTTTTATTAGCCAAGAAGCAAAATTATCTGTTTATTTTTGCTAAAAAACAGAATGTTAATTTTCACTTTAAATAATATAATGGATTTTTATTTATCACCTATGAACATGTTACAATCTCTCCTCCAGTTCTGATTGAAAGCTTTATATCTAGGTACTCCAGTTGTTCTGTCTAGTAAAAACTGGGGGGCTTCTGCAGTGTCTTCAATGGGTATAGGTATTCTGACTGTTTCTGGTCAGTCAGTGAATATATTAAATTCTGAATTTTCACTGACTTATTTTACCTTCACTAAAATTAAAACAAAAATTAAAGTAAGAGATTCTTAATCTTGTTTTCATATAGATTAGATATTTTACTCATGTAATTTAATACAGAACTACACATAGAACAATCCAATTATATAGATAAGACAAAGTTATGTAAGAGTAATGAACTGTGTTTACATATGTCAATTAACATTAAAGTTGAGGTACATATATAATCTTTAGTCTTTTGAGATGGAATTACTAATTCTGAGAAACATGTAAATTAAACTGAAACTTAAATTATTTCTTTCAAGGATAAGTTTCAATGTTATTTTTCTGCAAGATGCAATATGTTGCAGCAGGACCATTAGTGTATTAATCTGCTTCCTGTGGAATAGAGATGGTGTGCTCTCTGGAACATAAATCTTTTCAATGTTTTATAACTCATAAAAGCTTGACTAAATATGCATCTATCCTTCAGAGAGAGGATAATTGAGAGTGCATGAGCAGTTTTCTTCAACCAAGCTGCACACGTTTTCTCCTTCTCAGTAAATAAAAAAATGCCATGTGCTCTGCTTTGAAGAGAAAATCCAATAACGATAATAATAATAACTAGTTGATTATTATTATCATTATTGGAAACACATCATTATAGAAAACACAAGGATATTCTTTCTTTTACGAAAAAAACCTGAAAGTATTAATACTACCTAATAAAAACCTTTTCATGTCTGTAGATGCTATTTATTACCCCAAGCTCTGTAGCATACTTTGCATATTATTATAGACATCCAATTGTTAAACTAGTTACCTAGGAAAAGAGAATAGAGGCACATTAGTAAAGCCTGTGTGCATTTTGGGGCTAAAGGGGAGAAGGGCATCAGAACACATGCTTTACAAAAGGATGAGGGAGTATGGGAATATATAAATTTATCTAATGAAAGCAGATCCTTGTGAGTGAGTGACAGGAAATGAGATCATATCCACGGACTCCCAAAGTGTTCAGCAGTGATGCTTTGAGTCCTTCAGGGCCTGAGAAATAAGCATGCTGGTATCTTCTGTATGAATTCAGTGGCAGGGAGGTTTTTAATCACAGAATTCTCCAATTCTCTGGATCTTGTTCTATTTGGCTGTTTACTTAATGAACTACTTACTAATGTTGGATTCATAGTGTCAGACAAAATGCGTAACTTTTTCTAGCACAGGAAACATGTTTTATCATCAGATTTAAAATTTTCAATAATGCATTTATTGACTGTTCTGCTATGTTAACGTCTCTGAACAAGTTCATAAATGGCAGCAAGCATTTATAGATTAGGTTAGATACACATTCCAACCAAACAATGTGAGAAAATTTAACTCTCCTTTAGAGATTTATAAATTGGAAAAATACCATCAAAATATCACACCTTGAAGTCTTTTTTTAAATTTCTGATATTATAATTAGAATGCTTTGCTTTTCCTTTTTCTTTCTCCAAACATGCCCATTACCCTTTTCCGCTTTCCTTCAAATTCACAGGCTCTTTTTTCATTAATTGTTGTTACATATACATAAATATTCTACATATAACCTGTCCAGTCCATTTAATGTTACTTGTATTTATGCTTTCTTTGGCACTGGACAACACATTGGTGTGTTCTTCCCTGGAAACGACTTCCTATCCCATTTCCAGCTGTACTCAGTTGCCTAGAGTTCTTTTTGTAGGGATAAGTGCTGTGGGATGGTCTGTATGTCAAATTACTCTGACTGGTCAATAAATAAAACACTGATTGGCCAGTGGCTAGGCAGGAAGTATAGGTGGGACTAACAGAGAGGAGAATTAAGGGAACAGGAAGGGAAAGGGAGTCACTGCCAGCCGCCGCCATGACAAGCACCATGTGAAGATGCCGGTAAGCCACAAGCCACGTGGCAAGGCATGGATTTATGGAAATGGATTAATTTAAGCTATAAGAACAGTTAGCAAGAAGCCTGCCACAGCCATACAGTTTGTAAGCAATATAAGTCTCTGTGTTTACTTGGTTGGGTCCGAGTGGCTGTGGGACTGGTGAGTGACAGATATTTGTCCTGACTGTGGGCAAGGCAGGAAAACTCTAGCTACAGATAAGGCCATGTGGATGTGCCGCCATCCAGGTTGGCTTGTCCATTGGTGTCATTCTTATTCAGGTTACACTTGGATGATCCTGTAGGAGAGTCTTTAAGGATGGAGCTTCTCATGTTACTAGGTAATCTTTTGTTGAATAAAAGGTCTTGGATATCTCTACCAAATCCTTTTTCTGGATTCATGCTGTTCAGCACCCTCTGTGGCAAGACTCTTGTATTAAATCATCAGAGAGAAGAATCATGGAAAAGCCAAGTTTTGATCTTAATCCCAGGGTCTATATATGCTCTCTCCTTTTTTCCAGGCTTTTTGTCTCTTTCTACAACTTCAGGGATCTGAACACCATTTTCCTTGGCTAATCTGAGAAGAAACAGGTGAGAGACAATATAGTTTCAATATACCTGTAGCACTGAAAAATATTAAGCCTAGAAATACATGAGCTGGATATGATAAAACAAATCTTTTCTTTATATTTGGGTTCTCAGAGCTGGAGAGATGACTTACTAGTTAATACTACATACTTCTCTTGCAGAGGATCTGAGTTACGTTCTCAGTACCAGTGTCTAGTGGCTCCAGTGGTTCACAGATGAGCTCAATTCCAGGTTCATGGACATCTGAGTGATATCCTTAGCCTGTACAGACATAGCCTTTATGAACTTACATGTATATACCCATGTAAAGATATACACAGACACAAACACACATTTAAGTAAATATCCAGTAAAGAGAGCAAAAAAAACCTACTTACATTCTAAAAAGCAAATGTTTTAAATTTGGCATGGAACTTGAATCAACATTTGTCCAAGAAAGCATAAAAATGGTTGATAACTACATGAGAATTTCTCAATCCAAATTATTAGTAAATTCAAACTAAAATCATGGTGAAATTTCATCATGTGTATTATCAAGGTAAATATGTGAAAATACAGTTGAAAATAAATACTTTCAAGTGTGTGTAGAAACTCAGGTACATTATGAGTAGCAAACAGAATGATTATTCTTTAACATATGCAAAGCAAAATTACTGTATAACACAGGAATTCCACTTCCAGGTTGTGCACATACTCAAAAGAATTAAAAGTAGCCAGGTGGATCTCTGTGAGTTCAAGGCCAGCCTGAGCCACAGAGTGAGTTCCAGGAAAGGTGCAAAGCTACACAGAGAAACCCCGTCTCTAAGAACCAAAAAAAAAGTATATTCATACTCTTATAGAAATACTTATTTATTTGTATTCACAAAGGCAACATTTATAATAGCTTAAAGGTGAAAGCAGGAATGTATTCATTTGATTAATGAGTGTATATTCATTGAAATAAGTAGTATTAACCTTAAAACAGATGATTCTGACACATTCTACAACATGTTTGAATATGAAGCTCTTTGTACTATATATATATATAAAGTCAGACACAACAAGACATATACTAGAAGCTTCTTCTTATGAAATAGTAAATTAAAGATACTGAAGTAGAGTGTTTGAGAATTGGGGAAAAGGAAAATGTGGAGTTATTATTTAATGAGTATAGTGTTTAAGTTTTATAAAACTAGACTATGGGAGAAAAATGGAGACATGGCTTAAAAAGTAACTATACTTCATACCTCTTAGTTGTACATTAAAAATGACTAGGATAATTTTTGTTCATAGATATATATATACATACACAACTATATATTTCACTATACAGATTCACTATATCTTTGTAAAATATTGTTTCAGATTAAAGATTTTCTGTACATTTTGGAAATAAATTCATTAGTCAGAACTAAATTATGATTCCAGTAATTTTCTTCACAGATATAATAAATAATATGGTATATTTCTTTGATCCAAATAGTGAGAGATTTGGGGAAAAGTACTAGATTTGAAGATAGAAAATGTTCTCAGTAATGACAACAAGTTACCTCACCTCTTGACACTATTGGCTGAATGGTAGTGTTGGACATTTGTGCTGCCTTTCACAGCAATGACACTGTATAGTTCTAAATATTTTGTTTGCATGAGTTAAATCCCTGGTAATCAAGAAAAAGGTTGAGAAAAGGTGTTAAAGCACAGCAATATGACCCAGACAAAGCAATAAAATGACTACTTCCCTGCGCACAACCTCATCAACTCATTTACATATTGCACAAAAAATCACTATATGTATTATGAAAGTCTAGATGCACAGAGGAATTGGAGGAATGATTTTTTTCCTTGTCAGAACACAGTCTAATAATGGAGTTTTTTTGAGAGGAATTCTGAGAGCTTGTAAGAACACTCCAATAAAACAAGACAGGAGTCTTATGACCCCAGTTTCTTCAAAGGACAGAATTGATCTTGAAATATGTTTTTATGCTCCTCTGAGGTATAGTGTATAGGTGTGAATTTACTTCATGTTACTCATTATTGATTGCTGCTATTATTCATTTAAATATTTAAACTATCCTTTATATGCCTCTATAGAAAAACATGTTTTGCCACGTGTAGCTTGTCTTTATGATTGTATACAGCTTGAACTCATGAGAACACTACTTATGAATTTCTTTAACCGTCAGATTATAATTTGTCTGATGCTCTGAATAAAGTTCACTGTTGCATGAGACTTTAGTCTGCCTCATTTGTCAACTCCACTCTTCTAGATCTTGCCACCTTCGGAGCAGTGACATTCCTGTTCTTTGTAGCCTAGTTCTTCTTGAACTAATGTCTTAAAGAATAGCCTATCTGAATATGAACCCAAGCACTGAAATTCTCCTCATGGAAAAAGTATAAATTTCATCTCCATGTCTAACTAGAATAGTTTGTGCAGGTCTAATCCTAATTTGTTTGCTTTAAAATGCAAAAGAAACAGAAAAGATCCCCTGAGGGATCGATGTAATAAGTCTGTGATTCAGTATATTCCAAAGCATTTTATGCCTTCTTTCATTTGATGAACACTTCATTATTTCTTCAGTAAATTAGCTTTGTATTCTCAAATTCATACATGAATACCCTTTGAAGAAGGCTTATTAAGTGGGCTGGTTGTCTCTGTGACTCTGATAATCACTGTAAATTTAGACTTCACAACACATTTTTAATTGAAAGTAGATTCTTTTGGGGGGGGCTAGGGAAGAAAGGGTGTGACAGAAGCCTTCTATGTCTCTCATTCTCAACTGTGAATCTACAGTCATTGGTGCCACTGAAAAGAAGCTTTCTTGATCTTTATAGTTGGCAGTAGCACATATGATGGACTTCCACATGGTTTCTGGTACAGCGCAGGTCATGGACATCAACATGGCTTTCAGAGATATCATGAGCCCCAGACATAAAAAAGACCCAGCCTCAGAAAGACCAAATAAACACCCACATGGCCCATGGTGGCATGTAGGACTCAGTTTTTTATAGGGGGTGTTCATAGGGAGTTTAATCATGCTCCAGAGAGTAAATGAGTAACACAAATTGAACTTGGCATTGTTTTTCTTTTCTTCTTTTTTTTGTTTTGCAGAGGTCTCAGGACTGGAAGTGGACCTGTGAGAACTGGGATGTGAATGTGATCAGGGTGTGTTATGTAATCAATAAAAATTATTGTGTCGAAAAAGAAATAGATTCTTCTTTTACATAGCACATTGCAACTGCAGTTTCTCCTTCCTTCACTCCTTCTAGCCCATCCCCCACAACCCATCTCTCTAAAATCCATTCCCCTTCCACTTCCACTTCAGAAAAGAGTAGGAATCCAAAAGACAAC
This sequence comes from Peromyscus maniculatus bairdii, assembly GCF_049852395.1. Taxonomy (NCBI): domain Eukaryota; kingdom Metazoa; phylum Chordata; class Mammalia; order Rodentia; family Cricetidae; genus Peromyscus; species Peromyscus maniculatus. The sequence goes on along the minus strand of NC_134857.1, from coordinate 94,305,489 downwards.
ACCCAGACAGGATAAAAGATAATAATATGGAGTGCCTACCTGTACTTGTGTGAGGCAGGGGTCTGTAAAGATCATCTACCATGATCAAGTAGACTTGATTACAGAGGTACAGGGATGGTTCAACATATGAAAATCAGTCAGTGTAGTCTACTATATAAACAAACAAAGAAAAAAACAACACATGATCATCTCATTAGACACCAAAATGTCTTTGACAAAATCCAGCACACCTTCATGATAAAAGTCTTAGAAAGAGTAGAGATAAAATGACATAAATAAACATAATAAAGAGAAATCATATAAATTCCATAGGCAACATTAAATTAAAAAGAGAGGAACTCAAAGCAATTTCACTAAAATCGGGAAAAAGACAAGGGCTTTCCACTCTCTCCATATGTATTCAATATAGTATTTAAAGTTCTGACTACAGCAATAAGTCAACTGAAGGAGATTAAGGGGATACAAATTGGTAAGGAAGAAATCAAAGTATCAGTATTTGAAGACAAAGAGAATAAACATAGAGGCCCAAAAAATTCTACCAGAGGACACCTATAGCTGATAAACATCTTCAGTGAGCTGCCTGGATATAATACTAACTTTAAAAAGTCATTGTCCCTCCACTATAGAAATGACAAATGGACTGAGAAATCAGGGAAACAACATGCTTCACAATAGCCACAACAATATAAAATATCTTCAGGGTAACCCTAAATAAGCAAGTGAAAGACTTATCTGACAAAACTTCAAATCTTTGAAGAAAGAAATTGGAGAAGAAATCAGAAGATGGTAAGATCTCCCATGTTCATGGATTAGTAGAATTAACATAGGAAAAAATGGTAGAAAGCAATCTATAGATTCAAAGCAACCCCATCAAAATTTCAACACATTTTTTTTACAGACTTTTAGAGGACAATTCTCAAATCATATGAAAAACAAACAAACAAACAAACAAAAACAAGGTAGCCAAATCAATCCTGAACAATTAAGAGAACTTTCAGATGTATCATGTAGTATAGTATCAAACTATACTATAGAGTAATAATAAAAAACTGTATGGCATTGGCAGAAAAGCAAACACATTGATCAAAGAAATTGAATCAGAGACCCACATGTAAATCCATGCATCTATGGACATATTATTCTTATAATTTTTTTTTGGTTGTGAGCCTAGCCATTAATGGCTGAGCCATCTCTCCAGCCCTATATTATTCTTAATAAAGGAGCAAGACACACACAATAGAAAAAAGAAAGCATCTCTGACAAAATGTGCTTGTCTAACTGGATGTGTATATGTAGAAGAATGCAAATAGATCTATGTTTATCACCTTGCACAAAAATCGTCCAAATGGATAAAAACTTCAACATAAAATTAGACACACTGAATCAGTAGGGAATATCTTTAAACATATTAGCACTGGAGTCAGCTTCCATAACAGAACAGCAATAGCCAATTCACTAATATAGACAACTAACAAATGAGACCTCATGAAACTGAAAAGCTTCTGTAAGGCAAAAGACACCATCAGTATGGACAAACAACAGTCTATAAAATGTAGAATGGGAAAATTTTTTTTTTATCAACTCTACATCCTATACAGAGCTTTTATCCAAAAATACATAAAGAACTCAAGAAACTAGACATCAACAAACTAAATAATCCAATTAAAAGATGGGGTACAAATCTAAACAGACTATTCTCATTAAAGCGCTCTGATATGGCTGACAAACACTTGAAGAAATGTTCAGGGAAATGAAAATCATAACTACTTTAAGATTCTATCTTACACATGTCAAAATGGCAAAGATGAAGGACAGAAATGACAGCTCATTCTGGTAAAGATATGGAGAAAAGGGAAGACTCCTCCACTGCTGGTGGAAGTTCAAACTCCTGTAACCACTATGGAAATCAATATGACAGGTCTTCAGAAAATTGAGAATTGATCTACCTCAGGATTCTACTATATGACTCTTGGGCATAAAAACAAAAACTTCCTATCTTACCATAAGGACACTTGCTCAGCTATGTTCACACCTGCTTTATTTATAATAGCCATAAACTGGAAACAACTTAGATTTCCATTAACTGAAGAATGGATAAAGAAAATGTGGTATATTTACACAATGGATTATTCTTCAGTTGTTAGACAAAATGACATTATGAAATTTGCAGGCAAATGGATGGAACTAGAAAAAATGTTTGAGGTCTGATTGAGGCAACTCAGAGCCACAAAGACAAACATGATATGTAATCATGTATAGCTGGATATTAGCTGTTTAATAAAGAATAATTACACTACAAGCACAGATCCAGAGAAGTCAGATAAAGAGGAAAAGGTCTGGGGTGGGGGTGGCACATGGATCTGCCTTGAAGGAGAAATAGAATAAATTTTGTGGGTGGACTGGGGGCAGGTGGGGATGAGAACAGGATGGATCAAGTAGGGGAGGGAAGTACAGAGGGAGAGAGTACTGGGCGAGATGACTGAAATCAGTGGACATTTAGGAATGATATGGAAACCTATTCCAGTGGAAACTTCCCAGAACCTATGAGTTTGACCCTAGCAAGGACTCTGGTAATAGACAATATGGAGCCTGAACTAGCCATCTTCTGTAACTTGGACAGGCTCCCAGTAATGGGGCTGGAACACCAACCTGGTCACAAATATCGATGACCCACAGCCTGCAACATGCTCTGTTGCAATCGTGGCTCAGAGCTTTCAGGAGTGGTAAACCAATGACTAGTCTAAGCAGAGGTCCACATGTTGTCTGACACCACCTAGATGGCCAGTATCCGGAAGCTTGATGGCTCAGAAACCTAGAGTAGAACCAGACACAGTCACACACACACACACACACACACACACAATAAAGAAAGAAAAAAGAAAAGAAAATGAAAAACAAATTTCTAATGATACTCTGTTATACTTACAGATTGGTGCCTAGCCCAATCAACAAAGAGATTTCATTCAGTAGTTGATGGAAGCAGATGCAGACAGAGACTTATAGTCAAACATTAGGTGGAACTCAGGGAATTCTGCAGAAGAGGTGGAGGAAGGACTGTAGGAACCAGAGGGTTCAAGGATACCAGGAGAACATGGCC